>NC_041381.1:394108369-394232402 GCF_002162155.2 Triticum dicoccoides
ACTCGGGCCCCGCGGGCCGGCGGCGGCGAGAGGGCACGGGGGCCACGTGGCGGACGGCCACTGGCGCGGGGCGGCGGCGCATGACGTCCGGCAGGCGCCGACATGTCCGCCGGGCGAGAGGGAGGAGACTAGGGTTTGTGTGCGACAATGGACGGGGGATGCCTTTTTATAGGTAGAAGGAGATAGGAGAGTCCAAATAAGGTGCGGTTTTCGCCCACATGATCATGATCGAACGACTAAGAGGATGGAGGGGGTTTGGATGGGTTATTGGGCCACTTTGGATGGGTGTTGAGCTGCAACAAAAGAAGGGGTTTCGGGCTACGCGGTTAACCGTTGGAGTATCAAACGGACTCCAAGTGCGACGAAAATTGACAGGCGGTCTACCTACTCTAAAACAACACCGCACACCAAGTTTTATCTCATTCCGAGAACATTTTTATCCCACTCACGAAACAAGGTCTGAGAGGGGCGACGGGCGCGTGCGGGAGTGGCGGATCGCGAAACGGACAATGGGGAAAAGGACCGGATGCAAGTTTTGAAAAACATGCAGATGAAATGCATATGATGACATGGCAAAATGCAACACACAAGCAAATGACATGGAAACAATGGCAAATAACTGGGAGACACCTACGCAACGAATCCGGGGCATTACAGATGTCAACTAACAACACCGCCGAGTACGAGGGCTTGCTTGCCAGTCTCGGGATTGCAACGGACCTCGGAGTCAAAAAGCTCATCGTCAGGGGTGACTCGCAGCTCCTCGTCAGGCAGATCAACAAAGATTATCAAAGCCCGTTGATGGAAGCTCACGTGGATGAAGTGAGGAAACTGGAGGAGTGCTTTGACGGTATATGAGCAGAGCATGTTCCCCGGACGGAAAACGACATCGCCGACTACCTATCAAAGTGTGCTGCCCTCAAGCTACCTGTGGAACCAGGTAATGTCAGATTTCGGGTTCCAGCAGACCCTTGAGGTTCATACTCTGGGGTGCGCACGGAGATCACTCCTTCTATCAACTCACGTCTCATCGCCTCGCAAAGGATCTAAACTACACGAAGAACAACGCAAGGGACACGAGGTTTATACTAGTTCGGGCCACCATGGTGGTGTAATACCCTACTCTAGTTTGTGGAGTGGTGGATTGCCTCAAGTGCTGATGATGAACAATACAAAGGAAGAACTGCCTCGCGAGGGGAGGAGTTCTTGTGGTGGTGATACCTCTTGGGAAGGATTGAATCCAGATCCCTTGCTACTGCGGTGGCTAGCCCTATTTATAGAGCGAGGCCCTGGTCCTCTTCCCAAATATTGAGCGGGAAGGGCGCCAACAGTTGGCCATTTCGAAGGGGAACATCTAGTACACTTATCCTGACTAAAGTTGGTCCTCGCCTGCCAAAGGCTCTCATGGTGACGCCGGCTCGGGCTCCACGATGACCTTTATCCTGCCAAAGAGGAAACAAGGATTCTGCACAGGCCGGCGCCCGCCTGATGCCCGCCTGGCTTCGGTCGTCATGGCTTGCGTCATGGGCATCTCGCGAGGTACCCCGCCTTGATCTCTCCGCCTCCTCGCGAGCCAGCCTGACAAGGCTGCACCTAAGGAAGCTTCCCGTCGTCCGCCCCGCAAGGCTTGGCCCCTCGCGAGGGTCTTGAGCTTGTGTTGATGAACATGGGTCGTACTGGGCCACTCCTTGAGCCACACCGCAGGCCGCAGGCAGGCAAGTCTGGTTACCCCCATTCCCAGAACGCCGATAGTAGCCCCCGGGCCCAAGGCGCGCCCGGACTTGGCTTAGCAGAGAGGCGAACGGGCAAGTGCGAAGCACCATGGGCCCCAACAGCCTACGGCCTTGGGCGCCACGTGGCGGTTGATTGGACATGGGCGTCCCTGCTTCCCCATGACACCTCGGCAACTGCACGACTTGACAAGTCCCTGCATGCAAAACAGGTCTTGATTACATGTGATCGTGGAGGCCGACGTTTGGCCTCCTCCGGCTATATGTACGGAACGGTGTGAGCCCTTCCAGTCCATCCTTTCCTGCTACTCTCCTTCTTCTTCTTCTTCCTCGCCCTTCGTCATCCCCATGGCCCCGCCGAAGAGGTTTTCGGCCGCGGAGAAGGGAAAGGCTCGTCAGGAAGGGCCTGGCTCCCCTCCGACCAAGCGTGGCCGGGGCCGCCCCCGCAAGCACCCTACGGCCCCTGCTGCGGCTTCCCGTGGTCATGGAGGCAGCCCTCTGCGCGGCAGTGGGCACCCGGCTGCCGGCGGGAGGTATGCTGTGGCTGCGTGACCCCCCCCCCCCAGGCCGCATTCCCGCTCGGCGGAGATGCTGCCGGAGTTTGTCGTGTGGTCGGCGGACCCGACCGGCACCTAGCTCCAGCTCCCCCACTTCTTTGTAGGGGAACTTCTGGCTGGTGCTCCGGGCGGCCTTTGGCTTCAGGCGGATGGTTACTGCAGCAGGGCCTCCTGGGCTACGCCAGAGATCTCCGCCGCCGGGGAGGTGGCCCTGACCCGCGGCTAGCAAACGTTTGCCCGTGCGTGCGGCCTGAGCCCATGGTGCACCCTGCACTTTAAGTTCGATGGTGATGCCACCCTCTACGTGAGGGTGTTCGGGGAAGACGGCCGCCGCGTTGGGTGCTGCCCTGAAGACGATGACCGCGGCAGGGCGCCCTGCCCCGGCGTTGATCAGGATGAAGGTGGTGGCAGGTGCGTGGGCAGTAGTGCCCGAGGCCCGCCAAGCTTTGGTGACTCTCCTTCAGACAGCAGCTCCTCCAGCGGTGGTCGCGACCAGCCCCCGCACCATCACGCCCGCCTGGGAGAAGGCAGCGGGTCGGTCCGCCACCGCACCCCGGTGAAGCGGGAGATGGAATCCAGCTGAGCTTCGGAGGCAGTACGAGCTCTCACCGTGAGCCTGTGTCGGGCAACTCGTGCCCATTTTGCTTTTCCTCCTTCCCTGCGCAAAAAAGAAGGTAGTCTGGTGCCCCGCGGGGGCGTGTTGAACTGTTGCTGTTTAATTATCACGTTGTTCCTACTGTTTCTGCGCTATGTTTCGTTCCGCGTGTTTATGTGTGGAAATTACTTAGCTTGGGGAAGCTCGTTGTGGTCTTCGCCTCCTGAGACTAGGGCCTCACCGTGCGTCTTATGTCCTGCAAGGGTTAGTCAGTAAGGGTAGTCTCCAACCTTGGTAGCAGGGACAACCAATCTAGGTCCCATGATCGTGTCGCAATGCCCGTGGGGCACGGACTGGGAGGGGTGCTCCCGCAGCGGACTCGGATAGGGATGTTTCAAACCACTGGGGCAGAAAACACTCGCGAGGGTGCCCATGTTCCTCCCTCGTGAGACTTGTGTGAGAGAAAACGAAGCAAACGAGCGAAATGGACAAAGGGTCGTGAGCTAGAGACGGTAACAGCTTCAGTAAAACTTCAAATAGGAATAAACAGACCAACTACAAAAAGCAAATGAAAAAGCCGCGTCCGACACGTAATGTAGTCTTCGATGTCTTCTCACCAGCACGGAGCTAAGTGCTGCCACTGGGCGTGGGCGGGAGCCCCCAAGGCCCAAGGGCGGAACTCCGGAGACTCCGGCGCGTGTACGGCCCCACTCATTATTACGTGAGAGTGTCACGGGCGGCGAGATTCATAGGCGTTTGCCTTCTTCACAGGCACCGTGCCTTTTCCAAAATGCGGCAGCTTCACAGGCATTCACCTTCTTCACAGGCACCGGGCCTTTTCCAAAACGCAGCAACTTCACAGACATTCGCCTTCTTCACAGGCACCGGGTCTTTTCCAAAACGCAACAACTTCACAGGCATTCGCCTTCTTCACAGGCATCGGGCCTTTTCCAAAACGCAGCAACTTCATAGGCATTCGCCTTCTTCACAAGCTTCGGGCCTTTTCCAAAACGCAGCAACTTCATAGGCATTCGCCTTCTTCACAGGCACCGGGCCTTTTCCAAAACTCAGCAACTTCACAGGCATTCGCCTTCTTCATAGGCACCGGGCCTTGCTCAGGGGTAAAATCTTCGGAGATGTTTAATGTTCCACGCGTTCTGGACAGGCACCCCTCTTGGGTCTCCAAGCGTGCGGAGCCGGGCCTGGAAACATGAACAACCTTGAATGGGCCCTCCCACATGGGAGAGAGCTTATGCAGCCCCTCCCTGGAGAGAACCCGTCTGAGCACGAGGTCCCCTACCTCAAGAGTCCTGGGGTGGATGTTGCGGTAGTGGTATCGCTGCAGCGCCTGTTGGTACCTTGCTGCTCGTAGCAAGGCTTCTCGACAGCGCTCCTCCCCTAGCACGAGATCTGTCCCCCGCATGGCATCCTACTGCACCTCGTCGAACGCCAGGACCCGTGCGGAACGACGCCTGACCTCATGAGGGAGAACGGCCTCAACCCCATAAACCAGAAAGAACGGGGTCTCACCAGTCGGCTTGGTCGCAGTCATGCGGATAGACCACAACACAGATTGGAGCTCGTCGTACCAGCCCCTTCCGCAGGCTTCCTGCTTCTTCTTCAAGGTCCTGGTTTTGAGGCCCCTCAGGACCTCCACGTTGGCTCGTTTGGCCTGGCCGTTGCTCCGGGGGTGCGCCACCGAGGCATAGCATATCTGCGTTCCAAGGTTAGCACAATACATTTTGAAGAGATTGCTGGTGAACTGCGAACTGTTGTCGGTGATAATGCGGTTAGGCACCCTAAATTGGCTCACGAGACCCTTGATGAACTTGACTACTGAGCCCGCGGGTATGGTGCGGACAGCTTCCACCTCAGCCCACTTGGTGAACTTGTCCACGGCGACGTAGAGGTAGCAGTAGCCCCCTGGCGCCTGAGGGAACGGACCTAGAATGTCCAGCCCCCAAACTACGAACGACCATGAGAGGGGTATGGTCTGCAGTCCCCCGTCGGCTGGTGGATCTGCTTGGCGTGGAACTGGCAGGCCTCACAAGCCTTCACCAGCTCAACGGCGTCGTTGAGCGCTGTGGGCCAGTAGAATCCGCTGTGGAATGCCTTGCCAACGAGGGTCCGCGAGGATGAGTGCTGCCCACTGTCTCCATCGTGTATGTCTGCCAGCAACTCCTTCCCTTGCTCTCTGGGAATGCAACGCAGGGACATGTCATTCGGCCGCCTCTGGTAGAGCTCCCCATCCTTGATGTTGTAGGCCGTGGCCTGCTGTGCCACGCGCTCCACGTCCTCCTCCTTCTCCGGCAGAGTCCCTTGCACCAAGTAGTCCTTGAATTCTGCCATCCAGCATTCTTCCTGAGGCTCCAACGCCAGGAGCATGCGTGCCCATGAGGCCGTGCCACAGGCCGGGGCTCCCGAGGCAAGTGGTTGAGGGAGTTCCTCCCTAGGTTGTGCCGTGCTTGATAATGTCGGTGTCGCCAAGGGTTTGAAGAGTCGCTCCTCGAAGACGCCAGGCTCCTGAGGCAGCCGCCTGGATGCGCTTTTGGCGATGTCATCAGCCTCTTGATTGGTACCGCGAGGCACATGCTGCAACTCCAACCCCCAAAACTAATTCTCCATCTTGCGGACCTCCATGAGGTATGCTTCCATGTGCTCATCCTTCGGCTCGTACACCTTGTTGGAGAAGTTGACGAGGAGTTGCGAGTCGCCCTTGACGGTGATTCGTTTCACTCCCAAGGCGATGGCTGCCCTCAGGCCCGCTATCAGGCCCTTGTACTCTGCTATGTTGTTGGGAACTTTCTCCCCATGCTGGAAGCAGAGCTGCACGGTGTAGTAAAGCTTGTCCTAAGTGGGGGATATGAGCACCGCGCCAGCCCCCGCGCCCTGCCGTGCGAACGCTCTAACAAAGTACATTACCAACCATCCGGCGCTTCACTCCTCGGGGAGAGCGACCGGTCCTCTCCCAGTTTGAGCCGTGGCGCCTTTGTCCATTCCGCCATGAAATCTGCGAGCGCAGCCCCCTTAATGACCCTGGTAGTGCTGAATTCTAGCTGGAATGCTTGCAGTTCGATGTTCCATTCGGCAAACCTCCCCGCTGAATTAGGGCTCCTGAGTACCCTTTCCAGGGGGTAGGCTGAGACGACCTTGATGGGATGGCCCTGAAAGTAGTGTCGCAGCTTGCGCGAGGCTACCATGAGTGCGAGGAGGAGTTTCTGAGGCATTGGGTACCGCGCCCTTGCGTCCCGCAGCACCGTATTGATGAAGTACACCGAGAGCGCACCGGGTCCTCTCCCGTATTGTGGGTGCTGGCGCGGCCCGCGTCTTCTGGAGGTTGGGGCGCCTCCTGAGGTGGCGCGGCCCTCGGTCCTTGGTTGCCTGAAGGAGCCTCCTCTACTCCAGGTGCGCTCTCTTGGCGGGGCTGATCCTTCTCTGCTGTGGTCATGGTATCTGCGAGGCCTTCCTGGCCCTGTTCTGCCCCGGCCGAGAGAGCGACGGTGGTCGAGGCCTAACGCTCCTTTCTGACTGCTACCAGGGTCGCGCTGGCGGAGTAAGGGGTGGCTGCAAGGTAGAGAACCAGGGGCTCTCGAGGGCGAGGGGCCACCATCACCGGGGGGCTGGTAAGGTACCTCTTGAGGTCTTGGAATGCTTTGTCGGCCTCTTCAGTCCACTCGAAGGGGCCTTTCTTCTTCATCAGCTTGAAGAAAGGCAGCGCCCGCTCTCCCAGCTTGGAGATGAAATGTCCTAAAGCGGATACACGCCCGGTGAGCTTTTGCATTTCCCTGAGGGTCTTTGGTGGGCTCATGTCCTCGACTGCCTTGACCTTTTCTGGGTTAGCCTCAATGCCCCTGTGAGATATGAGGAAGCCTAGGAGCTAGCCCGAGGGGACTCCAAACACACACTTCTCCGGGTTGAGCTGCAGGTCCACCTCGCTGAGGCTCGCGAAGGTTTCTTCCAAGTCATGTATCAGGGTCTTCGCCTCCCGAGACTTCACCACAATGTCATCAACGTAAGCTTCAGCATTCCTCTCGAGCTGTCGCCCCAGAGTGATGTGCATCAACCGCTGGAAGGTCACGCCTGCATTGCGTAACCCAAACGGCATGCAGGTGTAGCAGTATTGTGACACTCCAAAATTTTAATTTGGTTTTTATCAAAAACTTTGTGGTTTTTTGAAAAGAGGCCATTTAAATTTTCTTTCGAAAAACCTTCCTCTTAAAAACTTCCTTTGCTTTGGCAAGGATTTTTTTTTTCAAACTTTGGTGTTTGAATCTTTTGAAACTTCTTCTCTGTTGGTTCCCTCTCAAATTTATTTTGGGAGTTTAATCTTTTTCTTTTAAAAAGAACTCTATGAAAAACTTGGGATTTTCATATCTTGGAAACCACCCATGACTTGGCATTTTTGCCCATGTGGTAAAACCCCTCCAAAACCTCCCCTCCTCCTTGTAATCAACCTAAGTTCTCTGTCCCAACTAATCCAAGCAAGTTTTGGATTTTATTCTAATTATTTTTCCCCTCAAATCAATTCTGAAAATTATTTGGAGCCTGAGTGATTTTCAAAGCAAGTACCCTTTTGCATTTGAGTTTTGACCTCAAACCAACTCTCCTAGATAGTCCTTTGTACCCACAACCCAGAACCATCTTGATCCACTCCTCCTCTTTTCAAATTTTTCAAAATTCAGTCTCTGCAAGTTTGGACCAGATTTGCCAAATTTGATGAAATTCATATCTACACTGCTCCAAAAATTCCACCAAAAATCATGCAGCCTACTGGAGCAATGAGAAGCCACTCCACCAAAAATCAGCTCAAGGAAAATCCCCAGAGGCCAAAAACATTCTGTCGAACACCTGAGCTGCACTGTTCCTTTGCAAGTTCAGAAAGTTCAGAGATTCAGTCGTTTTCCCTTCGTCAGACTCGGTCACGCGGCCACAGTGCGCCCTGGCGCGTTGCACGCAGCCTCTTCTCCCTGGCCAGCACCCCGCACGCACGCTTGGCCGATTCCTGGCGTCGGTAGCAACGAGCCTCGCCGGTGTTGGAAGCTTCTGCGGTGGCTGCACCTTCCCTGGCGGCCAACAAGGGCCCGAGCCCTCTCGCCACGCCACCCGGCGCCGCCCAACACCCCCTGGCTCTCCGCGTGTCCCTGCCATGCCAGCGCACGCCCGTGGTACCATCGCCGTGGCCCGGCAAGCACGGAACGTGCTTCCTGCCGCCGACGGGCCGCGCCACCCCCGTTCCGTCGAGCTCGCCCATAGCACCAAATCCCAGCCCGATTAGCACCTAAATGGGACCGGTGGACCTCAACGGCGATGCCCAAGCCCCTAATCCCACTGCCCAACCACGGCACCGCCGTAATCACTCGCCAGAGACCCCCGTTCACGGCAACCGCCTCGGGCCGCCTATAAAAAGGGCCCCCGAGCTCACCCTCGTGCACGCATCATCACCACTCCTCACCAACGCCACGCCAGGCCACTAGGAGGACCTTGAGGAGGTCTCCTCCCCCAACTCAGGCCGCCCCGATCCGCCTCGGCCTCCACCACGATTCGCTCTGGTGAGGCCATCTCCGGCGCCCAAACCCCGTCCGTTACTCCCTCTAGCTACCAGGAGCCTAACCCCCTCCTCAATTTGATCTCTGCAGCCCTCTTCGACGAGTCCCTCGACCACCCGAGCCGCCGTCCACCGGAGCAAAGCTCGCCGTCGACGTGGTACTCACCGGCGACTACCACCACCACCAACCGACGCGGAAGGGTGCCCTGAACACGGAGGTACCCTCCGATCCCCCTGCCTCTCCGTGGATCGCTGCCGGCGACCACCGCGGCTCTCGGGCGCCGACGAGCTTCGTCCCCCCCCCATTTGAAAGTTTAAACCTGACGAGTGGGACCCCACCGTCAGCCTCTCTGCCCTCTCTATTGAATCATTTTCTGGAAGCGCCTTCGGGCAAAATGCGCTTTCCCTTTGGGCTAGCGTAGTTTCTGCTGAAGTGTTTTCTGTTTTTATAAGCTAGCCCCTGGAAATCTTCTGTTTCATTATAGATGAGTCCTTGGACAAAAACCCTTATAACTTTTAAACAGAAAAGTATTTTTGATTGATTCTTTTTCTGTTCTCTTTAAAATTTTGTCTAGTTTTTTATCAGATTTATTTGAAAAATATTTGGAATACTTTTTGTGCACTCCTTGGTATTTACGATAGCGCATATATTTTCTTTATACCGTAGATACCGAAGGAGGTGACGAAGCCGCGAACTTCACCGAGCTAGCCTCCGACTACTCTGAACCAGGCAAGCATGTTTGAACTTTTGATATGATGAGTGTCTTGGCATGTTTTGCATTTAGTTAGTTTCATGGCATGTTGAGAAGCATATCGATGAACGTTATTTTATGCAATATTGAGGTAAGTGAGCTCGATGATCCATAAGTGGATGGATGTGAGTATGAATGGCCATGTGTTGGCATGAGGATGGGTAAGATGGCAGTGTCGTAGCATGCCAGTCTTATGCCAGACTATGTGACTTCAGTGTCAAACCGTATCGGTCCAGTTCCTCTCATTTCCTTCCCTGTACTACCACATGTTTTCCGCAAGGAATATGGTTTAGTAAGTTGCAAACCGCTTTTCTGGTACACACCAAAAGGAGAGGCCGTGATGATGGTTCCATGGCCCTGGACTAAAGCCAGTCATCCGGTCAGGGGGCATGGGTGTTTCCGGTTGGGACCGAGAGGGGGCACCCCTTAGAGCGCGCGTATATAAATTTGATCCCATGCTATTCGAGATTGTGATCTCCCCGTCTCAAAAGTTTTTCTTGGACGATGTCTAGGGTGATTCCTAGCATCGAGAGGTAGGATGGGTGTGTACAGGTTAGCTGTGTTTTCTTCCGAAATACCGTAAACGGAACTAGTCCTTCGTGACTACGGAAATCCGTTGGCTGTGGGAATAATTTTGTACAAACTCTGCAGAGTCATACATTCCTTCAAATCATCTATTCCATGTCCTAGATCGATATTATCTTATCCTAATAAAATGTCAGTTTTGATGACAAAGACTCCGGTGAATCGCATGAGTGCTAAGTCCGGTTAAATGATTATTCCTGTGAATGGACTAACTTATTTATTCTCATAAATTGAATGTTTATTATGAGTATTATTTACTTGTGAATAAAAGCCCTTTCTGCGATGTTGCTCAGACGTCCGACTGTGGCATTGTTGTATTTTTAATTTCTTTTAAAGCCCTTTCTGTGATGTCGCTCAGACGTCCGACTGTGGCATTGTTGTATTTTTAATTTCTTTTAAAGCCCTTTCTGTGATGTCGCCCCGACGTCCGACTGTGGCATTTCTTTTAAAACCCTTTCTGTGATGTCGCCCCGACGTCCGACTGTGGCATTTCTTTTAAAACCCTTTCTGTGATGTCGCCCCGACGTCCGACTGTGGCATTTCTTTTAAAGCCCTTTCTGTGATGTCGCCCCGATGTCCGACTGTGGCATTTCTTTTAAAGCCCTTTCTGTGATGTCGCCCCGACATCCGACTGTGGTATTTCTTTTAAAGCCCTTTATGTGGTGTCGCTAAGACGCCCGACTGTGGCATCATTTCCTTATATTTATTTATTCACCTTTCGAGGCGTCGCTTCAGACACCCGATCAGTAGTTATTTATGTTTTGTTGGGATTTTAGGCGGACTACCGCCGTTTCCCTTTTTCTTACCTTGTTATGCTAAATTTTGAATGTACATTGGTGAATTATTCATGACGCATCCATGCATGCATTTGTTATATCTTACGTCCGAACTGTCTTGCGAGTACTTTCAAAGTACTCACTGGCTTGTTGATTTGGCCAGATGCTGACGAAGGCGATCTCATGGATGAAGAGTTTGATAGCGAGTCCGACACCTAGAGGAGTCCCAGTCAGTCTCGTGCGACCCTGGATTTGGTCACTGTTTTATATCCGCTTCCGCTACCAAATAAATTCATCGAGCCTCACCTCGACGCTCGATGAGATGACAGACTTAGAGTCTTGTATTTCTCTCCCCGCTGTGTTTCTCCACCACTGCCCTATCCTCGAGTCAGTAGTATGCCTCCAACCACTGTGTCATGTCCGCCATTATGTATAATTTTTGGCGTGCTTGTATTAATTTGGTTGAGCAACCGTAGTTCGACCCTGTAATATATTTTATGCTACTGGCTTATTGTATCAAGAATTTGTCTACCAGTGAGGGAGGATTTCTCTCATACTGGACTCAAAAGATTGGTTTCTCAATAAATATTTTTATTGGAAAACCGGTCGTGACAAGCTTGGTACCAGAGCCAGGCTGACTGTAGGAAGCCACTAGGTGCGATCGCTAATTGGTTATTAGCATGATAGAGCTAATTTATATTTTTTTGCAATTGTAGTCATTTTCTGTCAGTCAGCATAAATTTATGATCTGACCATGCAGAATTTTTGCCTACTTTTGTAGATGGCCGACAACAGCTGCGAGTCTCAGACCTTCGCCAACGTGCCCGATGGGTTCGTCAAGCTTCTTTCTTTCATCGTTCAGGTCGCGATGGGGCCATCCGTGCGCCCAGTCTTCACACTCTGCCAGCACCGAGTCAACGACAGTCTGACCATGCACCAGGCCGCGGTGCAGTTCAAGGGAGGGCGTGGTGAGTTACGCCGCTTCCGGTTCGTGCGAAGGGCCATGCCTACGGAGAGGCATGCTATGCAGATGGCAGCCCGCGAGGCGATAGCTCGTCTCAGGGATGTCCTCCCCGTGATGAAGACTCGTCGTTACCGTTATCTTCCGTGCCATGTGCCTTACACCTGTCACTACGCATACTCCTGCCCCAAAGGAGAACGATACGAGGCTTTTGAGATGCTCATTGAGTATCTCCGGGCCCTGGAAGCAGCCTTCGACAACCTGGTGGACGACTTCGTAGCTACCTGCATGGACTCAGTTCATGGCTGTGCTGCCAACAGGAGGGAGCTCCTACCCATCGCACCGCCACTGACTTTTGTCTCGTCATCAGCATCTTATACGCCTACTCGTCGCCTGCCTTCTACCGAAGAATTCAACCAAGTCATTGCACCCACTTCAGCGCGCACTGCACCACCCTTCGCGCCCACTCCTGTACGTGTAGCTCCGCCCCTGGCAACCGCTTCGTCCACTCTGCGCAACACTACACGTATGGAGCCCATTAGCGAGGAGGAAGTCGAGTCCCCAACCTCGCTACGCCTCGCCCTTGGCAGGGCAAAGGAGGTCGTCAACATCTCTGCCTGAGTACGCCTAGCTGCCATGTAATGTACCGCTTTGTAAGATATGTACATAGGTTGTGAGAAGTAGCCTGTTTGCGCATCATGTAGGATCTGGAGAAGTGCACTAGCCTAAATAACATGTCAGGATTATGTATGCATATCCTGAGTGATGTATTGTATAATTACCGCCCACGTGTAAGATATGTAATGAGCAGTCCTTCTCCGTGCGCAAGTCGATTTGTTTTTCTTAAGTAAGCTGGGTTATTTAGTTTTATTTGCCAGCTTTATGCATTTTTTTGGAATTGTTTTTGCGACTCTTTCCGCTTTTCTTATGGGTTTTACAAATATATCCCCAGAGTGAAAAATGTCTCGTCCTTGGACTCGCTCCATGCCAATTCCACCAGAGGAAAATTTTGATGCACAACCCAGCAACGAGTTCACTCAGGGACAGTCAAGCCAACAGGGCAGTGAATCGGCACTTTCACAAATGTGCCGCCTTTATGAGCAGAGTCAGCAACAACATCGGGAAATGATGAACCAAGTCATCAACATGGGAAATCACCATGGACAGTATCAGCAGCATTCCAAGTTATCTGAGCTACAGAAGACACGTCCCCAAACATTTTCTCATACTGACAAGCCTCTTGAGGCCGAGGATTGGCTTCGAGATATGGAGAGAAAATTAATTATTGCAAAATGTTCAGACCCCGAAAAGGTATTGTATGCTCCGCACTATCTCACAGGAGCAGCCGCATCGTGGTGGGAGAATTTTCTGCACATGCATCCCAACGAAAATGACATAACCTGGGATGATTTCAAGGAAGGTTTCCGTGGTGCACACATTCCTAAGAGTATTATGAAAATCAAGAAGAGAGAGTTCGATGACCTCAAACAAAGGAACATGACAGTGTCAGATTACAATAGTCAATTTACTCTATTGTCCCGCTACGCCAATGAAGAGCGTATGACTGAAATCAAGAAGATGGAGAAATTCCTTGACGGTCTGGCGCCCGCGCTTAAATGCCAACTGGTCGTGCACACTTTTCCTGATTTTGAAACACTGGTGGACAAAGCTATTACTCTGGAAAATGAGAGACGCAGTCCGGAAGATATCCCCAAAACAGCCTTCACCTCCAGATATGGACTGTACGAGTTCACAGTGATGCCATTTGGATTAACTAACGCCCCAGCATATTTTGTTCACCTCATGAACAAAGTATTTATGAAGTTTATGGACAAGTTTGTCGTGGTATTCATCGACGATATTCTGGTATACTCCAAGACACCAGAAGAGCACGCAGAACATCTCAGGATTGTGCTAGGAGAGCTCAGAAAACACCAATTGTATGCCAAGTTCAGCAAGTGCGAATTTTGGCTAAGACAAGTAGGTTTTCTAGGCCACATACTGACCCAAGACGGTATCGCAGTGGACCCAGAGAAAGTCAAGGCCGTACTTGGCTGGAAGTCACCAGCCAGCATAACGGACATACGGAGTTTCTTGGGAATGGCAGGATATTACCGCAGATTTATTGAAGGATTTTCCACCATAGCCAAGCCTATGACGCAGTTACTCAAGAAAGATAAGAAGTTTGAATGGACAGAAGCCTGCGAGAAAAGTTTCCAAGAACTAAAACGGAAGTTAATGACAGCATCGATATTAATTGTCCCCGACATACACAAGAATTTTGAAGTATATTGTGACGCGTCCAGAAAGGGTCTCGGATGCGTGTTGATGCAGGAAGGCAAGGTTGTCGCCTACGCTTCAAGGCAACTTCGCAAGCATGAGGAAAATTATCCCACTCATGACTTAGAAATGGCAGCAGTTATTCATGCACTCAAGGAATGGAGGCATTTCTTACTTGGGAATCGATGTGAAATATATACGGATCACAAAAGTCTCAAATATATTTTCACACAGCCAGAACTAAACTTACGGCAGCGACGTTGGTTGGAGTTGGTAAAGGATTATGATGTTGGTATCCATTACCATCCAGGGAAAGCAAATGTAGTGGCCGATGCCCTTAGTCGGAACCCCAGCTCCGACGAAAACAATCTGCACAGCTTGAGGCCCGAATTCCAACAAGAATTTGCCAAGCTCAACTTGATAATGGTAGCAGAAGGCACCATATCAAACTTGGAAATACAACCCGACCTTGTGGAGAAAATTAAAGGAGCTCAGCCCGGTCACACCAGCATCGAAGGCATCAAAAGAAAGTTGAGTATGGGCAAGGCCTCGGAATTCGTCATAGACAATGAAGGAATATTATGGTACGGAGAAAGACTCTGCGTGCCAAACATAGAAGACCTTAAACAGCAAATTTTAGCTGAAGCACACACCACTCCATATTCAATCCACCCTGGAGGAACCAAAATGTATAAGGATATTCAGGAAAGATTTTGGTGGCACGGTATGAAGAGGGACATAGCCACCTTCATTGCATGTTGCGACTCATGTAAACGCATAAAAGCTGAGCATCAGAGACCAGCCGGACTACTGCAACCGAACAAAATACCTGAGTGGAAATGGGATGAAATAGGGATGGATTTCATTGTCGGACTACCTCGGTCGCGACACGGGAATGATGCCATATGGGTCATCACTGACAGGTTGACCAAAGTGGCACACTTTATTCCAGTGAAGACGACCCACACCACTCAAAGGCTTGCCAGGATTTATCTTTCCCGCATAGTTTGTATGCATGGTGTCCCGAAGACTATAATATCCGACAGAGGCACTTAGTTTGTCTCAAGATTTTGGGAGCATTTACAACAGGCTCTGGGAACCCAACTAGCCTTCAGTACCGCATACCACCCACAGACTGATGGACAGACTGAACGCGTAAACCAAATTTTAGAAGACATGCTGAGAGCATGTGTCCTCACCTATGGAACCAGTTGGGAAGAAAGCCTGCCATACGCCGAGTTCGCGTATAACAATAGCTACCAGGCCAGCCTACAAATGGCACCATTTGAGGCTTTATACGGACGAAGATGTCGTACCCCGTTAAATTGGTCAGAGACCGGAGACAGCCGCATCTTCGGACCAGACATGCTCAGAGAAGCCGAGGAAAAGGTCAAGCTAATCAGAGACCGACTTAAGACCGCTCAAAGTCGACAGAAGAGTTATTATGATCAGAAACATCATAGGGTCAGCTTCGAACCCGGTGAGTTCGTATACTTGAGAGTATCCCCTATGAGAGGACTGCAACGGTTTAAGATTAAAGGAAAGTTAGCACCAAGATTCATTGGACCATTCTGCATAGTGGCACGAAGAGGCACTGTAGCCTACCAGTTAGACTTACCCGAGGAATTATCCGATGTCCACGACGTGTTCCATGTCTCGCAATTGAGGAAGTGTGTAAGCAACCCAGAGAAACAAATATCCCATGAAAACATTGACGTGCAGCCAGACCTCACTTATCGGGAACGTCCCGTAAGAATATTAGAGGAGTCTGAAAGGAGGACCCGACAGAAGACCATCAAGTTTTTCAAAGTCCAATGGAGCAATCACAACGACAGTGAAGCAACTTGGGAAAGTGAGGATTTTCTTCGGACAGAGCATCCACACTTGTTTAAGGATCAGCTGAAATCTCGGGGACGAGATTTTTCCTAAGGGGGTAGGTGTTGTGACACTCCAAAATTTTAATTTGGTTTTTATCAAAAACTTTGTGGTTTTTTGAAAAGAGGCCATTTAAATTTTCTTTCAGAAAACCTTCCTCTTAAAAACTTCCTTTGCTTTGGCAAGGATTTTTTTTTTTCAAACTTTGGTGTTTGAATCTTTTGAAACTTCTTCTCTGTTGGTTCCCTCTCAAATTTATTTTGGGAGTTTAATCTTTTTCTTTTAAAAAGAACTCTATGAAAAACTTGGGATTTTCATATCTTGGAAACCACCCATGACTTGGCATTTTTGCCCATGTGGTAAAACCCCTCCAAAACCTCCCCCCCTCCTTGTAAT
The DNA here is from genome assembly GCF_002162155.2 of Triticum dicoccoides. NCBI lineage: Eukaryota > Viridiplantae > Streptophyta > Magnoliopsida > Poales > Poaceae > Triticum > Triticum dicoccoides. The sequence goes on from NC_041381.1 coordinate 394,124,422, forward strand.
CAACCTAAGTTCTCTGTCCCAACTAATCCAAGCAAGTTTTGGATTTTATTCTAATTATTTTTCCCCTCAAATCAATTCTGAAAATTATTTGGAGCCTGAGTGATTTTCAAAGCAAGTACCCTTTTGCATTTGAGTTTTGACCTCAAACCAACTCTCCTGGATAGTCCTTTGTACCCACAACCCAGAACCATCTTGATCCACTCCTCCTCTTTTCAAATTTTTCAAAATTCAGTCTCTGCAAGTTTGGACCAGATTTGCCAAATTTGATGAAATTCATATCTACACTACTCCAAAAATTCCACCAAAAATCATGCAGCCTACTGGAGCAATGAGAAGCCACTCCACCAAAAATCAGCTCAAGGAAAAATCCCCAGAGGCCAAAAACATTCTGTCGAACACCTGAGCTGCACTGTTCCTTTGCAAGTTCAGAAAGTTCAGAGATTCAGTCGTTTTCCCTTCGTCAGACTCGGTCACGCGGCCACAGTGCGCCCTGGCGCGTTGCACGCAGCCTCTTCTCCCTGGCCAGCACCCCGCACGCACGCTTGGCTGATTCCTGGCGTCGGTAGCAACGAGCCTCGCCGGTGTTGGAAGCTTCTGCGGTGGCTGCACCTTCCGTGGCGGCCAACAAGGGCCCGAGCCCTCTCGCCACGCCACCCGGCACCGCCCAACACCCCCTGGCTCTCCGCGTGTCCCTGCCATGCCAGCGCACGCCCGTGGCACCGTTGCCGTGGCCCGGCAAGCACGGAACGTGCTCCCTGCCGCCGACGGGCCGCGCCACCCCCGTTCCGTCGAGCTCGCCCATAGCACCAAATCCCAGCCCGATTAGCACCTAAATGGGACCGGTGGACCTCAACGGCGATGCCCAAGCCCCTAATCCCACTGCCCAACCACGGCACCGCCGGAATCACTCGCCGGAGACCCCCGTTCACGGCAACCGCCTCGGGCCGCCTATAAAAAGGGCCCCCGAGCTCACCCTCATGCACGCATCATCACCACTCCTCACCAATGCCACGCCAGGCCACTAGGAGGACCTCGAGGAGGTCTCCTCCCCCAACTCCGGCCGCCCCGATCCGCCTCGGCCTCCACCACGATTCGCTCCGGTGAGGCCATCTCCGGCGCCCAAACCCCGTCCGTTACTCCCTCTAGCTACCAGGAGCCTAACCCCCTCCTCTATTTGATCTCTGCAGCCCTCTCCGACGAGTCCCTCGACCACCCGAGCCGCCGTCCGCCGGAGCAAAGCTCGCCGTCGACGTGGTACTCGCCGGCGACTACCACCACCACCAACCGACGCGGAAGGGTGCCCTGAACACGGAGGTACCCTCCGATCCCCCTGCCTCGCCGTGGATCGCCGCCGGCGACCGCCGCGGCTCTCGGGCCCCGACGAGCTTCGTCCCCCCCCCCATATGAAAGTTTAAACCTGACGAGTGGGACCCCACCGTCAGCCTCTCTGCCCTCTCTATTGAATCGTTTTCTGGAAGCGCCTTCGGGCAAAATGCGCTTTCCCCTTTGGGCTAGCGTAGTTTCTGCCGAAGCGTTTTCTGTTTTATAAGCTAGCCCCTGGAAATCTTCTGTTTCATTATAGATGAGTCCCTGGACAAAAACCCTTATAACTTTTAAACAGAAAAGTATTTTTGATTGATTCTTTTTCTGTTCTCTTTAAAATTTTGTCTAGTTTTTTATCAGATTTATTTGAAAAATATTTGGCATACTTTTTGTGCACTCCTTGGAATTTACGATAGCGCATATATTTTCATGTTGAGAAGCATATCGATGAACGTTATTTTATGCAATATTGAGGTAAGTGAGCTCGATGATCCATAAGTGGATGGATGTGAGTATGAATGGCCATGTGTTGGCATGAGGATGGGTAAGATGGCAGTGTCGTAGCATGCCAGTCTTATGCCAGACTATGTGACTTCAGTGTCAAACCGTATCGGTCCAGTTCCTCTCATTTCCTTCCCTGTACTACCACATGTTTTCCGCAAGGAATATGGTTTAGTAAGTTGCAAACCGCTTTTCTGGTACACACCAAAAGGAGAGGCCGTGATGATGGTTCCATGGCCCTGGATTAAAGCCAGTCATCCGGTCAGGGGGCATGGGTGTTTCCGGTTGGGACCAAGAGGGGGGCACCCCTTAGAGCGCGCGTATATAAATTTGATCCCATGCTATTCGAGATTGTGATCTCCCCGTCTCAAAAGTTTTTCTTGGACGATGTCTAGGGTGATTCCTAGCATCGAGAGGTAGGATGGGTGTGTACTGGTTAACTGTGTTTTCTTCCAAAATACCGTAAACGGAACTAGTCCTTCGTGACTACGGAAATCCGTTGGCTGTGGGAATAATTTTGTACAAACTCTGCAGAGTCATACATTCCTCCAAATCATCTATTCCATGTCCTAGATCGATATTATCTTATCCTAATAAAATGTCAGTTTTGATGACAGAGACTCCGGTGAATCGCATGAGTGCTAAGTCCGGTTAAATGATTATTCCTGTGAATGGACTAACCCATTTATTATCATAAATTGAATGTTTATTATGAGTATTATTTACTTGTGAATAAAAGCCCTTTCTGCGATGTCGCTCAGACGTCCGACTGTGGCATTGTTGTATTTTTAATTTCTTTTAAAGCCCTTTCTGTAATGTCGCTCAAACGTCCGACTGTGGCATTGTTGTATTTTTAATTTCTTTTAAAGCCCTTTCTGTGATGTCGCCCCGACGTCCGACTGTGGCATTTCTTTTAAAACCCTTTCTGTGATGTCGCCCCGATGTTCGACTGTGGCATTTCTTTTAAAGCCCTTTCTGTGATGTCGCCCCGACGTCCGACTGTGGCATTTCTTTTAAAGCCCTTTCTGTGATGTCGCCCCAACGTCCGACTGTGGTATTTCTTTTAAAGCCCTTTATGTAGTGTCGCTAAGACGCCCGACTGTGGCATCATTTCCTTATATTTATTTATTCACCTTTCGAGGCGTCGCTTCAGACACCCGATCGGTAGTTATTTATGTTTTGTTGGGATTTTAGGCGGACTACCGCCGTTTCCCTTTTTCTTACCTTGTTATGCTAAATTTTGAATGTACATTGGTGAATTATTCATGACGCATCCATGCATGCATTTGTTATATCTTACGTCCGAACTGTCTTGTGAGTACTTTCAAAGTACTCACTGGCTTGTTGATTTGGCCAGATGCTGATGAAGGCGATCTCATGGATGAAGAGTTTGATAGCGAGTCCGACACCTAGAGGAGTCCCAGTCAGTCTCGTGCGACCCTGGATTTGGTCATTGTTTTATATCCGCTTCCGCTACCAAATAAATTCATCGAGCCTCACCTCGACGCTCGATGAGATGACAGACTTAGAGTCTTGTATTTCTCTCCCCGCTGTGTTTCTCCACCACCGCCCTATCCTCGAGTCAGTAGTATGCCTCCAACCACTGTGTCATGTCCGCCATTATGTATAATTATTGGCGTGCTTGTAATAATTTGGTTGAGCAACCGTAGTTCGACCCTGTAATATATTTTATGCTACTGGCTTATTGTATCAAGAATTTGTCTACCAGTGAGGGAGGATTTCTCTCATACTGGACTCAAAAGATTGGTTTCTCAATAAATAATTTTATTGGAAAACCGGTCGTGACAAGTATACCCCACACGGGGTCAGGAAGGCCGTTTTCTCCACATCCTCCACCGCCATTTTGATCTGATGATAGCCCGAGAAGGCATCCAGGAAGCACAGTAGGTCACACTCAGTGGTGGAGTCAACGATCTGGTCGATGCAAGGGAGCGGGAATGGATCCTGCGGGCAGGCTTTGTTGAGGTTGGTGAAGTCGACACACATGCGTTCCTTTCCTCCCTTCTTTGGCACGACAACGGAGTTGGCCAGCCAATCAGGGTAGCGGACCTCGCGAATGACCCCTGTTGCTTCCAACTTGCGGGTCTCTTGGATGATGAAGGCCTGCTTTTCAGTGGACTGCCGCCTTGCCTTCTACTTCACAGGGCGCACACTAGGGCACACGTTGAGATGATGCTCAATTACATCCCTCAGGACCCCCGCTAGCTGATTTGGCTCCCATGCAAACACCTTTCTGTTCGCGCGCAGGAAACCGACCAGGGCCTTCTCCTGCTCAGGCTCAAGGTTGGTGCCTATCGTGAAGGTAGCACCGGTGGGCTCGTCCTTGTCGACCGGTACCCACTTGGTCTCCACCTTGTTCTGGCTGAATAGCTGCTTCTTCTTGGCCAGCGCAGCCCTCTTGGGCTTGGGGGCGACTGAGCCGGCGGGCTGTGCCACCGCCGCAGTCTTGAAGGCAAGCTTGAGCACTTGCAATGCATCCCCGGTGTCTCCGGACACGGTAAGGACGCCGTTACTCCCGGCATCTTCATGTGGTTGTACGCTGGGTGAGTTGCGGCCATGAACCGGGCCAGGGTCGGGTAGCCGAGGATGGTGTTGTACGGGAGGCTGATGGGGGCAATGTCGAAGTCGATCAGCTCCGTGCGGAAGTTGTCGTAGGTGCCGAAGGTCACCGGGAGGCGGATCTGTCCCAGGGAGCCGGTGGAACCGCCTCGGACGCCCAAGAAAGGCCTGCTGGGCTGAAGCCGCTCTGGCGGCACGTGGAGGAGGCTGAAGGCTTCCACCGAGAGCACGCTGAGGCCCGCTCCACCGTCGATGAGGGTCCTGGTGACGGCCACCTGGTAGATGGTGCGGGTGCACAGCATTGGGAGCCCGCCCGAGCAGGCTGAGTTGAAGGGGTGATCATCCGAGCTGAAGATCAGATCGGCCTTGGGCGCCGCCCAACCCGGAGGAGCCCCATGCCGCGCGAGGGTGGCGCCGATATGGCGGACAAATGGCTTGATATGGCGGTCCGAGGGCGGCGCCTGCGAGCCACCGAGGAGAACTGTGATGACCGGGAGCGCCGGTGGAGCATAATGGGCGAGGAAGAGGCCGCGCGGCTCCTCCGAAGAGGCCACAAAAGTCGTTGGCAGGTGGAGCAGCCACATGCGCGGAACGCCGGTGAGGGTCATGGGAAACCAGTTAGCCATGACCTTGTAGTCACCCCCGGCCCTGAGGACGGCCTCCTCGTACGCCAGCAAGAAAGCCAGCGGATCTGCCATGTCATCGTAGCGCGGTGGCATCTCCGGCTTGAACTTGTGCGGCCACTGCACCTGCCGCAAGGCGTGGGCCAAGGCTCGGAGCCCCCTGGCCCCAGTGCTGGCGTCGGCAGCCGGAGCGGGTGGCGCCTTACCCGTCATGAAGGCGAAGCGCGGTGCTGGTGGAGAGCGGGTCGATGGAAGGGAAAGCTCCGGCGCACCCCCTACTTGGCGCGCCAAATATCGGATTTCGGGTTCCGGCAGACCCTTGAGGTTCAAACTCTGGGGTGTGCACGGAGATCACTCCCTCTATCAACTCACGTCTCGTCACCTCGCAAAGGATCTAAACTACACGAAGAACAACACAAGGGACACGAGGTTTATACTAGTTCGGGCCACCATGGTGGTGTAATACCCTACTCTAGTTTGTGGAGTGGTGGATTGCCTTAGGTGCTGATGATGAACAATACAAAGGAAGAACTGCCTCGCGAGGGGAGGAGTTCTTCTGGTGGTGATGCCTCTTGGGACGGATTGAATCCAGATCCCTTGCTACTCGGTGGCTAGCCCTATTTATAGAGCGAGGCCCTGGTCCTCTTCCCAAATATTGAGCGGGAAGGGCCCCAACAGTTGGCCATTTCGAAGGGGATCATCTAGTACACTTATCCTGACTAAAGTTGGTCCTCGCCTGCCAAAGGCTCTGATGGTGCCACCGGCTCGGGCTCCACGATGACGTCCATCCTGCCGTTCTGCTGGTTTTGGTCTTGTTGCACCGAAATGGTCGCCTTTGCTTGATACCTTTGCCTGCGCTTGCCCCCTTTGCACCAAAGAGGAAACAAGGATTCTACGTAGGCCGGCGCTCGCCTGACGCCCGCCTGGCTTCGGTCGTCATGGCTTGCGTCATGGGCATCTCGCGAGGTACCCCGCCTTGATCTCTCCGCCTCCTCGCGAGCCAGCCTGACGAGGCTGCACCTGAGGAAGCTTCCCGCCGTCCGCCCCACGAGGCTTGGCCCCTCGCGAGGGTCTTGAGCTTGTGTTGATGAAGATGGGCCGTACTGGGCCACTCCTTGAGCCACGCAGCAGGCCGCAGGCAGGCAAGTCTGGGTACCCCCGTTCCTAGAACGCCGACAGGTACTTTTGTGCTTCGGTTAACTCAACCATCCGTAGAACCATCAACCGAGCAGAACAAGCAGAGGAAGCTAGGCCTTGGCAAGTACTTCCCCAACAAGCTCCCCGGAGCCGCTGGCGAAGATGTTGTCGTGGATGCCGATCCTGCCATGGGGCAACCGACTCCGGCAGGGCTTCAGGCCATGGCCGTAGAGACGGCCGCTCCCATGGCAGAAGAGATGCCTTTGGTCCTTGCCGTCGAGCTACAGGCTCCGGCATGGGCGCAACACACCATCCGATTCCTCCAAATAGTAGAGCTTCCCGAGGACCAGGAAGAGGCAGAGAGAGTAGCCCGCCGGTCTGCTCTATATCAATTCATTGACAACATCTTGTACAGAAAGAGACCGAATGGGGTAAAATTGAAGTGCATCTCCCGGGAAGAAGGACTAGAGCTGTTGGCAGAGATACATTGAGGCATATGTGGCTCCCACATAGGGTCGAGGGCCCTTGTTGGCAAGGCTTTCCGGCAAGGTTTCTTCTGGCCCACTGCCCTCCAGGATGCAACGGAACTAGTAACCAAGTGTGAAGCGTGCCAGTTCCATTCGAAGAAGCTTCATCCACCAGCTCAATCCCTTCAAACCATCCTTCTCTCCTGGCCCTTCTCAGTCTGGGGGCTCGACATATTGGGCCCTTTCCCTCGTGCGTCGGGGGATCTGATTACTTGTATGTTGCAATTGACAAGTTCACAAAGTGGCTAGAGGTGGAAGTAGTGAGGAAGGTGACAGCGCAGTCAGCCATCAAGTTCTTCAAGGGGATAGTTTGTCGTTTTGGTGTACCCAACAAGATCATCACCGATAATGGCACACAGTTGATGAGCCACGCCTTCATGCAGTACATTGAGGATCTCGACAGCAAGGTCTGTTTTGCTTCCGTGGCACACCCACGAAGCAACGGCCAAGCAGAGAGAGCAAATGCTGAAGTTCTGTGAGGCTTAAGAACGAAGACCTTTGACAGGCTGCACAAGAGTGGAAGGCGCTGGATTGACGAGTTGCCGGTGGTTCTTTGGTCGATCAGAACTACGCCAAATCAAGCCACCGGCCAGACACCCTTTGCCCTAGTCTATGGGGCAGAAGCAGTTCTCCCCACGGAACTCATATATGGATCACCTCGAGTGCTCGCTTATGATGAGCTTGAGCAAGAGCGATTGTGGCAAGATGACGCAACGCTCCTTGAGGAAGATCGTCTCCGGGCGGCTACGAGAGCAGCATGCTACCAGCAAGCCTTGCGCCGCTACCATAGCCACAAGGTTCATGCCCGGAGCTTTGAGGAAGGCGACCTTGTTCTTCGGCATGTTCAGTCGGCCAAGAATTCCAACAAGTTGACGCCAAAGTGGGAAGGCCCTTATCGGGTAACGCGAGTCACTAGGCCTAGTGCAGTCCGCTTGGAGACCAAAGATGCCATTCCAGTGAGCAACTCCTGGAACATAAAGCATCTTCGTAAGTTTTACCCATAAGGCGCGGCTGCCGGACCTCCCGGCAAGCCACCTTTTGTACAAGCTTTGCCAGCAAGGCATGTGGCCCTTTGTACAAAGCCAGGTGCAGATCCTGAGCATAAATAAATGAAGCGCTGGCACCCTAAGTCATAGCATGCATGCTAGATTGACTCTCTCCCTCGGTTAGGGTTGATAGTGCTTAGCAGCGACTAACCCCTAGCATAGAGGTCGAGTTCGCATCATTTTGTTCCTATCCTTCCTCTTTGGTATGCAGGGTACATGATATGTTTCCGCCAAGCCAAGTGTAAGGAAGAGAACAAGCCGGCAAGCCGAGCTTGCCGAGGGCAGAAGACACGGAGGTCCACCCATTGAAAGTCAAGGTTGTCGGGGGTTGCAGATTCAGATAAGTTTCCCCATCCCCTGTCATGCATTTCTGTATGAAACTTGGGACGTATGGAACCACGTTTTGTTCCAAGGCTGTTGTGCTCCCTTCGTTCCTATCACCCAAGAGCTTCTTGGTTCGGAATATGGTTGTAGCCGCGGCGGCAAGGAAGCAAGCATAGGGCCCACCCCCACTTCGTCCCTGCCTCTGCCAAAGGCGTGAATATGGGCGAATGGAGTGGGGGAACGGCGAGGCCTACTGCCGGGCAACGATGCTTATATTGAAAATAACAAGGACTTGTCCCTTGGTATGGGCTTTGCTCACACGCACGCGCAAGACACGGCAAGCACCCCTTTTCCATTAATACGTTCCATACATGTACAGTAAGTACGGAACATAAACATGAACAGGGAGGTTGTAGGTTTTAGATCTAAATAAGGCCCGTAGGCTTACAAGTTAAAAAAAGTTAAGGTGCCCGTAATCCCTTTCTTGTCCATCTCCTCAGGAAATGAAACAAGAAAGCAAAAGGGAAGAAAGGGGCGCCTAGGTGAGGTACAAGCAGCAGAGGGCGCCAAGAGAACATGCCGGTGGTCGCCAAGGAGAGCGTTGGTAGTGGTGGCGCCGGAGGAAGAGCTAGAAGATGAGGCAGCGGTCCGTCAATACGCTATGAAGGCATCGGTGCCATTGTACTCCGACTTGACGGCCCGCCACCCGCCTTCTTCGCCTTCTCCGGTCTCCCTATGCCAACCGCCCAAGTTGGTGACCCCGAGAAGTTCAAGGAGCCGGCGACACAGATGATGGGGTCACCGGTGTCGCCCTGGAGCGGCGCGCCCGACGCCTAGTCGGACCCATCATCCTGCCGCCCGCTACCCTCGTCATCGTTGTCGCTGTCCTCCTCGCCACTCTTGTTCGAGGAGGAATCTTCATTGTCAGAGGAGCTCTCCATGCAGCACCTTACACGAGTCCTGAAGTGCCCAAAGACCATGATGGAGAGGAGGCCGCTCTCCATTAATTTGAAATGGAGAGTGAGCCCCTCCATTAGGCTGTGGATACGGGCAAAGGTCTTCCACCCTCGGCAAAGATACATGACATGAGGGGCAGGGAACTCGACGTCGGCCCATGTGCCACTGTTCCCGCAGCCCCTCATATGTAGCCGCGGCGCTTGCGGCGGGTCCAGTTCCATCTCCCGCGCAAATGGGGTTGGAAGGCGAAGACGACGGTGCGGCGGCTGGAGCAGCCTGATGAAGAACTCGTAAGGGTTATCCCCGATGTGGCCCTCCACTGGAGGAGGGGCCGCTGGCGGAGGCGAGGCCGATCTACCGCCACGTCGTCCTCTTCCCCAAGCGCCACGACGTCCTCGGCCTCGCCCCCTCCCCCTCCCTCTAATGGCCGGCTCCGCCGCTATGAGCTCTTGTGGAGGAGCGATGCACTGTCGAGCAGAGACCCTCGCCGCCACCGATGAAGCATCACTGCGCCCTCTCGCCATGGTGGAAAAGAGGAAGGAGCAAATATGAGGAGATGCGGAGGATGGGGGACTGAGACTCACCATTCCTCTTGCTCCCTCTCCTTATAAAGTAACGGGGGCGGGACTCGACCGCCCCTCTCAGCCAGTCCGTCTCATTGACAGCGGGCGAGGCTGTCGACCGCCCTCCCTGCCCAACTGAAGGCACGTGGGAATCAACCCGCACGCGCACGTCTTCCCGTATCCCGCGCACCTACCATTCGCTCTGCGTCATGCATGTGGCGTACGTGGCGCGAGAGACATGCGTAATGGGACGCGTGGAGCGATGGTTCCCAAGTGAGGACGGTAATTGAGCAGCAGCCCTGCGGTCTCAAAGGGACACGCAAGCCGCCTCTTTACTGTCCATCACAGATGACGCAAGCATGCTTAGATCATCCGCACGCGCAACCCCCACGTCATGCATTTAACGTAGATTGTGGGAAAGCGCAGTGGACCGAAAAGTTTTACTGTGGTAAAAACCGCCCCGCCTACCCGCGCACCATTTTGGGCATGGCCCAACAACGTGTCGCACTTATGTGTGGCCCAGGCCCAAGGGATCATGTCGGTGTACAAAAGTAGGGGCATAGCTTTTGTACCCCTTTACTTGTGCGCGGGCAGTCAGAGCCACGCGCCACGACCACGAGTGGCAAGGCAGGGAAGGTGAACCGAGGCAAAACCAAAGCCCAGATAAACAAGACAACACCAAAGGCCGAGACCACAAAGAGCAAATGGGCGAAGCAGGTTCCCCCGGCAAGACCCTTGCCGGGGCGGCTCGCCCAAACCAGTGTAGTAAGCCACCCTCGAACCCATGGTCTCCAACACCATCAACCACGTTGGGCCAGGGCTCGGGAGGCACCTCCATGGTGACATGCAGATCTTTGTGAAGACAAAGAACATATGAGATCAGATGAGGATCCAAAGACGGTGATCCTTGGTGAGACCTTAGCCAAGCAAACCCACAAGACCCCCAGCAAGATCCTTGCCGGGGACAGCAGCGCGCCACGGCAAGGCCCTTGCCAAGGGCGTCAGTGGGGCCGCAGCCAGGCCCGCACCAACCAAGTCTCCACCGCCATTCAAATGCAGCTGCCAGCTCAACCAGCTGGGCAGGCACCTGCATGGCAACATGCGGCTTCCAGGCCAACTCACCACGCGTCTGCGTGGCGGCATGTAGATCTTTGTGAAGGCTCCACTCCCGCGCCACCTCAGCTGCTTGCCGGCCTACATGGTGCCGCATGCATCGCTGGCCAGGGTGCGTGTCGAAGCGAGGAGGAGCGGCGACGGATGGGACGGGCCTCGCTCCCGTACCCAATAAAGCAAGAGGACACCTAAGCTACGCATTAAATGTGTCTTGTCCTGTAATGCAAGCGATAAGCTCATAGCACTATAGGCATTTCCACCTCTTGTGTGCCACTGTGGTAGCCCCTTTCGACTATAAAAGGAGGCCCATGGCGTACTGGAGAGGGATTAAGCTCTTTTGAACCACGCAGCGACCATAGCTAGTTCAAGAGCTCAAGAACAATCAATACATCCACCAAAGTAGGACTAGAGTTTTACACATCCTTGCGGCCCGAACCTGGGTAAACGATCCTTGTGCTAATTGCTAATCCTGCTCTTCTCACAACCCCGCGCCCTGGCAAACGTAGAAGGGATCCTCGTGATCCCATAGGTGTCGTTTCCCACCGACAAATATGTACTCCAAATATTATACACAGACTCCAACAATGCAGCCGAATATGAGGCTCTGTTGCACGATCTTCGAATAGCAGTCTCCATGGGCATTCAACACCTAGAAGTGTGTGGGGATTCGAACCTCGCTATATCTCAAATAAATGGAGACTTTGACTCCAAGGACCCAAAAATGGCGGCTTACCGTAATGTCGTCCTCAAAATGTCAGCCCGGTTCAAGGGGCTCGAATTCCACCATGTGGTTCAAGAAAACAATCAAGCGGCGGATATCCTCGACTGCATCAGTGCTAAGCGCGACCCTGTCCCACCTAATATCTTCTTGGAAAGGATGTTCAAGCCATCTGTGGTGTGGGAAGGGGAGACCGGCAATACCAGTCCGGGTATGAACACAACCCCAGATACCGAACACACTGACATAATCGGAAGCTCCGCCACCGAAATAACACCTTTAGCCACGTAATCATGGCTATCATCGCCCCGTGGACCGAACCCTTCTTAGCCTACCTAAATAGGCAAGAACTCCCAAAGGACCAAAATGAGGCACGTTGCATTGTGCGGCACTCCAAAGCCTACAAGGTCCACGAGGGAGAGCTTTATAAGGAAAGCACCACCGGAGTGCTACAAAGATGCATCTCCGAAGAGGAAGGGCGGCAGCTCTTGGCCGAAATTCATGCTGGACTCGACGGCCACCATGCCGCAGCTCGGGCCCTTGTAAGCAAGGCCTTCTGAACAGGTTTCTACTGGCCGACGGCCCGAGCAGACGCGCAGGACCTCGTCCAACATTGCATCGGTTGCCACCTTTTTGCAAATCAAAGCCATATGCCACCTACCGCTCTCCAAACAATCCCCATAACTTGGCCCTTTGCAGTCTGGGGGCTCGATATGGTTGGACCCCTTAAAGGAGGAAGCCATAAAAAAAATACTTGTTGGTCATGGTGGATAAATTCACCAAATGGATAGAAGCCAAACCAGTTAAAACGGCCGAATCCGGACCAGTGATAGACTTCATATCAGGGGCCGTACACGGTTACGGTGTCCCCCATAGCATCATCGCCGATAAAGGCTCCAACTTTATAGCCGACGAGGTGAAAACTTGGTGCGGCAACATGGGCATTAAGCTCGATTACGCCTCCGTCTATCACCCCCAAACGAATGGTCAAGTCGAACAAGCGAACAGTCTTATTATGAGCGGCATCAAGCCCAGACTAGTGCGATCCCTAAAAGAATCAGATACACACTAGGTCGAGGAGCTCGACTCTGTACTATGGGGGCTGCGGACCACGCCGAACCTCACTACCGGATACACACCATATTTATGGTGTATGGTGCAGAGGCAGTATTGCCCTGCGATATCATTCATGACTCACCTCGAGTGCGCATGTACGAAGGGAAAGAAGCCGAGCTTGATCGGCAGGACAGTTTAGATGCCCTGGAGGAGGAGCGCGACGTTGCAAAGGGCCGTTCCGCATTCTATCAGCAACAGGCTTGCAGGTATCAAAGCAGAGAAGTACGGGCCAAAACCTATAACGTTGGCGAACTCGTTCTATGCCTACCGGAGAAGAAAAAGGACAAGCTCAAGCCCAAGTGGGAGGGTCCCTTCATCATTGATAAAGTTCTCACTGGAGGGGCATACCCTCTGCGTGATGCATCTGATAATCGACTCGAGCCAAACCCATGGAACGTGGCCAGACTCCGAAGATTCTACGCCTAGTGCCGAACTAAGTGTTTGTCTCCTTACCTCCGCCTTTCTCTTTCACGTTCTATCCTCTTTTTCTTTTTCTTTCTTTTTATGGCCTCAAAGGCCTCAAGTTTGTCTTGGCTACATGATCTTGACGCGCTATGCGCGCTAACTATACTTGGGGGCTTCTTATACAGAAGCTTAATATAACTATTTTCCGGGCTTCATGCCCACTACATATGCGTAACTTCTCCATATGTACCTTTTCTTCGCCATTATATGCATCGATATGACTTAAGTTTTGGCCAAGCTGGGTTGCCTGGCTCCTGTGTTTATGCCCTACGTTCTCGTTAGTTCGGCTAGGGCATAAGGGGAGCACCTCTGTGATTGTTACTGCCGGGTCAGCCGGATGTGTACCTTAGACTAGGTGAAGCCGAAAGCTAGCGTTCTTAAGGGAACATTCGGTCGGTGAACAAAAGATATTTTTTACCTATTACAATATAAATCCTCAGATGTTTTGTATCCTGCGTCTCTATTCACAGTTCGGACATGCACATTAATGCATGCGTACCCAGGGAAAGGAACCCTTAATGGAACTATTCTCTCTGGAAGATGTTTCTTACTATCCATGTAATATAACATAGCTAGTTGGGTACTTGTCTGTTCAAGCACTTATGACCCCTACGCTTGGTTTCCACGCTTACCCCAGTTTACATAACTGAGCGGGTATTCGGATACACTTCGGACTGTCGGGTCCGGAGGCTGAAGCGAAAAGGTCTGCCATGACAAATGATTTACAATATGGCTAGGGACATAATACATCCATTGAAGTACATAGTCACTTAGACTGGCTAAATTCTTCTTCTATACCATCCAACAGGCTGTCTAGCCTACAATCTTGTTGGGAATACTTTGCGGCTAATCCTACCTGGTCATATACCAGACTAACGGGAATTTCCTTCTCATCTGACCCTACAGGACCGACCAGGGCCATTTGATTCGGACCCACCTTGGTGTACCGCATCTTTACCATGGCACAGGCTTCCCTTGCACCTTGTCGGCATGCTGATATCTTCCATAATCGGAAGCGACGCCGCGCTCCCTTGAGCAGCTCTACAAGATCTCTCGTGCTTCTTGGCTGGGAGGCGGACGGCCACAAGGCCTGGGCAATACCCTGCATCACCTGTCGAACTCGTTCGTGCAGTTGTGAAAGTTCTTGCAGAAGATCGCCTGCGGATCTGGGCATCTCCTCTTCAGGATGGCCTGTCAGCATACCTACAGACATAACTCTGTTAACTCGTTTCTTCGCCGAACTGTACAAAGGTTCGTTTAAGCACTTACTAAAAATGCCGCGTCGAAGCCTCCTATTCTCCTTGACGGAATCAAAAAGCTGGGCCCGAACATCTGCTAATTCGACGCCCAGCCGGGTATTGGCATCCTGGAGATCGTTTTTCTCTCGCCTAACCCGTGTAAGCACGCGCTCACCAGCCTCTAGCTGTCGTTGAGCTTGTGGCTCATCCTTTTGTACGATCTCCGGATTCACTCAGGGATTGTCTGCGGAATCTTTTGTTAGATTTGTAAGCATGCTGAATACTAACTGGTATACGTAATTACATTCTCTTTGATCGAGATAGGTATTACCAGGTGAGGCCTTCTTGGATTCCTCTATTTTCGCAACTGCGGCCCTTAGTTGTGCTTTGCACACTTCTAGCTCTTGAGATAAATGGGTGTTCTTCTCTGTCAGAACCTATTCATACAATGATCCTTAAATCAGTTGTGCCAACTGTTTCAAGTGTCAGGGGCTACTAATATACATAATTATCAGATTTTTTCTCACTTGTATATCCTTTAAATATTGGCTTGTGGCTCTAGCAAGCCCACCTTGCGCGGCTTGGATATACGCGTCTCCCAAGTTGAAGGCAGTGAATGCCTCTTCGGAGAAATTAGCTTCGCGGAGTACGGCCTGTCGGCACCGGTGATTCATGGCGCTCTCCACTTCGGAATTCGTAGCGGAGATTCTATCCAGATCCTCTGTAGGAGGACAGTTCGGCGTTGTCCCCATGTTAGCCTCCACCCTTGAGGCCGGTTCTGGAATCCGGCTAGTGGAGGCGTGGCCGACAAGGTCTCCGGACATAGTTCAATGAGTACTCTTTCTGCCAGGACACCACGGACATTGTTATATTTTAAAGACGATAATCACGGTGCAGGTTTTTAATCATACCTCTGCAACGGCGTCTCGGTCCTGACCGCCTTCCTTTTGAGCCTACCCGGTTTCAGTGCCCCTTGTTGGCGAGCCACCGCGGGTTCGGCACGATGCCCTGATGGCCTTCCCTATAAAACGTAATACATGTGCGGTGGGTAAAGCGCAAAGAAGGGATCCTTCTCGGAAGTTGGGACTCCAGTTGTACTTACATGTGATGCAGGGAGTAGGCCAGGATAATCAGCTATGATGGACACCAAGGCACCGTCACGGGTTAACTGATAGAACGTCCTATCGACGAGCTCCACAAATACGTCCGGATCTTCTTCGAGTCCGCGGTCCAGGGTCCGGTCAGGGTCCTCTGGCTGTGAAGATGGGTTGTGGACCTCCCTCACAGCTTTTCACAGTTCCTGCTATGAATTGGTAAGGTAAATATTTATGATGAAGAATGCGGGAATGAATGGAGTTGAGTAAAAGATAGCAGCTCACCCAGCTTGGGGGGTTGTACATGGAAAATCCATCCCGTGGCTTAATACGGAGGAACTCCTCTTCTTCTCCTTTGTACAAATCGGACAACATTTTCTCCAGAGCGGTGGCGGAGTCCGGACCTTTACGACCACAGCGGGTGGCATCGTCTTCTCCATTGAAGTGCCACATGGGTTTCCCCCGATATTGAAGTGGTTGCACCCCCCGCAATATACATACTGATATAACCTCGATTATTGTCAGTCCTGATTTGGCCAGTGTTTTTATCCTGCTCATCAGGTAAAGGACCTCTCTGTTATCTTCCTCCTGGGGGCTCCGGGGGCGCTAGCTGTGGCGTTTCTTCAGCGGGGCATTAGCAAACTCAGGAAGGCCCATCCGAATAGGGTCTGGAAGGGGAACATCCTCCATGTAAAACCACTCCAAAGGCCAGTCTTCGGATGTCTTCTTCGGGGTGCCGGATAGGTATCCGGTTCAGGCGATGCACCATACTTCGGCTCCACCAGCTTGGTATATTGATCCCTCCTGATTACGGGGGACGAGGCAGAATAGCCTCTTCCATAGCTCGAAATGAGCTTCGTAGCCCAGAAATAGCTCACAAAGGGCAACATAGCCTGCGATGTGCAGTATGGAAGCAGGGGTGAAGTTATGCAGCTGGAGGTCGTAATACTCCATTAGCCCGCGGAGGAACAGATGGATTGGAAAGCCGAGGCCCCTCAGCAAGAAAGGGACAAGGCATACTCGCTCCCCCCTGGATGGGTTGGGGAAACTCTCTGCTTGCTCCCCGCCATTGTAAGTGGCTAGTACGGCTCGGACAGGGACCATATATGTGGGCGGGAGAAACCCCTGGGTCTGCAACTCCACCAATCGACCGTGGGGGATAGAACACTTCTCCCAGTCACCTGGCTTAGCACTGTGGGAGCGAGAGGAGGAGCTGCGATGGCTGGCCATGGTGGGATGGCTTTCTCCGGGCGCGCTCTGATGGATACTCACTGAGGGAGGATGGTGTGATTTGGATCTGAGGATCCCCATCTCTTTAATAGAAGATTTACTAACATGGTCAGGGTGGCAGATGTAAAAATGCCCTGACTTCTCACATTCGCTCGACACGTGGAGACTGCCATTACTAGGGTACAGAAGCTAAGGAGTGTAACATTAATGGGAAGCCGGACACCGCTCGTTACCATAGGTACTCAGGGATTTTGGAGAAGAACCCGCCTTACAATGCCGAAGACAATCTGCGCACCGGACTCATCGTCATTGAAGCCTGGTTCAGGGGCTACTGAGGGAGTCCTGAATTAGGGGGTCCTCAGACAGCCGGACTATATGCTTATGCCAGACTATTGGACTATGAAGATACAAGATTGAAAACTTCATCCCGTGTCCGGGTGGGACTCTCCTTTGCGTGGAAGGCAAGCTTGGAGATTCGGATGTGTAGATCTCCTTCTCTGTAACCGACTCTGTGTAACCCTAACCCCCTCCAGTGTCTATATAAACTGGAGGGTTTAGTCCGCAGGACAACAACAATCATACCATAGGCTAGCTTCTAGGGTTTAGCCTCTACAATCTCATGGTAGATCAACTCTTGTAATACTCATATCATCAAGATCAATCATGCAGGAAGTAGGGTATTACCTCCATAGAGAGGGCCCGAACCTGGGTAAACATCGTGTCCCCCGCCTCATGTTACCATCAGCCTTAGACGCACAGCTCGGGACCCCCTACTCGAGATCCGCCGGTTTTGACACCGACAGACGTCATTTCCATCTCATCAGATAAGAAGGACGTGATGATATGCATGGACAAGATGTATCGGGACACTGTTGCGGCAGAGGCTGCCGGAGCAGCGGTGCCCGCCAAGGAAAGTAAGGGAAAGAAGAAGGATTGTAGGGACTCCAACAAAGAGTCCAGGAAGCGTGCCCCCACCGAGTGCACAGCACCCGTTGACGACGTGCCGGAGTGTACCAACAACAAGAGATCCAAGGTTGCTACACCACAAGTGAAGAACCCAGCAGGGCTGGCTGGGGTTGATGGTACCTTTACTATCAGCGCCACCCTTGATGACAAATAGGAAAGTGCGCTTGTTGCCTTCCTGCGGACGAATGTCGATGTGTTTGCCTGGCAACCATCTGACATCCTTGGTGTTCCCAGGGAGGTAATCAAGCACCACCTTGCTTTCTTCCCACATGCCCGACCCGTCAAGCAGAAGGTGCAGAAGTAGGCCTTTGAACGGCAGCAGTTTATTGCACAGGAGATTAAGAAGCTTGAGGTGGCAAGATTGGTCAGAGGAGTGCTACATCCAACATGGTTAGCAAATCCAGTGGTTGTGCGCAAGGCTGACGGGAAATGGAGGCTTTGCATAGATTTCACGGATCTCAATAAGGCTTGCCCGAAAGACCCATTTCCCTTGCCGCGCATCGATCAGATTGTGGATTCCACTTCCGGGTGTGATTTGCTTTCTGTCTTGGATGCATATTCTGGATATCATCAAATCTTCATGTCCAAAGAAGACAAAGAGAATACCTCGTTCATCACTCCATGTGAAACATTGAAGCTTATATGGATGATATTGTGGTCAGGACCAAGGATAGAGCAACCCTTATCCAGGATCTAGAGGAGACATTTGTTAATCTGCGCAAGATCAACTTGAAGCTCAACCCGAAGAAGTGTGTATTTGGTGTTCCCTCTGGCAAGATACTTGGGTTCTTTGTATCCCATCGGGGATTGAAGCCAACCCTAACAAGATCAAGGCTATCGAGCAGATCCAGGCGTCAAAGATAGTTAAGGATGTGAGGCGTCTAACAGGGTGCGTTGTCGCGCTAAGCGGATTCATTTCCAAGTCTGCCGAGTGTGCCTTGCCGTTCTTCAAAATCTTGAAGAAGGAAGGACCCATGAAGTGGACCCCGGAAGCAGATGCAGCTTTGCAAGAGTTCAAAGCCTACTTGTCCTTCGTGCCCACCTTCGTTGCCCCCAAGCCACAAGAGCCATTGCTGCTATACTTGGCGGCAACCAATCAAGTGATTAATGCAGCCTTGGTGGCGCAACGGGAAGTGGAAGAAGCGGAAAGTGAGCAAGCCCCAGCAGACCCAGATAAGGATCGGGATAGAAATGAGCATGGCAACAAGGGCAACCCCAAGGACACGACAAAGAAGAAATTGGTGTAGCGCCTAGTGTACTTCATCAGTTCCATATTACAAGGAGCTAGATCGAGGTACTTTAGTGTGCAAAAGTTGATCTTTGGTCTCATCATGGCCTCAAGGAAACTACTCCACTACTTCCAAGCCCATGAGATTACGGTTGTCACTTGCTTCCCGTTGCAAAGGATAATCCGAAACCCTGAGGCTACCGGTAGAATAGTGGAGTGGGCTTTGGAGTTATCCAGTTTTGGTTTGAAGTTTGAGAGCACATCAATAATTCAGAGCAGGGCATTGGCAGAGTTTATTGCAGAATGGACGCCAACCACTGATGAGGAAGTGCTAGAAATAGTTATCCCTGGCAAGGAAGCACCCTAGGAATGGATCATTTATTTCGATGGTGCCTTTTCCCTACAAGGTGCAGGGGCTGGCGTGCTTCTCGTTGCCCCCTCTGGGACACTTGAAGTACGTCGTCCATATGCACTTTGCCCGGGAAGAGGCAACCAACAATACAACAGAGTATGAGGGGCTCCTTGTCGAGATCAGGATTGCAGCAGAATTGGGAATCAAGAAGCTGATCATTCGAGGAGATTCACAGCTTGCGGTTAGACAAGTCAACAAGGATTACCAAATTCCATTGATGGAGGCATACGTTGAGGAGGTGAGAAGATTGGAGGAGCACTTTGACGGGTTGCAAACAGAGCACATACCCCATACAGAAAACAACATAGTTTATCATCTCTCAAAGTGTGATGCGTAGAAGCTTCCTGTGGAACCAGGAACTTTTGTTCTCCATCTTACTCAGCCCTCCGTATCCCCAGCAACAATGGTCCAGAAAAGGAGAAAAATGGACTCCAGTAAGCATCTCCCAGTAGAGCCTCCTGGGGCTCCTCGTAGGGACCCTGCCAGAAGCAACTCCTCGTCGCTTGCCGGACCACACCATCCAACCAGGCCTATGGTCCCCACGAACGAGGAACGTGCCCCACAGCTGAGGAGGTGCCGCTAGTCCTTGTTGAAATAAATATGCCCTAGAGGCAATAATAAAGTTGTTATTTTATATTTCCTTATTCATGATAAATGTTTATTATTCATGCTAGAATTGTATTAACCGGAAACTTGATACATGTGTGAATACATAGACAAAACTATGTGTCCCTAGTATGCCTCTACTAGACTAGCTCGTTGATCAAAGATGGTTAAGTTTCCTAGCCATAGACATGAGTTGTCATTTAATAAATGGGATCACATCATTAGTGGAATGATGTGATGGACAAGACCCATCCGTTACCTAAGCATAATGATCGTTCAGTTTTATTTCTACTGCTTCCTTCGTGTCAAATATATATTCCACCAACTATGAGATTATGCAATGATGACCCACAAGTATAGGGGATCTATTGTAGTCCTTTCGATAAGTAAGAGTGTCGAACCCAACGAGGAGCAGAAGGAAATGACAAGCGGTTTTCTGTAAGGTATTCTCTGCAAGCAGTGAAATTATCGGTAACAGATAGTTTTGTGATAAGGTAACTTGTAACGGGTAACAAGTAACAAAAGTAACTAAGGTGCAGCAAGGTGGCCCAATCATTTTTTTAGCAAAGGACAGGCCTGGACAAACTCTTATATAAAGCAAAGCGCTCCCTAGGACACATGGGAATTATCGTCAAGCTATTTTTCATCATGCTCATATGATTCGCGTTCATTACTTTGATAATTTGATATGTGGGTGGACCGGTTCTTGGGTACTGCCCTTCCTTGAACAAGCATCCCGCTTATGATTAACACCTCTCGCAAGCATCTGCAACTACGAAAGAAGAACTAAGGTAAACCTAACCATAGCATGAAACATATGGATCCAAATCATCCCCTTACGAAGCAACGCATAAACTAGGGTTTAAACTTCTGTCACTCTAGCAACCCATCATCTACTTATTACTTCCCAATGCCTTCCCCTAGTCCCAAACAATGGTGAAGTGTCATGTAGTCGATGTTCACATAACACCACTAGAGGAAAGACAACATACATCTCATCAAAATATCGAACGAATACCAAATTCACATGACTACTTATAGCAAGACTTCTCCCGTGTCCTCGGGAACAAATGTAACTAGTCACAAATAATATTCATGTTCATAATCAGAGGGGTATTAATATGCAGAAAGGATCTGAACATATGATCTTCCACCAAATAAACCAACTAGCATCAACTACCAGGAGTAATCAACACTACTAGCAACCCACAGGTACCAATCTGAGGTTTTAAGACAAAGATCGGATACAAGAGATGAACTAGGGTTTGAGAGGAGATGGTGCTGGTGAAGATGTTGATGGATATTAACCCCCTCTCGATGAGAGGATCGATGGTGATGACGATGGCGATGCTTTCCCCCTCCCTGAGGGATGTTTCCCCGGCAGAACAGCTCCGCTGGAGCCCTAGATTGGTTCCGTCAAGGTTCCGCCTCGAGACGGCGGCGCTTCATCCCGAAAGCTTCCTTATGATTTTTCTCTAGGGCAAAAGACACCATACAGCAGAAGATGGGCATCGGGGGGCTGCCAGGTGTCCCACGAGGCAGGGGGCGCGCCCTCCACCCTCGTGGACAGTGGGTGGCCCCCCTCTGGTTCTTTCTTCGCCCAGTATTTTTAATATATTCCAAAACTGACTTTCATGGAGTTTCAGGACTTTTGGAGTTGTGCAAAATAGGTCTCTAATATTTGCTCCTTTTCCAGCCTAGAATCCCGGCTGCCGCCATTCTCCCTCTTCATGTAAACCTTGTAAAATAAGAGAGAAGAGGCATAAGTATTGTGACATAATGTGTAGTAACAGCCCATAATGCAATAACTATCAATATAAAAGCATGATGCAAAATGGACGTATCAACTCCCCCAAGCTTAGACCTTGCTTGTCCTCAAGAGGAAGCCGATATCAAAAAATATGTCCACATGTTTGGAGATAGAGGTGTCGATAAAATAAAATACGTACATGAGGGCATCATGATCATTATTAGAACAGCAACATAAATATTGTCATCTAATTTCTTATGCTAAAGTAACAACCTATTCACAATGTAAGGTATGAATTCGAAACTTCATTGAAAACTAGCAAACTACAATCTCAGTCATTGAAGCAATTGCAATTTATCATAACATCGGAAAGAGTCAATGTAAGAGCTTTTCAGAAAGTCCACATACTCAACTATCATTTAATATTTCACAATTGCTAACACTCACGTGATACTTATGGGTATGAAGTTTCAATCGGACACAGAGAAAGATAGGGGCTTATAGTTTTGCCTCCCAACCTTTTACCTCAAGGGTAATGTCAACAATAATAGTTTATGAAAACCTACATCTAAGTGGATATATATATATATATCAGGATCTTTCCAACACATAGTTCTTGCCAAAGGATAAAGTGTAAAAAGGAAAGGTGAAGACCACCATGGCTCTTGTATAAGGTAGAAGACAAAAATAAAAGATAGGCCCTTCGTAGAGGGAAGCAAAGGTTGTCATGCGCTTTTATAGTTGGATGCACAAAATCTTAATGCAAAAGAATGTCACTTTATATTGCCACTTGTGATAGGGACCTTTATTATTCAGTCCGTCGCTTTTATTTCTTCCATATCACAAGCTCGTATAAAGCTTATTTTCTTCACACTAATAAGTCATACATATTTAGAGAGCAATTTTTATTGTTTGCAATGATGACAACTTACTTGAAGGATCTTTCTCAGTCCATAGGTAGGTAGGTGGACTCTCATGGCAAAACTGGGTTTAGGGATGTGTGGAAGCACAAGTAGTATCTTTACTTGGTGCAAAGAATTTGTCTAGCATGAGGGGGAAAGGCAAGTTCAACATGTTGGATGATCCATGATAATATAATTTATTTCGGATATATGCAAACATAACTCATTACGTTGTCTTCCTTGTCCAACATCAACTTTTTAGCATGTCATACTTTAATGAGTGCTCACAATCGTAAAATATGTCCAAGATAGTATATTTATATGTGAAAACCTCTCTTTGTTTATTAATTCCTATTAATTGCAACGATGACCAAAACTATGTTTGTCAACTCTCAACAACTTTTATTCATCATACTCTTTATGTGTGAAGTCATTACTCTCCATAAGATCAATATGATCTTTTTATTTCTTTTTATTCTTTCTTTTTCTTTTATTCCCTCGAGATCATAGCAAGATAGCAAAGCCCTCAACTCAAAACTAATATTTATTATATATAGCTCACGGACTCAATTACATAGATAGGGTTCAACACAAAAACTCAAAGCTAGATCATACTAAACTTTATTCTACTAGATCAAGATATAACCAAAAGGATCGAACTAAGAAAAATGGTAAAGATAGAAGTGTGATGGTGATACGCTATCGGGGCACCTCCCCCAAGCTTGGCAGTTGCCAAGGGGAGTGCCCATACCCATGTGTTTATGTCTCTTTCTTTGGAGGTGGTGATGTGATATTCTTGGCGATGATGCCCCTTAGGATACGGTTCTCTTCCTCGAGCTTATTGACTTGTTGCTTAAGGTCCATTGTTTCCTTGTGGAGTTTACCCGCGACGGTTAAAGCTTCTTTCACCCATGGATGTTGCATAGCAGCGGGAGAACAAGTAACACTCTTTTTCATATTTTCATAAGAAAGAAATCTAGAATTGGGAGGGATGACCGAATTTGGAATTGCTGAGCTCTGAAGTTCCTCCATCATGAATCTAGCTTGGAGACGAGAGGTAACTTCTTGATCCTCCTCCATGGCATCTATCATTTTCAAGTCGGCCTCCATCTCCTCCTCTGTTGATGGCCCAAAGTGGTCAGTATCGCTGTTTGCTCTTGGCCCCGGTGTCGGGTGAGATACCCGACTCTCCCTGACTGACTCTCGAGAAGACATCTTGCTCTAGATCTGCTGCAGAAACAGCTCAAAACAAAAACAGAGGATTTCGTCGTGGTACGATGCTCAAAACCTTCGGGAGATTATATAATGATTTTTTTACCGACCAAAAGAAGTATCGTGCAACAAAATGGAGTCTAGAGGGCACACTAGGTGCCCACGAGGCAGGGGGCGCGCCCTCCACCCTCGTGGATGCCTCGTGTCCCTTTCGGACTACTTCTTATTTTTCCTATTTTTTTAAATATTCCAGAACGGAGAAAAATTGCTATTAGAACTGTTTTGGAGTCGGTTTACTTATCGTACCACATACCTATTCCTTTTTGGAGTCTGAAACATTCTGGAAAGTATCCCTTATGTACTCCTCCAGGGTTACGGTGTCAACAACATTGGTTTTGACATTTATGGGATTACTGAGATGTAATGTTTGATTCTTTGACCGTTCACCACCTTCGGATTTGTGCCTTCGGTGTTGTTGATTTTGATGGCACCGGAACGATAGACCTCCTCGACGATGTAAGGACCTTCCCATTTAGAGAGAAGTTTTCCTGCAAAAAATCTTAAAGAGAGTTGTATAGCCAAACATAATCACCTACATTAAACTCACGCTTTTGTATCCTTTTTTCATGCCATCTTTTAACTTTTCTTTAAACTGTTTGGCGTTCTCATAGGCTCGGGTTCTCCATTCATCAAGTGAGCTAATGTCAAATAGTCTCTTCTCACCTGCAAGTTTGAAATCATAATTGAGCTCTTTAATAGCCTAATATGCCTTCTGTTCTAGTTTGAGAGGTAAGTGACATGCTTTTCCATAAACCATTTTATACATAGACATACCCATAGGATTCTTATATGTAGTTCTATAGGCCCATAATGCATCATCAAGTTTCTTGGACCAATTATTTCTAGATCTATTAACAGTATTTTGCAAAATTAATTTAATCTCTCTTACTCAATTCTACTTGACCGCTAGACTGTGGATGGTATGGAGATGCAATTCTATGATTAACATCATACTTAGCAAGCATTTTACAAAAAGCACCATGAATAAAATGTGAACCACCATCAGTCATTAAGTAACTAGGGACTCCAAACCTTGGAAAAATAACTTCTTTAAGCATCTTAATAGAAGTGTTATTATCAACACTACTAGTTAGAATAGCTTCTACCCACTTAGTAATGTAATCAACAGCAACTAAAATATGTGTATACCCATTAGAGGAAGGAAAAGGTCCCATATAATCAAAGCCCCAGACATCAAATGGTTCAATAACAAGTGAACACTTCATAGGCATTTCCTGGTGTCTACTAATATTACCAATTTTTTGACATTCATCACAAGACAAGACAAATTTACGGGCATCTTTGAAGAGAGTAGGCCAATAAAAACCGGATTGCAATACCTTATGTGCAGTTCTATCTCCCGCGTGGTGTCCTCCGTAAGCCTCGGAGTGACACTTGCATAGGATATGTTCTCGTTCATGCTCAGGTACACAACGTATAATAACACCATCTACTCCTTTATAAATGTGTTGGTCATCCCAAAAGTAATTTCTTAAATCATAGAAAAACTTTTTCTTTTGCTGGTATGTGAAACTAGGTGGTATAAATTTAGCAATAATGTAATTAGCATAATCAACATACCATGGATCAGTACGAGAAGCATTTATGACAGCTAATTGTTCATCAGGAAAGCTATCATCAATAGGTAGTGTGTCATCAAGAACATTTTCTAACCTAGACAACTTGTCTGCAACGGGGTTCTCGGCTCCCTTTCTATCAATAATATGCAAATCAAATTCTTGTAGCAAGAGAACCCATCTAATAATTCTAGGCTTAGCATCTTTCTTTTCCATAAGGTATTTAATAGCAGCATGATCAGTGTGAAAAGTTACTTTGGAATCAATATTATAAGGTCTGAACTTATCACAAGCAAACACAATTGCTAAAAATTCTTTTTCAGTAGTAGCATAATTTCTCTGGGCACTGTCTAGAGGTTTACTAGCATATTGGAGAACATTTAATTTCTTATCCACTCTTTGCCCTAGAATAGCACCTACAGCATAATCACTCGCATCACACATAATTTCAAAGGGTAAATTCCAATCGGGTGGCTGAACAATAGGTGCAGAAATCAAGGCTTTCTTAAGTATTTCAAATGCTTCTACACAATCATGATCAAAAACAAAAGGAATATCCTTTTGTAAGAGATTAGTCAGAGGCCTAGAAATTTGTGAGAAGTCTTTAATGAACCTCCTACAAAAACCGGCATGACCAAGGAAACTTCTTATACCTTTGATGTCCTTAGGACACGACATCCTTTAAATAGCATCAACTTTAGCTTTATCAACTTCAATACCTCTTTCAGAAATTTTATGCCCCAAGACAATACCTTCATTAACCATAAACTGGCACTTCTCCCAATTCAAGACAAGATTAGTTTCTTCACATCTCTGCAAGACTCCATCAAGGTTGCTTAAGAAATCATCAAAACAAGTTGCATACATAGAGAAATCATCCATGAAAACCTCAACAATATTTTCACAAAAGTCAGAGAATATAGCAGTCATACATCTTTGAAAGGTAGCAGGTGCATTACATAAACCAAAAGGCATACGTCTATAAGCAAAGGTACCAAAAGGGCAAGTAAAAGTGGTCTTATCATGATCCACTTTTGACACATGTATTTGAGAAAAACCAGAATAACCATCTAGAAAGCAAAAATGTGTATGTTTGGATAGTCTTTCTAGCATTTGATCAATAAAAGGAAGAGGGTAATGATCTTTTCTAGTAGCGTTATTTAATTTGCGAAAATCAGTTACCATTCTATAACTTGTAACAATTCTTTGCGGGATCAATTCATCCTTATCATTAGGAACAACAGTAATACCTCCCTTCTTAGGGACACAATGGATAGGACTTACCCACTAACTATCAGCAACAGGATAAATTATACCTGCCTCCAGAAGCTTTAGTATTTCATTTCTTACCACTTCTTTCATCTTAGGATTTAACCGTCGTTGGTGATCAACAACTGGTTTAGCATCTTTCTCTAGCTTTATTTTGTGTTCGCACAGAGTGGGACTAATGCCCTTAAGATCATCAATAGTATATTCAATAGCAGCATGGTGCTTCTTCAGAGTTTTCAATATTTTTTCTTCTTCATGCTCTGAAAGGTTAGCACTAATAATAACAGGATATATCTTCTTTTCATCAATATAAGCAAATTTAAGGGTATCACGTAAAGGTTTAAGCTCAAACACGGGATCACCCTTGGGTGGAGGAGGATCCCCTAGGATTTCAACAGGCAAGTTGTGTTTCAAAATAGGTCTCTATTTAAAGAATACTTCATCGATCTCCCTTCTTTCATTCATGAACATATCATTTTCATGGTCTAGCAAATATCGTTCTAAAGGATCATTAGGAGGCAGGGCAATAGAAGCAAGACCAATAATTTCATCTTTACTAGGCAATTCTTTATCATGGGGTTGTCTATGAAATGTAGTAAAATTAAAATCATGAGACATATCCCCTAAACCAACAGTAACAATATCCTTTTTGCAGTTTATCTTAGCATTAACAGTATTCAAGAAGGGTCTACCAAATATAATGGGACAAAAGTCATCTTGTGGGGAACCAAGAAAAAGAAAATCAGTAGGATATTTAACTTTCCCACACAAGACTTCAACATCTCTAACAATCCCAATTGGTGAAATAGTATCTCTATTAGTGTCACAGCCCTAGCTCAGCCCCTGTTGCCTTTGCTTGATTCTCATGGCATCATGTTTACTTCTCTCAGAAACTTGAAATGGGGATGAAAGAACTCCCAGCACCCCCTTAATCCAACTAGGGTTTACTAAAATCTTTTTCAATGAACCTGAAATGCCCTTCTAAAATGTTCATCATCTTTGCCTTGGTCTAGAACCTCTGACAAAAATGGTGCACACTTTTCTAGGACATCATAAGGTCACTGGATTAAATCATATGTTATTTGCATTTGGACATTTAAATGCCATAAAATATTTTAAATTTCCAAATAATCATAAACTAAAATGTTTACTGTTGGATATATTTTAAACAGTAGCCAATGAGCAGTTTCATGTTTTTTGGGTTTGTTCTGGTATTTCTAATAAAGCCCTAAAGCTACAGAAGAAATAGAAAACAAGAAATAAAAGAGATAAAGAGAGAGACTTATCTGGCCTCACCTGTGCAGCCCACCTGGCGCCACCAACCAGCCCAGCTCCTCTGCTGGCCCATCTGCAGCCCGGCCCACCTCCTCTCCATGTAGTCTTCCTCCCCCTAGCCCCGAAGCAGCTCGGTGGCGAGCACCAACGCCGCCCCGGCCACCTCCTGCTTGCCTGGCCACCTCCCCGATCCTCTGGAGACGCCACGACACCCCCCGGCCTATCTCACTCTCTCCCGACCTCTGCCCCCTCCTCTGCTCCCTCTCCCGAGCACATCCGAGCGCAGTCGTCGCCGCTGCTCGTTGCTGCCAGAGCCACCGCCTCCCCCTTGACCCCTTGACATGTCCACGAGCTCCGAAACGTCGCCCTCGTCATCCTCACCGAGCCAAGCGAGCCCGGACGCACTGCAACGCCGACACTGCGCCGTCCTCAACCTCTTAGCCACCAAGATCGCCGGTGAGCTCCTGCCGCCACCAGCCCCTCCCTGAGCCCACCGAGCCGCTCATCTGACTCGCCGTGAGCTTCTCCTTCCTTCCCCTCTCTCACCTTGCTCATTCGTGCCGCATAGCCGTCGTTTCCATCAAGCCCGAGACCTTCCACCGCCATCCATGGCGTCGTCGCGGCCTCAGCTGCTGCCACCCATGTCTAAGCCTGTCAGCGTGCTCATTGCACCCCCAGGAGCACGTTGCACCCACCAGCTCCCCCTCCTGTGCACCATAACACCAAACCCGATCCCGCATGAACTCTGGCGGCCGCAAAAGAGCTTGCCACCTTCAGCTCCGACCACCCCAGTTGCTGCCGCCTGTTGCTTTGGATGCGCGAGAGCCTGGGCTATGCGTAGATGCCCTCCGCCGGTCATTTGGTCACTAGAGGAGCGATTCCGAGCACCTCTGCCATCCCTGGTCTTGCTGGCAACGAGCCGCGGGTCAACTCCGGTGAGTTTGGCCCGGGTTTGACCCCTGTTTGACCCCCCCAGGGTCATTGACGCATGGGCCCGCCCCTATTAATTCTTGGTTAGAATTAGTTTAGTGCTAATTAACCTAACAGTTAGTTTAGACACTGATATGTGGGCTCAGGCCCTACTTAACCTAGGTTAGTGCTTAACCTAACACTAACTAACTCTGTTAGTTAGTTGTGTCACTGACTAGTGGGCCCCACTGGTCAGATTTGACATCGACCGGCCCTGTTGACCTGCTGACATCACAGTGACGCAATGCTGACGCAGTAATGGCTTTTCTGGATTTATTCTTATTCAGAAAATTCCATAAAATAGTGCTAACTTCTAAAAATCATAGAAATTAATCGGTAACTCCAAATGCAAAGATTTATATATGAAAAATGATCAAAAAAATCCAATCTATCCATCTGTACTGGTTTCATGCATGATTAAACAACTTAACCTTGTTGGTTAGTACAAAACATGATAAATCACTATTTTAAGTTCATAAGATGAGTTTGGGGTTGAACCTTTGGTTCAAAATGGCTCAAACCCATCTGGTTGTAGTTGCATTAGCCCAACACACTCATTTTTGCCATGTCATGATCATGCATCATATTGTGCATTGCATTGATTGTCTTTTTCCTTGTTTGTCAGTATTTGCCCCCTCTCTATAGATGTGTTTTGCTGATGAGATCGATGACACCGATGAAGAACTATACTATCTTCAGAAGTGCCAGGCAAGCAAAACCCCCTTGTTCATTCCGATACAATCCCACTCTCTCTCCTTGCTCTCTTTTACTGCTATAGAACAACAACGATTCATCTATTACCTGTTGCGGTAGTTGAACCCCTTTTCCTCTGCATGACCTTTCATTGCCACAGTAAATATATGAAACCCACTAGCATGAGTAGGAGTTGTTTGAGCCCTGATGTGCCTACTCATTCATGCTTGTTTTCATGCCTGCTACTGCTTAGAGTTGAGTCAGGTCTGATTCATCGGGGATGAATCGGAATGGTGATGAACATGTCCTACTGTGTGTGAGCTAAGTGTGTGAACACGATTTGGTAAAGGTAGCGGTGAGAGGCCATGTAGGAGTACATGGTGGGTTGTCTCATTGAAGCCATCCTCAGGAACTGAGTTCTGTGTTTGTGATCCAAGTACAACTACTACCACTCATTGGGATCCTTAATTGACCCTCTCGACTTATTAGCCGCCCTTGTCATCTGTCTAGGAGTTGCAAGTAGTTTCTGGTGTTTGTAGTTACTGGAGGCCGTGCGCAGTGCTGACCCGAGGGGTAGGATGTGATGCGATAGGCACGTGGCACGATGTACTGGGCGCCCGTTTGGTGTCTCAGTAACCCTACTCACATCATTCGGGGCCGTATGTGGAAACTTCGGTCGGACTCCCTTCAGATGAAACCTGAACAGGCGATAAACATGGACTAGAGACTTGTGTGGTTAGTCAGGTCGAGGCCGACACCCTCTCCAGGCTTCCGCTTGAAGGTTGTCGAGATACATGACGTGTACATGGCAGTAAGTGGCGAGAGCGTGTGTGAAGAAGTACACCGCTGCAGGGTTAATATCATGTATTCGAATAGCCGCGTCAGCGGTAAAGGACCTCTGGGTTGCCTATACAGTCATAGACAAGTGAAAGTGGATACTCTAAGATGCGCAAGATAAGTGTGAGTGCTATGGACGGCGTGCTCATAGAGAGACGGAAGCGGATCCATAGTAGTTTATTGATATGGTGAATATGTGGACTCGTGTGCGCCACCTCAAAGGAGTTACGTGCAGTCGTAGTTCAGGATAGCCACCGAGTCAAAGATGGCTTGCTGCAATTAAACCCCACCATTCCTTTGTTGATACTGATGCATATGTAGTTAGTTCTGATGTAAGTCTTGCTGGGTACATTTGTACTCACGTTTGCTTAATTTATGTTTTGCAGAGAGACTTCAGTCTCGCTAGTAGAACTGCATGGACTTCGGTGTTTAGCTTGTTACCTCAGCTATGATCTTGTGCCCCCGGCCGGATGTGGTAGATAGTCAGGCTTCTCAGCCCTTTTCATTTGTAGTTGTTTGTACTCAAACATGTTAAGCTTCCACATGTGCTTGTTGTTTGTATGCTCTGAATGTTGGGTCATGAGACCCATGTTTGTAATACTTGGCTCCTCGGAGCCTATTGAATAAATACTTGAGTTGTAGAGTCATGTTGTGATGCCATGTTGTATTTGCACATATCGAGCATATTGTGTGTATGATTATTGAAATGCTTGGTATGTGTGGGATCCAACAACCTAGTTGTTCATTCTTGGTAGCCTCTCTTACCGGTAAATGTCTCCTAGTGCTTCGACTGAGCCATGGTAGCTTGCTACTGCTCCGAAACACTTAGGCTGGCCGGCATGTGTCCTTCTTCATCCCTGTGTCTGTCCTTTCGGGGAAATGTCACACATTGATTCTTTAAGTCCCCGTAGCTTGCTATGACTTGGGTTCATATGTTGTTGATCGACATGTTCATTGTTGGGTCATCTATGCATGTCCCTGTAAGTTAGCGCCACCTTGGGTTTACGACTAGTCATGTTGGACCGGGTTCTTTGTCATGTGGATGCTAGCGACACTATCATATATGTGAGCCCAAAGGCGCAAACGGTCCCGGGCCAGGTAAGGTGGCACCCGTGGGAATACCGTGCGTGAGTCTGCAAAGTGATATGATGTGTTACATGCTAGACTAGTGTGACTTAGGATCGGGGTCCTGACAGCTTTGGTATCAGAGCCTAACTGCCTGTAGGATTACCAAGCCAAACTGGTCGAAGTTGAGTCTAGAAATTCTTTAGTTATATAAGGGATTTGATTGTGGATGGGAATGTAAGGCTCTTTTTACTCCTTTACCTTATGCCCTTCTGATCTGAGTCATCCTATCTTTACTACGGGGTTAAGGAACTAGGATTTCTCTTCTTTCTATCAAGATCACGTGTTACTAATCCATAGACCTATAGGATTGATGGATTCAAGGCTCTGTTCATTTTCTACTACCTCCGTGTGTTCATAGTTGACCTCAGAACCTTGATATTGAGATGTTGAGTGCTTATGCCACCATTTTCGCAGAATGTTCCAAATCTTTGAGCATTTATAGCCATCATGTTTTCCGAGTCATCCCAGGTTTCTAAATAGTCTGATGCATTTGCAAATCCCTTCTTCTTGTTCCCGATGTTCCTTTGGCCAGATTAACCACACTAGCTAGTGTGTTGAGGTACTTCATTGCCTCGTCATATATGTTGGAATTATTATTATGACCCTAGGTGTCTTAGGGGATCACCTAGTACGATAGCCATGCTTTGCGTTCCCAGTGTGATGATTTTGGCCATTATTCTCGAAAGCATCCCGTGATGCCACTTAGTTAGTAGGTATTCTACTCATGGGCTTTGAACCCGAGACTCACCCTACTCACCTGTGTTTGCTTGTTCCTTTAGGCTATTAGCAACCTTTAAATTAGTTCTCAAGGTTCGTGGTATTTCCTTCTTCCAAATACCATGAACCACTTATGGCAGAAGTTCTTTGAACCAAAGATCACAACCAGAGTGTTCTTGACGAGTTCTCGATTCCATGCAGGGACTCTGCCAGTTCTACCTATCTGCATGGGTTATCCGGAAGAAATATGTTGAACTTGGTTCGACATACTAATCTATGCATCCACAACTCAGACAGTTATATGTTCCTTGAGTTGTCCCTCTTTGGTTGTGTCCTGACCTCCATCTATCAATTGATAGTCAAGAGTATGTGTGCATTCATGTCCATCGGTTCCTACTATTCTTGTGGTATGTCAAGCCATTTCGGAATGACTAGGAGAAACAAACTCCAGTACCTTGTCCATTTCTAGGATTGGGTCAAAGCAGTTATGTTCCACAGATCAAAATGCTAATCTAGCTCTTGTTCTGTTCTACCTTGGAGTATTACCATCTTTACATCAAGAATATCATGGTAATTGTACATCATCCTATGAACTCTTGATACAGTGATACTTCTCACCCTCATTATTCATTTCTTGGCTCCCGTGTTGTTGCAACCGGAATGCCGACAGGTGAACTATGATGTGTGAAATCAATACTCCCAGCAACCTTGTTGCTAGGTAGTAAAAGGACAATAACTTCATTCTTAGCGTGTTGGATATTGAATCATCATTCTAAGACTGATTGTGCTACCTAGTTCTTATTCCGGTGCACTCCTCGATCAATGAGTTAGGATTGTGTCAAACCCTCGCTCTTTTGATCATATCATCTTGCCCTAAAAAGCAAGATCATTCCCGAGCTTAGTAACATACCAGTGGTTCGTGGTTCTCCAGATATCTTCTCGGAAGTATCACCAGGTTGTCACCTGACCGCTATGTTGAGCTCGTGATCTAGTTGGTTCCTTGTAACCACCCCTTCTCCAAGATTCTGTGTTGGGTACCCCTGAGCTAGTTGGTTAAGCTGAACAACAACTTGGAGAGTTGGAAGATAAAAGCTTGTCCGACTTAGTTCATCTTAAGGGATATTTGGTGTGTGTGTTGAAGAAAGATGATATCTCCATTGATTGATCCTCGTGTCAATTGTTGAATCTATTGTCTTACCCAAATCTTTGATTTGCATATGGGCAATCATCAAATCAAGTCAGAACCAACGATATTCGTAATGTTGTGTTACCCGTGGTTGTTTCCTCGAGCATACACCATTATATTATTTGGGTCTGACCAATGCTAACACCTTGTTCACATAATTGTGGAATTCCATTTATGAGGAAATCTCGATGGCTTGTTGTTGAGCCCATCAGCAGTATTTTGTCTCCTCCATGATTGGTGTCGAACATACAGCTAGTATTGGAAACTTCTATAAGCTTGATATTCATGTCCCGTTCATGAAGCATATGTTGAATGAAAGAAGTGACTTCCTCTAATTCATGTGCTTTGGATGCAAGTTGCCGTCGTGAATTCGAGAAAGCATGTTTTTACCTCCTCTGGAATCATCCCAAATCAATCATGCAGGTGCGAAGTATTCTATGGTTTGATAGACTGATCATCTCCATTCTGTATGTATCCCTAGCACACCAAGCCACTGATTGATTTGTTCAAGGAGAAGAAGTTCCTTTGTAAGAATCATGACTTATGTTAGGACTTCGTTATCCTTGATGATGGTTTCCAACCTGAACTCGGTAGTGTTTCGTTGTAAGACTACTATGTGGTTAAGCTTGTCTGGGACAGCATGTTCACATGTTTGTAGCAGAACCCGCTCATGTCTTGGAGCTTGCTATCGTAGTTCATTCCCCGAGAATCTCGCAACGCCATCTCGTCGATTTGTGTTGCAAACTTTCATTTTCCTTTCTAGACTTGATGAGTCTGGAATATCCTAACACCAACCAAATCTGAATCTCAGGCAGATATGATGGTTGGAACGTTTCCCAAGAACTACAATATTGGTCTCTCTGTAACTCGGTAAAGTGGATTCATGGCCAACACACCCAGCCGGAAGACCTATTATTGTAGTATCTTAATTGAGGAAGTTGGCCACCTCCCCATAAGGATTTCATAGGATTTACTCCCTAGTTGTCCCTTATGGATTTTTATGTTCCCGAAGTCCAACCTTTTACTTGATGTTCCAGATATCAAACCATATCTATGAATGGGATACGCTAGTACATTAGGGAGAACATTAGAAGCGGAGTGATAAATGTCTCTCGGTCGATCGTCCAGATTTTGTCCCCTCGGCCTCGCTAAGGTGAAATCTAAGGAAGTGTTATCTTCCTTTGCATATGCATCCTCCACCAATATCCATCATGGTGGTATGTTGTGTTGCCAGGATCCTTATCACGGATATTGGTAAAACCTTGATGAATATGGAGATGCTCAAGTTCTTGAGAGCATGCACAAGCACTAGATGTTATCACCAACACTAACTGGGATTGCTCCCAGTTTTCTTCGGTTAAGCTATAACCATTCCAACAGTGGAATCACTCTTTACTGTTGAGCTTCTTTCTAGTTACTAGAATCATTCCCAGCATTTGCATTTTGTTCCCATCTTGCACCGCCATTGTGCCATCCTACCTTGGGTTCCATCCATTCCCGGTGATAAGCAAAATCACCCCTTGTGTTGTCTTCAACAAGGTAATCCACATCATCCATTCTAGTCTGGGTATGCCATCCTTCGCACCCCACCAAATGATTGTTGGTGAATTGCCTTAGGCTGGTATAAAGAGTCTCAGTGATCTCTATATCAAAAGTAATTCTTTTTGCCACTAAAGGTAACAACTCTATGAGTCGCCTCCTCTAAGATGTTTCATTATGGTATCATGGCAACTCAACTCCTTGCTACGTCGACAACCGTTCACCACCTTCTTAAGCGTGAAATTGTTGTCTACCTAGTGAACCTTCGTCATTGTTTCACTCCATCCCTTTGGATGTGTGCTTCGTGTCTCAGCTCGAGAGATGTTGCTATGTCTCATTCCATGAGTTGATCCTGAGTTGTTCGATCTTCGAGAAGATCGATCCTTCTAGAGTTTTCCCTTTCCTCTTGTTGTCATGTTAGTTGGAGTTCTCAGAGCAAGACATCGACTCAATGATGCTGATCGAATCAACGTTCTTATGAAGTGCAACCTGGATCGTGAAGATTGTGTTAGTTTGCGTCCCCCCCCCTTCATCTTACCCTACGCTTGAATCTCGGGACGAGATTCCTATTTAGTGGGGGTGGGTTGTCACAGCCCTAGCTCAGCCCCTGTTGCCTTTGCTTGATTCTCATTGTTGGGGAACGTAGTAATTTCAAAAAAATTCCTACGCACACACAAGATCATGGTGATGCATAGCAACGAGAGGGGAGAGTGTTGTCTACATACCCTTGTAGACCATAAGCGGAAGCATTAGCACAACGCGATTGATGTAGTCGTACGTCTTCATGGCCCGACCGGTCAAGCACCGAAACTATGGCACCTCCAAGTTCTAGCACACGTTCAGCTCGATGACGTCCCTCGAACTCCGATCCAGCCGAGTGTCGAGGGAGAGTTCCGTCAGCACGACGGCGTGGTGACGATCTTGATGTTCTACCATCGCAGGGCTTCGCCTAAGCACCGCTATGATATTATCGAGGTGGACTATGGTGGAGGGGGGCACCGCACACGGCTAAGAGATCCAAGGGATCAATTGTTGTGTCTTTGGTGCTAGCCCTGCCCCTCTATTTATATGTTGAGCCCCAGGGTCGAAACTTGGAGCAAAAGCCTCCTCAAAGTCGGTTTTGCCCGAAAGGCAAGAGTCCCACTCGGACTCCAGGACCAAACGCCACAATCCATGGCATCTGGCCCAGACGCCATGGGCCTCGGCGTCTGGCCCAGGGCCAGACACCAGCGTCTCCGGCGTTTGGCCCCTGGCCTCCGCAAAACTCCTTTTGCACCGACCTAAAGCCTCATGGGCTTGACCCCTTGGCCTAACCATATCATCCAATATATGAATCTTTATGTCTCGACCATTTTGAGACTCCTCGTCATGTCCCCAATCTCATCCGGGACTCCGAACTCCTTCGGTACATCAAAACATGTAAACTCATAATATAACTGTCATCGAAATCTTAAGTGTGTGGACCCTACGGGTTCGAGAACAATGTAGACATGACCTAGAACTATTCTCGGTCAATAACCAATAGCGGAACCTGGATGCTCATATTGGCTCCTACATATTCTACGAAGATCTTTATCAGTCAAACCGCATAACAACATACGTTGTTCCCTTTGTCATCGGTATGTTACTTGCCCGAGATTCGATCGTCGGTATCCAATACCTAGTTCAATCTCGTTACTGGCAAGTCTCTTTACTCGTTACGTAATGCATCATTCCGTAACTAACTCATTAGCTACATTGCTTGCAAGGCTTATAGTGATGTCCATTACCAAGAGGGCCCAGAGATACATCTCCGACAATCGGAGTGACAAAACCTAATCTCGAAATACACCAACCCAACATGTACCTTTGGAGACACCTGTAGTACTCCTTTATAATCACCCAGTTACGTTGTGACGTTTGGTAGCACCCAAAGTGTTCCTCCGATAAACGGGAGTTGCATAATCTCATAGTTACAGGAACATGTATAAGTCATGAAGAAAGCAATAGCAGAATACTAAACGATCATGTGCTAAGCTAACGGAATGGGTCATTTCAATCACATCATTCTCCTAATGATGTGATCCCGTTAATCAAATGACAACTCATGTCTATGGTTAGGAAACATAACCATCTTCGATTAACGAGCTAGTCAAGTAGAGGCATACTAGTGACACTCTGTTTGTCTATGTTTTCACACATGTATTATGTTTCCGGTTAATACAATTCTAGCATGAATAATAAACATTTATCATGATATAAGGAAATAAATAATAACTTTATTATTGCCTCTAGGGCATATTTCCTTCAGTCTCCCACTTGCACTAGAGTCAATAATCTAGTTCACATCGCCATGTGATTTAACATCAATAGTTCACATCTTTATGTGGTTAACACCCATAGTTCACATCGACATGTGACCAACACCCAAAGGGTTTACTAGAGTCAGTAATCTAGTTCACATCGCTATGTGATTAACACCCAAAGAGTACTAAGGTGTGATCATGTTTTGCTTGTGAGATAATTTTAGTCAACGGGTCTATCACATTCAGATCCGTAAGCATTTTGCAAATTTCTATGTCTACAATGCTCTGCACGGAGCTACTCTAGCTAATTGCTCCCACTTTCAATATGTATCCAGATTGAGACTTAGAGTCATCTGGATCAGTGTAAAAGTTTGCACCGATGTAACTTTTACAACGAACTCTTTTATCACCTCCATAATCGAGAAATATCTCCTTAGTCCTCACTAAGGATATTCTTGACTGTTGTCCAGTGATCTACTATTAGATCAAAATTGTATTCCTTTGTTAAACTCAGAGCAAGGTATACAATAGGTCTGGTTCATAGCATAGCCTACTTTATAGAACCTATGACTGAGGCATAGGGAATGACTTTTCATTCTCTTTCTATTTTCTGCCATGGTCGGTGTCTTGAGTCTTACTCAACTTCATACCTTGCAACACAGGCAAGAACTCCTTCTTTGACTGTTCCATTTTGAACTATTTCAAAAATTTATCAAGGTATGTACTCATTGAAAAATCTTATCAAGCATTTTGATCTATCAATATAGATCTTGATGCTCAATGTGTAAGCAGCTTCACCGAGGTCTTTCTTTGAAAAACTCTTATTCAAGTATCCTTTCATGCTATCCAGAATTTCTATATTATTTCCAATCAACAATATGTCATCCACATATAATATTAGAAATGCTACAGAGCTCCCACTCACTTTCTTGTAAATACAGGTCTTTCCAAAAGTCTATATAAAACCATATGCTTTGATCAACACATCAAAGCGTATATTCCAACTCCAAGATGCTTGCACCAGTCCCTTGATGGATCACTGGAGCTTGCACATTTTGTTAGCACCTTTAGGATTGACAAAATCTTCTGGCTACATCATATACAACTCTTCTTTACGAAAACCATTAAGGAATGCAGTTTTGACATCCATTTGCCAGATTTCATAAAATGTGGCAATTGCTAACATGATTCAGACAGACATTTAAGCATCGATACGAGTGAGAAAATCTCATTGTATTCAACATCTTGAACTTTTTCAAAAACCTTTTTCAACAAGTCTAGCTTTGTAGATAGTAACACTACTATCAGCATCTGTCTTCCTCTTGAAGATCCATTTATTTAACATGGCTTGCTGATCATCGAGCAAGTCAATCAAAGTCCATACTTTGTTCTCATACATGGATCATATCTCAGATTTTATGGCCTCAAGCCATTTCACGGAATCTGGGCTCATCATCGCTTCCTCATAGTTCGTAGGTTTATCATGGTCTAGTAACATGACTTCCAGAATAGGATTACCGTACCACTCTGGTGCGGATCTTACTGTGGTTGACCTACGAGGTTTTGGTAGTAACTTGATCTTGAAGTTTCATGATCATCATCATTAGCTTCCTCACTAATTTGTGTAGGCATCACTGGAACTGATTTCAGTGATAAACTAGTTTCCAATTCGGGAGAGGTACAAATTACCTTATTAAGCTCTACTTTCCTCCCACTCACTTCTTTCGAGAGAAACTCCTTCTCTAGAAAGGATCCATTCTTAGCAACGAATGTTTTGCCTTTGGATCTGTGATAGAAGGAGTACCCAACAGTTTCCTTTGGGTATTCTATGAAGACGCACTTCTCCGATTTGGGTTCGAGCTTATCAGGTTGAAAACCTTTTTCACATAAGCATCGCAACTCCAAACTTTAAGAAACGGCGGCTTAGGTTTACTGCTAAACCATAGTTCATACGGTGTCGTCTCAACGGATTTAGATGGTGCCCTATTTAACGTGAATGCAGCTGTCTCTAACGCATAACCCCAAAACGATATTGGTAAATCAGTAAGAGACATCATTGATCGCACCATATCAAATAAAGTGCGGTTACGACGTTCGGACACACCATAACGTTGTGGTATTCCAGGTGGCGTGAGCTGTGAAACTATTCCACATTGTTTTAATTGAAGACCAAACTCATAACTCAAATATTCATCTCCATGATCAGATCGCAAAAACTTTATTTTCTTGTTATGATGATTTTCCACTTCACTCTGAAATTCTTTGAACCTTTCAACTATTTCAGACTTATGTTTCATCAAGTAGATATACCCATATCTGCTCAAATCATCTTGTGAAGGTCAGAAAATAACGATACTTGCCACGAGCATCATCACTCATTGGATCACATACATCAG
The DNA here is from genome assembly GCF_002162155.2 of Triticum dicoccoides. Classification (NCBI taxonomy): domain Eukaryota; kingdom Viridiplantae; phylum Streptophyta; class Magnoliopsida; order Poales; family Poaceae; genus Triticum; species Triticum dicoccoides. The sequence continues at coordinate 394,163,984 of NC_041381.1, forward strand.
TATGTATTATTTCCAATAAGTCAGTAGCTTGTTCCATTGTTCTGGAGAACGGAGTTTTAGTCATCTTGCCCAAAAGGCACGGTTCGCAAGCATCAAATGATTCATAACCAAGTGATTCTGAAGATCCATCTTTATGGAGTTTCTTCATGCGCTTTACACCGATATGACCCAAACGGCAGTGCCACAAATAAGTTGCACTATCATTATTAACTTTGCATCTTTTGGCATCAATATTATGAATATGTGTATCACTATGATCGAGATCCAACAAACTATTTTCATTGGGTGTATGACCATTTGAAGGTTTTATTCATGTAAACAGAACAACAATTATTCTATGATTTTAAATGAATAACAGTTTTGCAATAAACATGATCAAATCATATTCATGCTCAACGCAAACACCAAATAACATTTATTTAGGTTCTACAGAAATCTCAAAAGTTTAGGGAGAGTGTGATGATGATCATATCAATCTTGGAACTACTTCCAACACTCATCGTCACTACCCCTTCAACTAGTCTCTGTTTATTCTGTAACTCCTGTTTCGAGTTACTAATCTTAGCAACCGAACAAGTATCAAATACTCAGGGGTTACTATAAACACTAGTAAGGCACATATCAATAACCTGTATATCAAATATACCCTTGTTTACTTTGCCATCCTTCTTATCAACCAAATATTTAGGGCATTTCCGCTTCCAGTGACAATTTCCTTTGCAGTGTAAGCACTCAGTTTCAGGCTTTGGTCCAGCTTTGGTCTTCTTCACGGGAGTGACAACTTGTTTGCCATTCTACTTGAAGTCTCCCTTTCTTTCCCTTTTCCCTTTTCTTGAAACTAGTGGTCTTGTCAATCATCAACACTTGATGTTCTTTCTTGATTTCTACCTTCGTTGATTTCAACATCACGAAGAGCTCGGGAATCATTTTCGTCATCCTTTGCATACTATAGTTCATCACGAAGTTCTACTAACTTGGTGATGGTGACTAGAGAACTCTGTCAATCACTATCTTATCTGGAAGATTAACTCCCACTTGATTCAAGCGATTGTAGTACCCAGACAATCTGAGCACTTGCTCACTAGTTGAGCGGTTCTCCTCCATCCTTTAGCTATAGAACTGGTTGGAGACTTCATATCTCTCAACTCGGGTATTTGCTTGAAATATTAACTTCAATTCCTGGAACATCTCATATGGTCCATGACATTCAAAACGTCTTTGAAGTCCCGATTCTAAGCCGTTAAGCATGGTGCACTAAACTATCAAGTAGTCATCATATTGAGCTAGCCAAACGTTCATAACGTCTGCATCTGCTCCTGCAATAGGTTTGTCACCTAGCGGTGCATTAAGGACATAATTCTTCTGTGCAGCAATGAGGATAAACCTCAGATCACGGATCCAATCCGCACCATTGCTACTAACATCTTTCAACATAATTTTCTCTAGGAACATATCAAAATAAACATACGAAAGCAACAACGCAAGCTATTGATCTACAACATAATTTGCAGAATAATACCAGGACTAAGTTCATGATAAATTAAAGTTCAATTAATCATATTACTTAAGAACTCCCACTTAGATAGACATCCCTCTAATCCTCTAAGTGATTACGTGATCCATATCAACTACACCATGTCTGATCGTCACGTGAGATGGAGTAGTTTCAACGGTGAACATCAATATGTTGATCATATCTACTATATGATTCACGCTCGACCTTTCAGTCTCCGTGTTCCGAGGCCATATCTGTTATATGCTAGGCTCGTCAAGTTTAACCCGAGTATTCCGCGTGTGCAACTGTTTTGCACCCGTTGTATTTGAACGTAGAGCCTATCACACCCGATCATCACGTGGTGTCTCAGCACGAAGAACTTTCGCAATGGTGCATACTCAGGGAGAACAGTTCTTGATAATTTTTAGTGAGAGATCATCTTAAAATGCTACCGTCAATCAAAGCAAGATAAGATGCATAAAGGATAAACATCACATGCAATCAATATAAGTGATATGATATGGCCATCATCATCTTGTGCTTGTGATCTCCATCTTCGAAGCACCATCGTGATCACCATCGTCACTGGAGCGACACCTTGATATCCATCGTAGCATCGTTGTCGTTACGCCATCTATTGCTTCTACGACTATCGCTACCGCTTAGTGATAAAGTAAAGCAATTACAGGGCATTTGCATTTCATACAATAAAGCGACAACCATATGGCTCCTGCCAGTTGCCGATAACTTCGGTTACAAATCATGATCATCTCATACAATAAAATATAGCATCACGTCTTGACCATATCACATCACAACATGCGCTGCAAAAACAAGTCAGACGTCCTCTACTTTGTTGTTCCAAATTTTACGTGGCTACTACGGGCTGAGCAAGAACCGTTCTTACCTACGCATCAAAACTACAACGATAGTTCGTCAAGTTAGTGTTGTTTTAACCTTTGCAAGGACCGGGCATAGCGACACTCGGTTCAACTAAAGTGAGAGAGACAGACACCCGCCAGCAACCTTTAAGCACGAGTGCTCGTAACGGTGAAACCAGTCTCGCATAAGCGTACGCGTAATGTCGGTCCGGGCCGCTTCATCTCACAATACCGCCGAACCAAAGTATGACATGCTGGTAAGCAGTATGACTTGTATTGCCCACAACTCACTTGTGTTCTACTCGTGCATATGACATCTACGCATAAAACCAGGCTTGGATGCCACTGTTGGGGAACGTAGTAATTTCAAAAAAAAATCCTACGCACACACAAGATCATGGTGATGCATAGCAACGAGAGGGGGGAGTGTTGTCTACATACCCTTGTAGACCATAAGCGGAAGCGTTAGCACAATGCGGTTGATGTAGTTGTACGTCTTCACGGCCCGACCGATCAAGCACCAAAACTACGGCACCTCCGAGTTCTACCACACGTTCAGCTCGATGATGTCCCTCGAACTCCGATCCAGCCGAGTGTCGAGGGAGAGTTCCATCGGCACGACGGCGTGGTGACGATCTTGATGTTCTATCGTCGCAGGGCTTCGCCTAAGCACCGCTACGATATTATTGAGGTGGACTATGGTGGAGGGGGGCACCGCACACGGCTAAGAGATCCAAGGGATCAATTGTTGTGTCTTTGGTGCTAGCCCAGCCCCTCTATTTATATGTTGAGCCCCGGGGTCGAAACTTGGAGCAAAAGCCTCCTCAAAGTCGGTTTTGCCCGAAAGGCAAGAGTCCCACTCGGACTCCAGGACCAAAAGCCACAATCCATGGCGTCTGGCCCAGACGCCATGGGCCTCGGCATCTGGCCCAGGGCCACACGCCAGGGTCTCCGGCGTATGGCCCCCTGGCCTCCGCAAAACTCCTTTTGCACCGACCTAAAGCCTCATGGGCTTGACCCCTTGGCCTAAACATATCATCCAATATATGAATCTTTATGTCTCGACCATTTCGAGACTCCTCGTCATGTCCCCGATCTCATCCGGGACTCCAAACTTCTTCGGTACATCAAAACATGTAAACTCATAATATAACTGTCATCGAAACCTTAAGCGTGCGAACCCTACGGGTTCAAGAACAATGTAGACATGACCTAGAACTATTCTCAGTCAATAACCAATAGCAGAACCTAGATGCTCATATTGGCTCCTACATATTCTACGAAGATCTTTATCGGTCAAACCGCATAACAACATACGTTGTTCCCTTTGTCATCGGTATGTTACTTGCCCGAGATTCGATCGTCGGTATCCAATACCTAGTTCAATCTCATTACTGGCAAGTCTCTTTACTCGTTACGTAATGCATCATTCCGTAACTAACTCATTAGCTACATTGCTTGCAAGGCTTATAGTGATGTCCATTACCGAGAGGGCCCAAAGATACCTCTCCGACAATCGGAGTGACAAAACCTAATCTCGAAATATGCCAACCCAACATGTACCTTTGGAGACACCTGTAGTACTCCTTTATAATCACGCAGTTACGTTGTGATGTTTGGTAGCACCCAAAGTGTTCCTCCGGTAAACGGGAGTTGCATAATCTCATAGTTACAGGAACATGTATAAGTCATGAAGAAAGCAATAGCAGAATACTAAACGATCATGTGCTAAGCTAACGGAATGGGTCATGTCAATCACATCATTCTCCTAATGATGTGATCCCGTTAATCAAATGACAAATCATGTTTATGGTTAGGAAACATAACCATCTTCGATTAACAAGCTAGTCAAGTAGAGGCATACTAGTGACACTCTATTTGTCTATGTATTCACACATGTATTATGTTTCCGGTTAATACAATTCTAGCATGAATAATAAACATTTATCATGATATAAGGAAATAAATAATAACTTTATTATTGCCTCTAGGGCATATTTCCTTCACTCATGTCATCATGTTTACTTCTCTCGGAAACTTGAAATGGGGATGACAGAACCACCAGCACCGCCTTAATCCAACTAGGGTTTACTAAAAATCCTTTTCAATGAACCTGAAATGCCCTTCTAAAATGTTCATCATCTTTGCCTTGGTCTAGAACCTCTGACAAAAATGGTGCACACTTTTCTAGGACATCATAAGGTCACTGGACTAAATCATATGTTATTTGCATTTGGACATTTAAATGCTATAAAATATTTAAATGTCCAAATAATCATAAACTAAAATGTTTACTATTGGATATATTTGAAATAGTAGCCATGAGGAGTTTCATGATTTTTGGGTTTGTTCTGGTATTTTTAATAAAGCCCTAAAGCTACAGAAGAAATAGAAAACAGGAAATAAAAGAGAGAGAGAGAGAGAGAGAGAGAGAGACTTACCTGGCCTCACCTGCGCAGCCCACCTAGGGCCACCAACCGGCCCAGCTCCTGTGCTGGCCCATCTGCAGCCCAACCCACCTCCTCCTCCATGTCGTCTTCCTCCCCCTCGCCCCGAAACAGCTCGGTGGCGAGTGCCGACGCCGCCCCGGCCACCTCCTGCTTGCCTGGCCTCCTCCGCGATCCTCTAGAGACGCCACGACACCCCCCCGACCTATCTCACTCTCTCCCGACCTCTTCCCCCTCCTCTGCTCCCTCTCTCGAGCACATCCGAGCGCAGTTGTCGCCGCTGCTCCCTGCTGCCGCAGCCACCGCCTCCCCCTTGCCCCCTCGACATGTCCACGAGCTCCGAAACGTTGTCCTCGTCATCCTCACCGAGCCAAGCGAGCCGGGACGCACTGCAACACCGACACTGCACCGTCTTCAACCTCTCAGCCACCGAGATCGACGGTGAGCTTCCGTCGCCACCAGCACCTCCCCGAGCCCACAGAGTCGCTTGTCTGACTCGTCGTTAGCTTCTCCTTCATTCCCCTCTCTCACCTTGCTCATTCGTGTCACGTAGTCGTCGCTTCCATCGAGCCCGAGAGCTTCCACTGTCGTCCATGGCACCGCCACGGCCTCAGCTGCTGCCACCCGCGTCTGAGCCTGTCAGCATGCTCATTGCACCCCCAGGAGCACATTGCACCCACCAACTCCCCCTCCCGTGCACCATAACGCCAAACCACATTCCGCCCGAACTCCGGCGGCCGCAAAAGAGCTCGTCGTCGTTAGTTCCGGCCACCCCAGCTACTGTCGCTTGTTGCTTTGGATGCGCAAGAGCCTGGGCTACGCGTAGATGCCCTCCGCAGGTCATTTGGTCACTGGAGGAGTGATTCCGAGCACCTCCGCCGTCCCTGGCCTCGCCAGCGACGAGTCGCGGGTCAACTCCGGCGAGTTTGACCCGGGTTTGACCCATGTTTGACCCCTAGGGTCAGTGACGCATGAGCACGCCCCTATTAAATCTTGGTTAGATTTAGTTTAGTGCTAATTAACCCTAACAGTTAGTTTAGGCACTGACATGTGGGCCCAGGCCCTACTTAACCTAGGTTAGTGCTTAACCTAACACTAACTAACTCTGTTAGTTAGTTGTGTCACTGACTAGTGGGCCCCACTAGTATGGTTTGACCTGGACCGGCCATGTTGACCTGCTGACGTCACAGTGACGCATTGCTGATGCAGTAATGGCTTTTCTAGATTTATTCTTATTCAAAAAATTCCAGAAAATAGTGCTAACTTCTAAAAATCATATAAATTAATCTGTAACTCCAAATGCAAAGATTTATATATGAAAAATGATCAGAAAAATCCAATCTATCCATATGTTCTTGTTTCATGCATGATTAAACAACTTAACCTTGTTGTTTAGTAAAAAACATGATAAAGCACTATTTAAGTTCATAAGATGAGTTTGGGGTTGAACCTTTGGTTCAAAATGGCTCAAGCCCATCTAGTTGTAGTTGCATTAGCCCAACACACTCATTTTGCCATGTCATGATCATGCATCATATTGTGCATTGCATTGATTGTGTTTTTCCATGTTTGTCGATATTTGTCCCCTCTCGATAGACGTGTTCCGACAATGAGATCGATGACACCGATGAAGAACTATACTATCTTCAGAAGTGCCAGGCAAGCAAAACCCCCTTGTTCATTCCGATACAATCCCACTCTCTCGCCCCTGCTATCTCTTACTACATTAGGACAACAACGATTTATCTGTTACCTGCTGCGGTAGTTGAACCCCTTTTCCTCTGCATGACCTTTCATTGCCAGAGTAAATAGATGAAACCCACTAGCATGAGCAGGAGTTGTTTGAGCCCTAATGTGCCTACTCATTGATGCTTGTTTGTCATGCCTGCTACTGCTTAGAGTCGAGTCAGGTCTGATTCATCGGGGATGAATCAGAATGGTGATGAACATGTCCTACTGTGTGTGAGCTAAGTGTGTGAACACGATTTAGTAAAGGTAGCGGTGAGAGACCATGTAGGAGTACATGGTGGGTTGTCTCATTAAAGCTGTCCTCAGGAACTGAGTTCTGTGTTTGTGATCCATGAACAGCTACTACCACTCATTGGGATCCTTAATTGACCCTCTTGACTTATTAGCCACCCTTGTCCTCCGTCCAGGAGTTGCAAGTAGTTTCTGGTGTTTGTAGTTGCTGGAGGCCGTGCATAGCGCTGACTCGAGGGGTGGGCTGTGCTGCGGTAGGCACTATCGGATTTCGAGATCTGGCAACCCGTGAGAGGTTCAAACTCTAGGGTGCGTGCGGAGATCTCAACCTGTCCAGCCTGCCTACTCGTGATCTACCTTGGCCTAACACGTTGAGCTCAAAGAGATACAAAGACACAGAGATTTATACTGGTTCAGGCCACCATTGTGGTGTAATACCCTACTCAAGTGTGGTGTGGTCGATTTCCTCGAGGGGCTATGGATGAACAAGTATAGAGGATCAACAAGCGTCAGGAGGTGAGGTGTTCTTGTGTTGGTGTGCGCTCGAGCTGGAATTGATCTCCCCCTTCCTATGGTGGTGGCTAGTCCTATATATAGTGGCATTGGTCCACTATCCAAACAAGTAGTACAGTCTATCCTGACAAAATTAGTCTTCGCCTGCGAAAAGCCTCTGGTTGTGACGCTGCGGTTGGCTCGGTGATGACCTCCGTCCTGTCGTCCTGGCGTTCTTGGTCTTGTTGCACCAGAATGGAAACCTTTGGCTGATTCCTCGGGATCCTGCGCCTGTGGCTTACCTCCCTTGCACGGAAGAGGAAACCTGCGCTCTGCGCCCGCCTGGCACCCTCTTGGTGCCCGCCTAGCCTTGGTTGTCATGGCTCACATCAGCTGAGCCTCATGAGGTAGCTGTATAGAACTCTCCGCCCCTCAGGAACCCTCCTAAGGAGGCCAACTCCTTCGGGGGTCTTGGCATTGTCCACCTCGCAAGGCTTGGCCCCTCGTGAGGGTCTTGTGGCGTTGGTGCTGAAGCTGGGCCATACCAGGCCATTGATGAAGTCACATGGTGGGCCGCAGGCAGGCAGGACTGGATACCCCCAAGTCCAGGACGCCGACAGCATCCCCCGGTCCCAAGGCGCGCTCGTACTTGGCTTCTAGGCGAAGCCAAAGGGCAAGTGCGGAGCGCCGCGGGCCCTAACCACCTGCGGCCTTGGAAACACGTGGAGGTTGATGGGACGTGGGTGACTCCGCTTCCCCATGCTGCTTTGATATCCGGCAGGCCCAGCAGTCGCCCATTGCTAGAGCAGCTCGCCCTTCGCAAATTTCTGTGCCCGGCTCTCGCTTCCTCCCCTCCAATCTTGCCGCAGCGTCCATAGATCGATACCGGCGCCTTGTCTCCTCCTAGTTCTCGCCATGGCTCCCAAGCCGAGGAAGAAGAAAGGAAAGCTGCTTGCACTGGCCAGCCCTCGAGCAGTCGACGGTGATCAACAAAGAGGGGGTGGATAAGGTTCGCCATGCGCTCGCTGCTGACTCCAATGAGGGGAAGGCGACTATTGTCTGCCCTGCGTCTTGGCGAACCAGAGAGATGAGTGCCACTGAGATCCCCATCTATCTCCATGCTCTTCTTGCTGGGTTGATTCCTCCCTTCTCCCCTTTATTCAATACCGTGATGTCGCATTACCAGATCCAAATGCTGCATCTGGACCCTTGCTCCATCATCCTCCTTGTCGTCTTCGTCTTCCTCTACGAGGCCATGGTGGGCATTACTCCCTCCGTGGCCTTGTTTCGCCATTTCTTCCTGCTTCGGTTGGTGGACGCCCGCCAACGCTCTGGGTGCGTGTCCTTCAAAGCCATGGCCGCGACCGCTGGCTCAGGGATTGACTTCGAGCTCTCGCCCCTTCGCGAAGAGATTCCGGAAGCAGTGACTTCTGATGGACACCCGCGCATTCAGCCCCCTACTCACGATTCCGGGGTCTCCGGCCTCGCCCAGTTCTGGTTGGCACCATGAGAAGCTCTCCGATCAGCATCTTGCTTTCATCTGGAGGAGCTTGGTGAGGCTCCGGGACCTGGGGGTGACTACGCCAATGGTGGTGAAGGAATTTGTGAAGCAGCGCATTGCTCCCCTTCAGCGCCATTCTTGCCCGATGTGGGACTTCGCAGGCGCCGAAGATCCGATGAGGTTGCAGAAGCCGTCGCTTGCTGCCGATACCTTGAGCATGGTGCTCAAGCTCCTGACCAGCGAGCCTGAGCCTGCTGACTGTCCGGAGGTGGCTGTCTTCACTATCTGTGCTTGAACAAAGCGGCCTTTGCGGGGCAGATGCCCCTATTCGATGAGTGGGGGTTCCTTCCAGAGGGTATTGAGGGACCCCATGAGAATCCCATCTTCGTGGCTCCTCTCCTGATCGACCCTGCCGGTGCGCCCCGAGTGTGGAGACGGGGTGGCGTCTTTGTCAACTGCTGAGGATTCCTCCGGAGGCCTGGCCCTGCCATAGGCTCAGGAGTCTGGGCCTTCTGGGCCCTTGGAAGGAGCCATTGCGGAGCTGGTGCAGCCCCTAGCTCCATAGGCTGGGGCTCCCGACACCCGGGATTGTATTACCAAGTATCTTATGAAGCATAAGAATAACTAGGGATGAATGGATACTCGATAAGAGCGAGTAATTATCCATAGGGGTATTCATGCGGCAAGGACTGCAGGGCAGTAAGCATAAAGGATCCTCGAAACATCGAAGAGTATTTCAGGACATCTTGTAATAACAAGAGCAACTGGGGATGAAGGTATGAACGACAACGAAGGTAGTTACGCATAAGGATTTATCGGTGTTAGGGATCGCAACGGTGAAGGGTACGAGGGACTCGGTAAAACATCAGAGAGTATCTTCATGATCTTCTAGTGCACCAAGCAATCATCTGGTGTGAGGGGCTCTCCGGGAGAAAGTATTGACGAGAACCTAGAGTTAGAGTTAACAAAACCATTTAACCTGAATAGAAGTGAGATTAGAGTCCCAAAGTATAGACGAGGAGTAAAAGATTCTAATACCACCCAATGGCGACGTGGGCCCGTAAGCCGCACAGCCATGTTAGTGAAACAGTTTTTCAAAGACTAGACTCAACTTTGGCCAAGGAGTTGGAAAGGAGGATCCTACAGGCAGTCGGCTCTGATACCAACTTGTGACGCCCCCGACTCGACCGTACACCAATCATACACGCAAACGTGTACGATCAAGATCAGGGACTCACGGGAAGATATCACAACACTACTCTACACACAAACTAAAATAATAGAAGCTTTATATTACAAGTCAGGGGCCTCGAGGGCTCGAAAACAGAAGCTCGAAAGCACAAGAGTCAGTGGAAGCAACAATATCTGAGTACAGACATAAGTTAAACAAGGATGCCTTAAGAAGGCTAGCACAAAAGCAACAACGATCGAAGAGGCAAGGCCTCCTGCCTGGGACCTCCTAACTACTCCTGGTCGTCGGCGGTTTTCACATAGCAGCATCCATCAGCGGTGGCATCTGGCTCCAGGGATCCACCATCTGGTTGCATCAACCGGAAAGAAGAAGGAAGGGGGGGAAAGGGGTAGCAAAGCAACCGTGAGTACTCATCCAAAGTACTCGCAAGCATCAGATCTATACTAAGTATGCATTGGTATCAAATGGAAGGTTTGTATCTGTGGACTGAACTGCAGAATGCCAGAATAGAGGGGAAAGGCCTAGCCTATCGAAGACTAGCATCTTCAAGCAGCTCCGAGCATCTTGCAGCATGTAGAAGAGTAAAGAATAGCAGTTTATAATTAACAAACATGTTGTAACATTAATGCCCAGAGATCCTTCCTCGACTCCCGTGAGAAAGCAATCCCGGAGCCACATATCTCAAGTATCCATTTGTAGTTGTACAAGATCAGGATATAAGTCTGAACGTCCATTACCGTGGACACGGTATTCGAATATATAACTTCCATGCAGGGGTGCACCACGTTACCCAACACGCTTGATCATTCTGGCCGGACACACCTTTCTGGGGTCAATGCCCGCCCTCGGAAGATCAACACGTCGCAGCCCTACCTAGGCTCAGCAGAGAGGTCCCCGCCGGTCTACATCGTAAGCACTCCGGGGTCTGGGCCCATCGCCCGTTGCACTCCGGGTAGTTATGCGACGAGCCGGGACAAGCGCCACCTCATACTGGATGGCACTGGCCCGACAGGCCCACAATGCTGAACTGGACGTCCGACAAAGCTTCGGCTGATACCACAATGCCGAGGCCCATATCTATTCTCGCGTGGTGGTTAGTGCGTAAAGGCCAGAGGCCAACTCAGAACAAATACCCAAACCATAGTGTATTATTAGCTTGCGGAGACGAGCAGAGACTCACGATCAAAAGTGACCCCGCCGCCCCGTCTCGTGGACTTACGACAAGGGCCTAGAATGCCCGGCCGTGCCATGTCATGATCTTGCGGGTGCTCGCCGGGCCCGCCCGACTTTCCCAAAGGTCTCAAGTAAAGTCAAGGTAACCGTGTGTCCAAACATCAAGGGGAAAACCCGAGGAATCACCCCCGGTGGATACCACTCAATGTAATCATCAAGGTGAACGTAAGAGGGACCACCCTCGAGGTTCACACTTGAGGTGTTGAACGAAAAAGCCGTATCGGGAATGGTGAAAGAGGAAATCACCCTCGATGACCACGACCGAATAGCTACACTACAGAATTATCATCAGGAGTGCGTTATGAGGGATCACCCTCGGCACTCGATAGTAGCTCTGCAGAGTCGAGCAACTAAAGGGGCGTGATGTGATGTGAGGTGTGGGGATCTAGTCGTCGATCACGTCGATCGAGGCGTCGATGATGAAGCAGGGGTAACAAGGACAAGGTGGGGGTCACTGATGGATCACTAACCAACCTATACTAAGCAGTTTAGGATAAGCAGGTAGGTAACAATAAGCAGGTACAAAAGTAGGCCATGCATCAGAATAGGAGCAAACAATAACAGTAGCAAAATCTAATGCAAGCATGAGAGTATAGAATGGGCGATATCAGGATGATCAAAGGGGGGGCTTGCCTGGTTGCTCAGACAAGAAGGAGGGTCATCATCGACGTAGTCGATCACAGGGACATCGGCATCGGTCTCGGGGTCTACCGGAGAGAAGAGGGGGAAGAAACAGTAAATACATAGCAGGCAAGTGCATAACAGGACAACAACCAGAGCTAGACGTGTTCTAACGCAGCGTTGGGCGATACTGGCGAAGGGGGAAACGTCCGAGAAAGTTTTCCCGGTTCCGGACGTCTGTCAGAAAAATGAACCGGAGGGGAAAGGTTTGACGTTTGCTATGATAGGGACATGTGGCGGGCGAATGGACTGCATATTCGGATTCGTCTCGAATTTCTGAGTAACTTTCATGTAGAAAACTTTTTCATCCGAGCTACGGTTTAATTTCTATTAATTTTTCAAAGTTTTAAATATATTCTGAAATTAATTTTAATACGAAAATAAATGCTAAAAAGCTAGGTGCACCCAGCACAGTGTACACAAAAGTGTACCTAGTGGCTGACGGGTGGACCAGGGGGTCCCGGTTGACCAGTCAAAATTTGACTGGTCAACAGGGGGTGGGGCCCCCCTGTCATAGACTCATCTGACTAATTACAAATTAGGTAGTTTAATTAGCAGGTTAAGTTAACTAAACAAACTATAATTAAGTTAATTAAATGATTAATTAATTAATTAGTCATAATTATTTTTATAATACTTTTTTTGTATCTTTTTTTAGAAAAAGGGTCGTGGAGCCCCTTGATTAGTGGCCCTGGCTGGCCTAGCGGGCGCTCGGCGAGAGGGTTAGTAGGCGGGCGCCCGTGGAGGCCGGACCTGGGCACGCACGGCACCAAGGGGCTCAGGCTCCGCGGCCGGGCACGGCCTCCGGCGAGGCCACCGTCCAGCGCAGTGTGGAGGGGGGGCCGCAGCCAGTGGCAGGAGCCCCGGAGGCCGTGGAGCGACGAGGGCGGCATCAGGGCGTGGCCGGGCGGAGGCGGGGGTAGCGGCACCACCAGCAGCACACAGCTGTGGGGTGAGCAGAGAGGCGCAGTGAGGCGCGGCCGGCAGGGTCTTCCGGCAGGCAGCGCGAGTAGCAGCGGTTCAGCAGGGGCGGCAGCAGAACGATGGGCTCGGCGGGGGGGCACAGCCACGCGCGGGCAAGCACGCACGGGGGCACGGCGACGGGTCAGTGAGCGCGTCGACCGGGGCTACGTCTGGCGGCGACTACGGTGATGATTGGCAACGAGAGCAGAGGAGAAAAGGGGGAGGGAGCGCGCGGCTCACCGAGAGCCTGTAGGGGACGGCAGTGGGCTCGGTGAGGGTCGATGGCGACAGAATCGGCGATGGCGTGCGGTGGCCGTGGTTGAAGACGGCGACGTAGGGGACGATGCAGAGGCGCTCCTGCTCGGGTGATTCGCCGGGGAGGAAGAGGAGGTCGAGGCGGTCCTTCTTGGCACGGAGGCAAGGCGAGGTGGTGACGGGGGCCGTGTGCGTTACGGCGGCGGTGCCATGGCGGCGCTTGGGCGAGGGGAAAGCAGAGAGGGAGCAAGGGGAGAGAGAGATGTGAGGTCCACGGGGGTCAGGCCCAATCTAGGGTTCGTCAAGGGAGAGAGGAGGGCGTCGGGGCTGCCTTATAGCCCCGGGGGAGACGGCAGATGGCCGGCGCGTGTGCATTACCGGCAATGGCGCCGGTGGATGAGCACCACGCCCACCCCTGCTTCTGTAGCTGGAGATGGGGGGGCAAGTGGGGTGTGGGTTGGGCCGAAACTGCTATGTGGTCACTAGGGCCCAGATGCACATTAATTTCCTATTTTCCCTTTTATGTATTTAAGTTAGATACTGATTCGTATTAACTTGAGTGACGGAAATGAATTTAGTCAAACATGAAAACTAGCACACAATTCAAGAACAACATTGTGGTGTTGCATAAAAAGTTTTAGAACCAAAGGAATTGTTCAAGCATTTTTAGAAAAATAAAAGGCCATTTAAAATGCTGCTGGACCAGAGAATAAATTCCCAGGGTCAAACTGGGAGTTGCAAAAATGTTGGTTTCAACATGAAAATATCTAGGGATTATTTGCCACACTTTGAACTTTTTATTTTGCATGTTTGAGAATTTTGAATTTGGAGCTTTAATTTGAATTTGAGTTTGAACTAAGATTTGGATCAAGCGATTAGCAACAGTAATATGATGAGATGGCATCATTAGCAGGGGATTACTGTAGCTTAAGTATCCGGGCGTCACAATTCTCCTCCACTACAAGAAATCTTGTCCCGAGATTTAAGGGGTGGAGTAAGGGGAAAAGACTCGGGAAGGACGGAGCTCAACACAAGATAGGTACCTGGGGGCTATCTCGCGAACATGGCATAGAGGCATCTCTCGAGTTGAAATTCAAGAAGTCATCGAGAGCAAGGCTAGAAGGTGCAATAAGAAGCTTCAAGCGGATGGACAATTGTTCGATGTCTGAAACAGAGGGTGAAAGGGTTTCAGAGCATCGAGAATAAGTATTGCATCTGATACCAAAACAGATCACAAGGAAGGTGGCTCGTGAAATACGAAGCCAAACGTGTGGGATAACTTTGGAAACAAGGATGCATAGGAGAGTCAACTTGTGACGCCCCCGACTCGACCGTACACTAATCATACACGCAAACGTGTACAATCAAGATCAGGGACTCACGGGAAGATATCACAACACAACTCTAGACACAAACTAAAATAATACAAGCTTTATATTACAAGCCAGGGGCCTCGAGGGCTCGAAAACAAAAGCTCGAAAGCACAAGAGTCAGCGGAAGCAACAATATCTGAGTACAGACATAAGTTAAACAAGGATGCCTAGGAGAGTCAGGTTTCGATCCTGTGGAACTGTGGGTTATGGGCCCACCATGTGGGTTAAAAGCAAGAAGGGTGATAACATTTTGTACGGTCATGATAGCAAGGGAGGTCAGAGGATAGCTTATCGGTTATGTTGGCAACAACGTTGGTACCAAGGGCGAGGGACGAAGAGAACCATTTTCCTGCTCGTTAAGACGAGGCGGACCAATAGGCAAAGTTCTCGTCCATCGGTGGCTACCAGAATGTCATCAGCAATAGTAACAAGGTCGTCTTACTGACAGAGTGTGTACACCGAGGTGTTCACATAAGCAGGGAATTATCACTGCTCATATATGTTAGGCTACAAGAATGGTTAAACAAAGCAATGGAGACTTGAGTCAGTTATTGGTGTTCTCGAGTATCTAACAACTCCGAACCAGTGGAAAATTTGAATCATCAAGATATAATAGTTGATGAAGAACTCATAAAAAGTTATGTAGTTCCGTGATAATCTCGAGATACCAGAGGGTAACACTCGAGGGTATAGCAGAATAGAGGTTGGACGGGTGAAATGATCTACAGAAGACAAGTACTTCCACTTGTCCGAGAAATGGAATCAAAGAAGAACAATCATGGTTGGAACCACAGTTGCAAAGGACCAAATATAGATAACAGATGAACTTATCACAAGGGGATTATTACTATAACAAGAAGCTTCCATGATAAGTTCCACATCAGGTCCATGGGCATGAACACAAGGTTCAAGGTCGACTCCCATTCCTCTAATGCATAACTTTTCATTCACTTCTCGCTTTCGGTGAAGCTGTAGTGTTGATATTTTATCTGGCAAAACACCAGAAGAGTAAGACTCATGAAGACTCTCGGGTTCAAACAGATTAGGGAAGGTGTAGGTTCAACCCATAGATGCATCTTAGGAATCTTTACCACAAACTTTAGGAGTAAAATATCAATCCCGAGAGTAGAGCATGGTTGAGGAAGCAGAAGATACAATTTACCAAAGGCATTATGTATCCGAGGAAAATCTCACAAGGTTACTGTATATGAAGGACGCTGTCGGATAGAACCCCACCAAGGATCTGGTGGTTCACAAGGGATCTGATGTGAGCATCAGTACTCAACCAGAAGTAGAAAGAATGGAAGAATATCAGATTATAGAAGCAACTGACTAATTCAGAGTTGAAATGCAAAGGAATTACGATTTCCAAAATCAAGGGATCAGAAGCAAATGCTCTGACCAAGGATTGTTAAGTTGAAAATACTTAGGTCACAATCGATGGCAATCCGATTGGTCGAGAACCAGCTCATGTTCGGGAAGACGTCTAAGCCGGAAAGATAATCTATAAGGACCAACTGATGATTGCGACACAGACATATCAAATCGAAAGACTCAAGATGATAATGACAAAGAACGTCAATGGATATTGCTAGGCATATGGAATTAATCATAGTGTAGGCAGGTAAGACTTTCTAGAGCAATAGGCGATAGAGGTCATCGAAAGCTCGGATTGTATTACCAAGTATCTTATGAAGCATAAGAATAACTGGGGATGAATGTATACTCGATAAGAGCGAGTAATTATCCGTAGGGGTATTCATGCAGCAAGGACTACAGGGCAGTAAGCATAAAGGATCCTCGGAACATTGAAGAGTATTTCAGGACATCTTGTAATAACAAGAGCAACTGGGGATGAAGGTATGAACGACAACGAAGGTAGTTACGCATAAGGATTTATCGGCAAGGTTGTCAGAATCGCGATTCTATTATACGATTCTACGACTTTACGATCCAAACTAACCCCTCCGATTCTACAACTTTAGTTCATAGAATCTACGTTTCTACGATCCTGATAGTGAAGATTCCACGATTTGCGATCCTACCATTGGAGCTCTGATCCGATTCAAAATCGCGATTCTGACAACCTTGTTTATCGGTGTTAGGGATCCCAACGGTGAAGGGTACGAGGGACTCGGTAAAACATCAGAGAGTATCTTCATGATCTTCTAGTGCACCAAGCAATCATCTGGTGTGAGGGGCTCTCCGGGAGAAAGTATTTACGAGAACCTAGAGTTAGAGTTAACAAAACCATTTAACCCGAATAGAAGTGAGATTAGAGTCCCAGAGTATAGACGAGGAGTAAAAGATTCTAATACCACCCAATGGCGACGTGGGCCCGTAAGCCGCACAGCCATGTTAGTGAAACATTTTTTCAAAGACTAGACTCAACTTCGGCCAAGGAGTTGGAAAGGGGGATCCTACAGGCAGTCGGCTCTGATACCAACTTGTGACGCCCCCGACTCGACCGTACACTAATCATACACGCAAACGTGTACGATCAAGATCAGGGACTCACGGGAAGATATCACAACACAACTCTAGACGCAAACTAAAATAATACAAGCTTTATATTACAAGCCAGGGGCCTCAAGGGCTCGAAAAAAAAGCTCGAAAGCACAAGAGTCAGCAGAAGCAACAATATCTGAGTACAGACATAAGTTAAACAAGGATGCCTTAAGAAGGCTAGCACAAAAGCAAAAACGATCGAAGAGGCAAGGCCTCCTGCCTGGGACCTCCTAAGTACTCCTGGTCGTCGGTGGTCTTCACGTAGCAGCATCCATCGGCGGTGGCATCTGGCTCCAGGGATCCACCATCTGGTTGCATCAACCGGAAAGAAGAAGGAAGGGGGGAAAGGGGTAGCAAAGCAACCATGAGTACTCATCCAAAGTACTCGCAAGCGTCAGATCTATACTAAGTATGCATTGGTATCAAATGGAAGGTTTGTATCTGTGGACTGAACTGCAGAATGCCAGAATAGAGGGGAAAGGCCTAGCCTATCGAAGACTAGCATCTTTAAGCAGCTCCGAGCATCCTGCAGCATGTAGAAGAGTAAAGAATAGCAGTTTATAATTAACAAACATGTTGTAACATTAATGCCCAGAGATCCTTCCTCGACTCCTGTGAGAAAGCAATCCCGGAGCCACATATCTCAAGTGTCCATTTGTAGTTATATAAGATCAGGATATAAGTCTGAACGTCCATTATCATGGACACGGTATTCGGATATATAACTTCCATGCAGGGGTGCACCACGTTACCCAACACGCTCGATCACTCTGGCCGGACACACCTTTCTGGGGTCAATACCCGCCCTCAAAAGATCAACACGTCGCAGCCCTACCTAGGCTCAGCAGAGATGTCCCCGCCAGTGTACATCCTAAGCACTCCGGGGTCTGGGACCATCGCCCGTTGCACTCCGGGTTGTTGTGCGACGAGCCGGGACGAGCGCCACCTCATACTGGATGGCACTGGCCCGACAGGCCCACAATACTGAACTAGACGTCTAACAAAGCTTCGGCTGATACCACAACGCCGAGGCCCATATCTATTCTCGCGTGGTGGTTAGTGCGTAAAGGCCAGAGGCCAACTCAGAACAAATACCCAAACCATAGTGTATTATTAGCTTGCGGAGACGAGCAGAGACTCACGATCGAAAGTGACCCCGTCGCCCCGTCTCGTGGACTTATGACAAGGGCCTAGAATGCCCGGTCGTGCCACGTCATGATCTTGCGGGTGCTCGCCGGGCCCGCCCGACTTTCCCAAAGGTCTCAAGTAAAGTAAAGGTAACCGTGTGTCCAAACATCAAGGGGAAAACCCGAGGAATCACCCCCGATGGATTCCACTCAATGTAATCATCAAGGTGAACGTAAGAGGGACCACCCTCGAGGTTCACACTTGAGGGGTTGAACGACAGAGCCGTATCGGGAATGGTGAAAGAGGAAATCACCCTCGATCACCATGACTGAATAGCTACACTACAGAATTATCATCAGGAGTGCGTTATGAGGGATCACCCTCGGCACTCGATAGTAGCTCTGCAGAGTCGAGCAACTAAAGGGGCGTGATGTGATGTGAGGTGTCGGGCTCTGGTCGTTGATCACGTCGATCGAGGCGTCGATGATGAAGCAGGGGCAACATGGACAAGGTGGGGGTCACTGATGGATCACTAACCAACCTATACTAAGCAATTTAGGATAAGCGGGTAGGTAACAATAAGCAGGTACAAAAGCAGGCTGTGCATCAGAATAGGAGCAAACAATATCAGTAGCAAAATCTAATGCAAGCATGAGAGTATAGAATGGGTGATATCGGGATGACCAAAGGGGGGCTTGCCTGGTTGCTCAGACAAGAAGGAGGGTCGTCGTCGACGTAGTCGATCATAGGGACATCTGCATCGGTCTCGGGGTCTACCGGAGAGAAGAGGGGGAAGAAATAGTAAATACATAGAAGGCAAGTGCATAACAGGACAACAAACAGAGCTAGATGCGTTCTAACGCAGCGCTAGGAGATACTGGCGAAGGGGGAAACGTCCGGGAAAGTTTTCCCGGTTCCGGACGTCTGTCAGATAGATGAACCGGAGGGGAAAGGTTCGATGTTTGCTATGATGGGGACGTGTGGCGGGCGAGCGGACCGCGAATTCGGATTCGTCTCGAAATTCTGAGTAACTTTCATGTAGAAAACTTTTTCATCCGAGCTACGGTTTAATTTCTATTAATTTTTCAAAGTTTGAAATATATTCTAAAATTAATTTTAATACGAAAATAAATGCTAAAAAGCTAGGCGCACCCAGAACAGTGTACACAAAAGTGTACCCAGTGGCTGACGGGTGGACCAGGGGGTCCCGGTTGACCAGTCAACATTTGACTGGACAATAGGGGGTGGGGCCCCCCTGTCATAGACTCATCCGAGTAATTACAAATTAGGTAGTTTAATTAGGAGGTTAAGTTAACTAAACAAACTTTAATTAAGTTAATTAAATGATTAATTAATTAATTAGTCATAATTATTTTTATAATACTTTTTTGTATCTTTTTTTTAGAAAAAGGGTCGTGGAGCCCCTTGATTAGTGGCCCTGGCTGGCCTAGCGGGCGCTGGGCGAGAGGGTTAGTAGGCGGGCGCCCGTGGAGGCCGGACCTGGGCACGCACGGCACCAGGGGGCTCGGGCTCCGCGGCCGGGCGCGGCCTCCGGCGAGGCCACTGGCCTGTGCAGTGTGGAGGGGGGGCCGCGGCCAGCGGCAGGAGCCCCGGACGCCGTGGAGCGACGAGGGCGGTGTCAGGGCGTGGCCGGGTGGAGGCAGGGGTAGCGGCACCACCAGCAGCACACAGCTGTGGGGCGAGCGGAGAGGCGCAGTGAGGCGCGCCGGCAGGGGCTTTCGGCAGGCGGCGCGAGTAGCAGCGGTTCAGTAGGGGCGGCAGCAGAACGATGGGCTCAGCTGGGGGGCACAGCCACGCGCGAGCAAGCATGCACGGGGGCACGGCGAAGGGTCAGTGAGCGCGTCGACCGGGGCTATGTCTGGTGGCGACTACGGTGATGATTGACAACGAGAGCAGAGGAGAAAAGGGGAAGGGAATGCGCGGCTCACCGGGAGCCTGTAGGGGACGGCAGTGGGCTCGGTAAGGGTCGATGGCAACGGAATCGGCGATGGCGTGCGGTGGCCGTGGTTGAAGACAGCGATGTAGGGGACGATGCAGAGGCGCTCCTGCTCGGGTGATTCGCCGGGGAGGAAGAGGAGGTCGAGGCGCTCCTTCTTGGCACGGAGGCAAGGCGAGGTGGTGACGGGGGCCGCGTGCATTACGGCGGCGGTGCCATGGCGGCGCTTGGGCGAGGGGAAAGCAGAGAGGGAGCAAGGGGAGAGAGAGATGTGAGGTCCAGGGTGGTCAGGCTCGATCTAGGGTTCGTCAAGGGAGAGAGGAGGGCGTCGGGGCTGCCTTATAGCCCCTGGGAAGACGGCAGATGGCCGGCGCGTGTGCATCGCCTGCAACGGCGCCGGTGGATGAGCGCCACGCCCACCCCTGCTTCTGTAGCTGGAGATGGGGGGCAAGTGGGGTGTGGGTTGGGCCGAAACTGCTATGTGGTCACTAGGGCCCAGATGCACATTAATTTCCTATTTTCCCTTTTATGTATTTAAGTTAGCTACTGATTCGTATTAACTTGAGTGACGGAAATGAATTTAGTCAAGCATGAAAACTAGCACACAATTCAAGAACAACATTGTGGTGTTGCATAAAAAGTTTTAGAGCCAAAGGAATTGTTCAAGCATTTTTAGAAAAATAAAAGGCCATTTAAAATGTTGCCGGACCAGAGAATAAATTCCCAGGGGCAAATTGGGAGTTGCAAAAATGTTGGTTTCAACAAGAAAAATATCTAGGGATTATTTGCCACACTTTGAACTTTTTATTTTGCATGTTTGAGAATTTTGAATTTGAAGCTTTAATTTGAATTTGAGTTTGAACTAAGATTTGGATCAAGCGATAATTAGCAACAGTAATATGATGACATGGCATCATTAGCAGGAGATTACTGTAGCTTAAGTATCCGGGCGTCACAATACCACACCGGGCGCTCCCCCTCCTGAGGATCGCCCGTCTGGGTCTGGTCGGTGCCGTTTGTGCCTTGAGTCACTTCTGAAGAGGAAGAGGTCCCCGTGCCGCGGCAACG
The DNA here is from genome assembly GCF_002162155.2 of Triticum dicoccoides. NCBI lineage: Eukaryota > Viridiplantae > Streptophyta > Magnoliopsida > Poales > Poaceae > Triticum > Triticum dicoccoides. The sequence continues at coordinate 394,185,138 of NC_041381.1, forward strand.
GCACCCGCCGGCCGCTGAGGCCGAGGATATACGTGGTTGTGGATGAGTAGGTACCCTTGCTCTTGACCTCCAAACGTGCCACGCTGTCTCATGGTTGTGATTTTGCAGGGCCCTCACGAAGGCGAAAACTCGGGAGGCCGGCACCCCTGATACATCTCCAACGTATCTATAATTTTTGATTGTTCCATGCTATTACATTACTTGTTTTGGATGTTTATGGGCTTTATTTTACACATTTATATCATTTTTGGGACTAACCTACTAACCGGAGGCCCAGCCCGTATTGCTATTTTTTTTGCCTATTTCAGTATTTCGAAAAAAAGGAATATCAAACGGAGTCCAAATGGAATGAGACCTTCAGGAGCGTGATTTTTGGAACGAGCGTGATCCGGAGGACTTGGAGTGCAAGTCAAGAAGCAATCGAGGCGGCATGGAGATAGAAGGGCACGCCCACGCCTCCTGGGCGCGCCCCTGTCTCCTGGGCCCCTCGAGCGGCCACCGACGTACTTCTTCCTCCTATATAAGCCTACATACCCCGAAAACATCCAGGGAGCCACCAAAGAAATATTTCCTCCACCCTAACCTTCTGTATCCGCGAGATCCCATCTTGGATCCATCGTCGGTGTTCTGCCGGAGGGGGAATCCAGCATGGAGGGCTTCTACATCAATACCATGGCCCTTCCGATGAGTTGTGAGTAGTTTACCACAGACCTTCGGGTCCATAGTTATTAGCTAGATGGCTTCTTCTCTCTTTTTGGATCTCAATACAATGTTCTCCCCCTCTCTTGTGGAGATCTATTCGATGTAAACTCTTTTTGCGGTGTGTCTGTCGAGATCCGATGAATTGTGGGTTTATGATCAAGTTTATCTATGAGAAATAATTGGATCTTCTCTGAATTCTTTTATGTATGATTGAGTTATCTTTGCAAGTCTCTTCGAATTATCAGTTTGGTTTGGCCTACTAGATTGATCTTTCTTGCCATGGGAGAAGTGCTTAGCTTTGGGTTCAATCTTGTGGTGTCCTTACCCAGTGACAGAAAGGGTTGCAAGGCACGTATTGTATTGTTGCCATCGAGGATAAAAAGATGGGTTTTATATCATATTGCTTGAGTTTATCCCTCTACATCATGTCATCTTTCTTAATGCATTACTCTATTCTTATGAACTTAATACTCTAGATGCATGCTGGATAGCGGTCGATGTGTGGAGTAATAGTAGTAGATGCAGGCAGGAGTCGGTCTACTTGTCACGGACGTGATGCCTATATACATGATCATGCCTAGATAATCTCATAATTATTCGCTTTTCTATCAATTGCTCGACAGTAATTTGTTCACCCACTGTAATACTTATGCTATCCTGAGAGAAGCCTCTAGTGAAACCTATAGCCCCGGGGTCTATCTTTTATCATATAAGCTTTCAATCTACTTTTATTTGCATCTTTACTTTTTGCATCTATATTATAAAATACCCAAAATATATTTATCTTATCATATTACCTCTATCAGATCTCATTTCGCAAGTGGCCGTGAAGGGATTGGCAACCCCTTTATTGCGTTGGTTGCGAGTTCTTTGTTTGTTTGTGTAGGTTTGTGGGACTTGTGAGGAGCCTCCTACTGGATTGATACCTTGGTTCTCAAAAACTGAGGGAAATACTTACGCTACTGTGCTGCATCACCCTTTCCTCTTCAAGGAAAACCAATGCAAGCTCAAGACGTAGCAAGAAGGATTTCTGGCGCCGTTGCCCGGGAGGTCTTCGCTCAAGTCAAGACATACCAAGTACCCATCACAAACTCATCTCCCTCGCATTTACATTATTTGCCATTTGCCTCTCGTTTTCCTCTCCCCCACTTCACCCTTGCTGTTTTATTTTCCCTCTCTTTCCTAATTTCTCTCTCTCTCTCTCTCTCTCTCTCTCTCTCTTTCGCTTGCCTTTTTCTGTTCGCTTGTGTGTTGGATTACTTGTTGCCATGGGGCAAGATAATACCAGATTGTAATTTCTCCAATACCAATAATAATGATTTCCTTAGTACTCCGATTGCTCCTCTTAATGATGTTGAGTCTTGTGAAGTCAATGTTGCTTTGCTGAATCTTGTTATGAAAGATCAATTCTCCGGCCTTCCTAGCGAAGATGATGCTACCCATCTAAACAACTTTGTTGATTTGTGTGAGATGCAAAATAAAAAAGATACGGATAATGATATTGTTAAATGGAAGTTATTTCTGTTTTCACTTAGAGATCATGCTAAAGTTTGGTTTTCATCTTTGCCTAAAAATAGTATTGATTCTTGGAACAAGTGCAAAGATGCTTTTATCTCTAAGTATTTTCCTCCCGCTAAGATCATCTCCCTTAGGAACGATATTATGAATTTTAAAAAACTTGATCATGAGCATGTTTCCCAATCTTGGGAAAGAATGAAATTAATGATTCGCAATTGCCCTACTCATGGTTTGAATTTATGGATGATCATACAAAATTTTTATGCCGGATTAAACTTTGCTTCTAGAAATCTTTTAGATTCGGCCGCCGGAGGCACGTTTATGGAAATCACTTTAGGAGATGCTACAAAACTTCTTGATAATATTATGGCTAATCATTCTCAATGGAACACCGAACGATCTACTAGTAAAACAGTGCATGCTATAGAAGAAATTAATGTTTTGAGTGGAAAGATGGATGAGCTTATGAGATTGTTTGCTACTAAGAGTGCTTCTATTGATCCCAATGATATGCCTTTATCTACTTTGATTGAGAATAATAATGAATCTATGGATGTAAATTTTGTTGGTAGGAATAATTTTGGAAACAATGCTTATAGAGGAAACTTTAATCCTAGACCATTCCCTAGCAATTCCTCTAATAATTATGGAAATTCCTACAATAATTCTTATGGTAATTTTAATAAGATTCCCTCTGATTTTGAAAATAGTGTGAAAGAATTTATGATCTCTCAAAATAATTGTAATGCTTTGATTGAAGAAAAATTGCTCAAAGTTGATGATTTGGCTTGGAACGTTGATAGACTTTCGCTCGATGTTGATTCTTTGAAACTTAGATCTACTCCTACTAAGCATGATATCAATGAGTCTCTCAAGGCTATGAGAAGTTCCATTGACGAGTGCAAAGAAAGAACCTCTAGAATGCGTGTTAAGAAAGATTGCTTCGTTAAGGCGTGTTCTTCTAGTTTCCATGAAAATAATGATGAAGATCTTAAAGTTATTGATTTGTCCCCTATTAGATCTTTGTTTTGCAATATGAATCTTGATAATAATGGGACTGGAGATGAGTCAACTTTATTTAGAAGGCGTCCCAAGAATTTGGAGTTTTTAGATCTTGATGCTAAATTTGGTAAAAGTGGGATTGGAGAGGTCATGACTTTAAATAATATCAAACCCACTATCTCAGATTTCAAGGAATTTGATTATGATAATTGTTCTTTAGAAAGTTGTATTTCCTTGTTACAATCCATTGTGAATTCTCCTCATGCTTATAGTCAAAATAAAGCTTTTACCAAACATATTGTCGATGCCTTGATGCAATCTTTTGATGAAAAACTTAATTTGGAAGTTTCTATACCTAGAAAACTTAATGATGAGTGGGAACCTACTATAAAGATTAAAATTAAAGATTATGATTGTTTTGCTTTGTGTGATTTGGGTGCTAGTGTTTCCACGATTCCGAAAACTTTATGTGATATTCTAGGTTTCCATGATCTTGATGATTGCTCTTTAAATTATGAGTGTCATGCTAGTGGATAATTATGAAATTGAGAAATACTTGTGTTGAAGTTGGCAAGTCCCGTAGCATGCATGTATGGTAAAAGTTGTGTGACAAATTTGTTGCATGAGGTGCTCTTTTGATTGTCTTCCTTATGAGTGGCAGTCGGGGATGAGCGATGGTCTTTTCCTACCAATCTATCCCTCTAGGGGCATGCTGTAACGCCCCGGATACAACTTTCCATATTCGTAACTCCGACTCTTGCCATTTCCGGTTATGTGATTTATTATTTCCTCCGCGGTTGGGTTTTGTCTGTTGTTCGCATGTTGTTCTTATTATGCATCTCATCTCATAGCATCATGCGCATTGCATCGGCATCGTTTTTATAAAACTTGCATCCGTTCGGGTTCCGCCGGTTCTCTCCGTTGTCCATTCCGAGCCCCGACACTCTCACACGCGCCCGCGGCACCTCTGAAATATTATTTTATAAGTGGCATAAAAATGTTCTCGGAATGGGTTGAAACTTGTCATGCGGTCTTATTATAGTGTAGACAGGCCGCCTGCCAAATTTCGACGCATTCGGAGTCCATTTGATAGCCCAACCGTTAAACTTAGCGGTACCATTGCCGGTACCTTCGTCGGGTGTTTTCGGTCTCCGAAAACCCGTGCCGGGCTGCTATCTCTTCTCTCCCCTCAGTCCAGACCCTCTCGTCACAGCCCACCTGCAGCCCACCTAACCCCCCTCGCATCCGGAACCGCCCGATCGAGATCGGAGGGCTCCTAAACCCCCCTAAAACCCCCTAGAGACTAAACCCTAGCCCCCCTACCCTATAGAATCACCCCTCCTTCCAATTTGGGCTACCCTAGCCTTCCCCTACCCCTAGCCTCCTCCCACCTCGAAGCCACCGCCGCCAGCCACAGCCAGCCACTTGTCGCCGCCACTTGGCCTCCTCCCGCGCCGCCACCTTGCCGCCCAGACGCGCCCGCAGCCAACCCGGACGCGCCATGTCGCCCCAACCAGCATCCACCGCCGCGGCCCACGAAGCCCACGGGGAGACCGCCCTGGGCCGCGACCGGGCCCAACCCCGTGCGCCCCTGACCCCTCGCCCGCTCGCCCGCTTCCCCTCGTCGTCCCCTCGTCCTTGCGCTCCGGCCACCAGGGGCCTCGCTGGAGCAGGAGCGCCCGACCCCACCGCCTTGCAGCCTCGTCGCCGGCGACCCTCAGTCCAGCCCCATCGCGCCTACCTCACCCCCTTTTCCCTTCCTGCCTTTCCCTCTCTCACCCGCGGCCATGGCTGCTCTCTTTCTCGCAGAACTGCCGCCGCCGCCATGGACTGCCGCCCCGCTCGTGAAGCTCCTCCCCGCTGGATCCGGTGCCCGGAGGCCCGATCCACCGGTTCCCGGCCTCCCTTGCCGCCGCCTTGCCCGGATCAGGCGAATCCGGCGAGGTCAACTGCCGCCGCCGCCATGAACGAACTCGGGATCGAGCAGAGCAGCTCGCCCGACCCCTCGCGCGCCCTTTGACCGGCCCGTTCTTGCGTGGGCCCAGCGCCCCGGTCCAGCGCGCCGGCCTGCCCAGCTCATTCGCCTCCTGGGCCAGATCCAGGCCGGCCCCTTCCCGCTTGGGCCTCCTCCTCTCCGAGCCGGGCCAAGAGCCCATGGTGAGCTGCCTACAGCGCCCCTCTCCTGTACACCGCTAGCCTAGTCAGATTCGGCCCATGCTTGTTTTTTTTCTGTCCTACGAATTTGTCTGTTTATCCAGGGAATTACAGATTTACAGAAAAGTCCTTGCACTTCATGCATTTAATATCTCTCAAACTGTGCATCGGATTAAAATGATTTAAATATGTAAAATGCTCAGAAAATTGTGTAGATTAATAATATGCCATTTTCATCCATGTTTAAAATGTTTAAAATGCTGTTTGCATATCATTTGCATGTATGCCATGTTAAAATGATTTATTTCATAACTAAATAACCGTACCTTGGATTTTAATAAACTTTATATGTAAATGGGGTGGAAAATGCCTATTTTAACATGGTCCACTTTATTTTCCTATTTAACAAATCTAAAATTATGTAATAGGCAGAACAGTACCAAAACTAAAATATGGACATGAGGATTTTCCGGAATTGTTGTTTGTTAGTTCCGGCCTCATTTAAACTTGCCTAGATAGGTAGTTTCATTATGTTTCACCCCCTTGCCATGCTAATAACATTTAATATTGTTGGGTACATAACCGAGATCAAACTAAATAATTGTTGTGGTGCTTGGTCAATATGCAACTCATTGCATATTGAGCTCCACTTAACTTGTAGTATTGTTTGTTGCACTTTGCCATGCCATGACTCATTAACCGGACATGCATCATACTTGGTTGTGCATCGTGCCATGTCTATGTGTTGGTTGTTTACTATGTTGTTTGTTTCTTTCCGGTGTTGCTTCTTAGTTTCGGTAATGTTGCGTTCGTGAGGATTCGTTCGACTACGTCCGCTTGTCTTCTTCATGGACTCGTTCTTCTTCCGTGCGGGATTTCAGGCAAGATGACCGCTACCCTGGATCTCACTACTATCATTGCTATGCTAGTTGCTTCGTTCTATCGCTATGTTGCGCTACCTATTACCTATTTATCAAGCCATCCCAAATTGCCATGAACCTCTAACCTTTGACACCTTTCCTATGCAAACCACTGTTTGGCTATGTTACCGCTTTGCTCAGCCCTCTTATAGCGTTGCTAGTTGCAGGTGAAGTTGAAGATTTCTCCATGGTGGACAGGATTTTGGTTGGGATATCACAATATCTCTTATATTATTAATGCATCTATATACTTGGTAAAGGGTGGAAGACTCGGCCTTTTGCCTGGTGTTTTGTTCCACTCTTGCCGCCCTAGTTTCCGTCATACCGGTGTTATGTTCCCGGATTTTGCATTCCTTACGCGGTCGGGTGATTTATGGGACCCCCTTGACAGTTCGCTTTGAATAAAACTCCTCCAGCAAGGCCCAACCTTGGTTTTACCATTTGCCTCACCTAGCCCTTTTTCCCTTGAGAGTCGTGCTCTCGAGGGTCATCTTTATTTTATCCCCCCCGGGCCAGTGCTTGTTGTGAGTGTTGGTCCAAACTATCGGTCGCCGTGGCCACCAGGGGCAACTCTGGGCTGGCCTACCAGAAGTCTGGACAATCCGGTGTGCCCTGAGAATGAGATATGTGCAGCTCCTATCGGGATTTGTCGGCACAGCGGGAGGCTTTGCTGGTCTTGTTTTACCATTGTCGAAATGTCTTGTAAACCGGGATTTCGAGTCTGATTGGGTCTTCCTGGGAGAAGGTCTATTCCTTCGTTGATCGCGAGAGCTTGTCATGGGCTAAGTTGGGACACCCCTGCAGGGTATAATCTTTCAAAAGCCGTGCCTGCGGTTATAGGCAGATGGGAATTTGTTAATGTCCGGTTGTAGATAACTTGACACCAGATCCGAATTAAAACGCATCAACCGTGTGTGTAGCCATGATGGTCTCTTTTCGGCGGAGTCCGAGTAGTGAACACGGTTTCTGGGTTATGTTTGACATAAGTCGGAGTTCAGGATCACTTCTTGATCATTGCTAGCTTCACGACCATTCCGCTTGTTCTCTTCTCGCTCTTATTTGCGTATGTTAGCCACCATATATGCTTAGTCGCTGCTGCAGCCTCACCACTTTACCCCTTCCTTTCCCTTTAAGCTTTGCTAGTCTTGATACCCATGGTAATGGGATTGCTGAGTCCTCATGGCTCACAGATTACTACAACAACAACTGCGGGTACAGGTTATGCGATGATCATGATGCGAGAGTGATGCTTGCTTGCGTTGAGTTCTTCTTCTGCTTCTTCGATCAGGGGATAGGTTCCAGGTCGGCAGCCTAGGCTAGCAGGGTGGATGTCGTTTTAGTTTCTGTTTATGTTTCATCCGTAGTCGGATGTTGTTCTTATCTTTTGTGATGTTGTATTCGAGTGGCATTGTATGCCTATTGTATGTATCCCCATCTATTATGTAATGTTAATGTAATGATATCCACCTTGCAAAAGCGTTTCAATATGCGGGTCTATCCTTGGTGGGACCTTCAAGTTCCTTTTGGATAGGGTCGCATATTGGGCGTGACAAGTTGGTATCAGAGCCTCGACCGACCCTAGGAGCCCCCTTGATTGTTGGCCGTTGTTGAGTCTAGAAGAAAACTATTTTGAGTCTTAGGATTATATATATCGGAGAGTAGGATTCTTTTTACTCCTCAGTCCCTTCGTCGCTCTGGTGAGGTCTCCTGACGTAGATGTTTTGACTTTCCTCTCCTCAAATTTCACTAAAAAAAATTAGGATCACGCGGGTATCTTGGAATCGTTCCAATGGTTTTGTGACGAGAACATTGTTCTTGGTGCCTTCTGTCTATTTATGTGGCTTTGACCCGGGGAGTTGAGCTCCGAGGTGTTATCGTCACAATTTTATCGTTGCAGTTCTGGAATACATGAGTTTTGCCGACATCGAAAATCTCTTTTGTACAGTTGTTGGTGAGATAACCCCGATAACCCACTACTGGGGCGAGCTCGTGAGTATTGCCATAACTCGTATAACGGATGCTTTTCGAAGGTTGAGGTACACGATTTCCGAAGGTTTCTTGGTTATGTGTTGATGGATGGATACAGCTTGGATGTAGGTATTGTTAGTTTGGGTGAGATATATTGCTTCCCATGTATCCCCAACACCAGATTGCATAACCAGAAAGTTTTGGGAGTTTTATAGGTGGGAATTCAAGTAGCTCCTAGAATATCTTTTCGACAGATGCATGATATGAGATTGGGGTTTGACGTCTAGTGGTCTGCCTTTCCACGGTTGTTTTTTACAGTGGTCTCGTTGTGTCTTAAAGAATCCTTGGCTATGCTGGTTCGGGGATGCTTCGTATGTCATGTGCACTATCTTGTACATGATGGTGCTATACAATCGAGCCGTGTGGGCCCCACCACGAAAACTTCGGACGAAATCTCTATCATATGTTTGTTCCGGCTTATTCTGCAAGCCAAATCCTTTGTTTTGTTTTATTTGTGGTATTCGAGTTGCTTCGAAGTCAAGTGTTGGTTCCATACCTTTCTTAAATGGTGTTCTCATATTTCTATGGGAGTGCTAATCCTTTTGATCATCGAGATTGTCATGTCAATTCTTTTTCAAACCGGCGTGCTTCTCTTCAAGTGGATCCGATCATTTTCAACATTTGCAGGATCAACTCTAAGTTTTCTCACCGGTGTTTGTTTCATCCATCCCAAGTTGTTTTTGTTTTTCCCGCCCTCCCACCCTTTTTCTTCAAGGACTCAGATTTGTTAATCAAGTATCCATTTATTCATGTGAAGTCTCTTCATTCTTTTCTTTGAATGTTCTAATCCGGTGATCCCTCGTGAAGATGCTCACGAGCTTCAAGTTCAACATCCTTCGTTCTTTTTCTTCTCCGGTGGATCCAATTCAAGCTTTCGGTGTTGATCATATCCCTTTCCTCGTTCCAAATGTTTTTCCACATCGGTGCACCTCTTAATTGTTCACCTCTCTCTATTCTTATCCGGAGTGCTCAAGATATCTCAGAAGACTTGTGTTTCCATTCTCAATCCGTTCAAGATATTTCGAGGTTGTTATCTCATTCAAGTCATTTAATTCAACCGGTGCAATCTCTCTTCCAAGCGACCTTTTTTTTAATGGTGTTTTCTTTGAGTGGGCCCTAACCCACAGGTCTTTTCCCAGGATCTTACCTAACTCTTCTAATTTTCCCGGAGCCATTCCCAAAGTCTTTCGAAGTTTGACGTAAGAATGAATTTTTATCAGTCATTTTCCTTATCCAAGATCGCTTTCAGAATATTTTCATCATTGGTTCATCATTTCTATTCTTCTTTGTTCCGGAGTATCTCAACAATGCATGGTGGTTCTCATCATCATTCTCTACATTTGAAGACCGAAGAAGAGTTTCTCTTAAATCTTTCTCCATTCTCTTCAAGATTCATGGTTCTAGCTTCACGCCATCCTCTCATAATTGTTTTCGATTGTCATTATTCTTTTCTTACCATCTAGAGCATTTCATGAGTTGTTTCCATTTCTTTCCTCCGAAGGCCATCATGTCATAATTCTTCGTCCTCACATTTCAGCTCTCGTTATCCAAATCTTACCGGTGCATTGCTCAAGTATTATCTAATCAGCTCGTGATCTCTTCGTTCTCTTGTATCAAATTCCCTCAAGTATCTTCATTCGTTCTCTAATTCTTACCAGTGATTCACCCCTTTACTTCGTTCGTTTTCAATTCTTACGGTGGTTCGTTCAAGATTCCTCTTCCTTCGTTATCATATCAATTCATTCGTTGTTTCCAAATTCTACAGGTGGTTCCATCTATACCTTCTCAAGTTTATGCTATATCTCTCTTAATTCTTTCAACGGGAATAAGTAGTATGCCAAATCCGTTGCTTGTCATCAATCTATATTGGTGAAGGATATGCATGACATAAATCTTATTCTTATTTTCCTCAAGGTGATTCAATTCTTTTCTTCCGGAGATTGTTCATGATGAAGTAATTCTCCGTTCTAGTGTTTCATCTTTTCGTTTCCGGAGTTCCAAGTTTTCTTGGTTATATCATCGCAAAGCCCCATCTAAATCATCGCAAGGCTTCACCTTGTGTTTTCAACTTCTTTTTCTTTTCATCATCCTTTTGTTACCAGAGTTCTTCATGGAGTCTCTACATGGTGGTTCAACAAGGATTCTTTTCATTCTTCAATTGTTCTTCAAGATTTCTCTCGAGGTGATGATCCGCCAAGCTATACTCAAAATTAAACATGGTGCTAAACACATGCTTTGTTTTAAGGAGTTCAAGCATTCTTCATCTTGCATTCCGAAGTGCAATTCTTTCTACCTTATCTTTTGAGATGGTGTTATGTCACTCTTGACAATTTCCTTCATGTTTCATGATTCATATTGTTATCAAGAATGAGGTATTTTAAATCCATCAAAATCTTTGTTGGAGTTATCTTGGGTTATATTTCACCTAAAGCATTCCATTGGGAATGTTGCTATTTGTGGTGCTTATCATTGATCCAAGCTTTCTCCATATCCTTCTCGATGAAAGAAGTTTTCATCTCTTCGTTGCTCTCACACAAGCAATTGTTTTTCGTTAGTGGCAGAATTTCACTTCAAGCGTTGAGATGTTTCCATAAGCCCACTACAAGTTTATTCGTTTCGTTGTTGGTTTTCCAACAACTACGTTCTATTCTTCTTTGCAAGGATGCTTTCCAAGCTGATTGGTGGTACAAGTTGGCATTTTCTTCTCCATTCTTCTATTTCAACGATCTAGCTTCTATTCTTTCATTCCGAAGGCATTGTGATGTTGTTCTCTTCACTCATCATCTTGTTTTGTCAAGATCGTCTTCTTTTCCTTGCTTATCCATTTAACCGGAGCGTTGTGTCTATCATTCCTCATTTAACCGGAGTCTCATCCAAGTGCTTTCATTTTGCCAAGTTCATGTTCTATTCCTTCCATGTTCAACCGGAGTGCTGCCCGAATTCTTCCTCTCTCATCTTGTTGTAACCGGAGTGGTTTTGAACCCTATCTTGTCCATTAAACTCTTGATTCGTGTCTTTGCAACCTTCAAGTTATCGTAATGTTCCTCATTCCTCTTTTCTAACGGATTGTTTGCAATCTCGTTCTTCTCTAATTGCTCAACCTCTCAAGGTTCATGGTTTCACTCATTTGTCGAAGAAGCAACTTAGTTTACCCCCTCTCTTCCTCTTCCGTTTCCCTCCGGTGCCATCCTAGATCTCGGGACGAGATCCTCTCGTAGTGGTGGAGTGTTGTAACGCCCCGGATACAACTTTCCATATTCGTAACTCCGACTCTTTCCATTTCCGGTTATGTGATTTATTATTTCCTCCGCGGTTGGGTTTTGTCTGTTGTTCGCATGTTGTTCTTGTTATGCATCTCATCTCATAGCATCATGCACATTGCATCGGCATCGTTTTCATAAAACTTGCATCCGTTCGGGTTCCGCCGATTCTCTCCGTTGTCCATTCCGAGCCCCGACACTCTCACACGCGCCCGCGGCACCTCCGAAATATTATTTTATAAGTGGCATAAAAATGTTCTTGGAATGGGTTGAATCTTGTCATGCGGTCTTATTATAGTGTAGACAGGCCGCCTGCCAAATTCCGTCGCATTCGGAGTCCATTTGATAGCCCAACCGTTAAACTTAGCGGTACCGTTGCCGGTACCTTCGTCGGGTGTTTTCGGTCTCCAAAAACCCGTGCCGGGCTGCTATCTCTTCTCTCCCCTCAGTCCAGACCCTCTCGTCACAGCCCACCTGCAGCCCACCTAACCCCCCTCGCATCCGGAACCGTCTGATCGAGATCGGAGGGCTCCTAAACCCCCCTAAAACCCCCTAGAGACTAAACCCTAGCCCCCCTACCCTATATAATCACCCCTCCTTCCAATTTGGGCTACCCTAGCCTTCCCCTACCCCTAGCCTCCTCCCACCTTGAAGCCACCGCCGCCAGCCATAGCCAGCCACTTGTCGCCGCCACTTGGCCTCCTCCCGCGCCGCCACCTCGCCGCCCAGACGCGCCCGCGGCCAACCCGGACGCGCCACATCGCCCCAACCAGCATCCACCGCCGCGGCCCGCGAAGCCCACGGGGAGACCGCCCCGGGCCGCGACCGGGCCAACCCCGTGCGCCCCTGACCCCTCGCCCGCTCGCCCGCTTCCCCTCGTCGTCCCCTCGTCCTTGCGCTCCGGCCACCAGGGGCCTCGCCAGAGCAGGAGCGCCCGACCCCGCCGCCTTGCAGCCTCGTCGCTGGTGACCCTCAGGCCAGCCCCATCACGCCTCCCTCACCCCCTTTTCCCTTCCTGCCTTTCCCTCTCTCACCCGCGGCCATGGCTGCTCTCTTTCTCGCAGAACCGCCGCCGCCGCCGCCATGGACTGCCGCCCCGCCCGTGAAGCTCCTCCCCGCTGGATCCGGTGCCCGGAGGCCCGATCCACCGGTTCCTGGCCTCCCTTGCCGCCGCCTTGCCCGGATCAGGCGGATCCGGCGAGGTCAACTACCGCCGCCGCCATGAACGAACTCGGGATCGAGCAGAGCAGCTCGCCCGACCCCTCGCGTGCCCGTTGACCGGCCCGTTCTTGAGTGGGCCCAGCGCCTCGGTCCAGCGCGCCGGCCTGCCCAGCTCCTTCGCTTCCTGGGCCAGATCCAGGCCGGCCCCTTCCCGCTTGGGCCTCCTCCTCTCCGAGCCGGGCCAAGAGCCCATGGTGAGCTGCCTCCAGCGCCCCTCTCCTGTACACCGCTGGCCTAGTCAGATTCGGCCCATGCTTGTTTTTTTTCTGTCCTGCGAATTTGTTTGTTTATCCAGGGAATTACAAATTTACAGAAAAGTCCTTGCACTTCATGCATTTAATATCTCTCAAACTGTGCATCGGATTAAAATGATTTAAATATGTAAAATGCTCAGAAAATTGTGTAGATTAATAATATGCCATTTTCATCCATGTTTAAAATGTTTAAAATGCTGTTTGCATATCATTTGCATGTATGCCATGTTAAAATGATTTATTTCATAACTAAATAACCGTAGCTCGGATTTTAATAAACTTTATATGTAAATGGGGTGGGAAAATGCCTAGTTTAACATGGTCCACTTTATTTTCCTGTTTAACAACTCTAAAATTATGTAATAGGCAGAACAGTACCAAAACTAAAATATGGACATGAGGATTTTCCGGAATTGTTGTTTGTTAGTTCCGGCCTCATTTAAACTTGCCTAGATAGGTAGTTTCATTATGTTTCACCCCCTTGCCATGCTAATAACATTTAATATTGTTGGGTACATAACCGAGATCAAACTAAATAATTGTTGTGGTGTTTTGTCAATATGCAACTCGTTGCATATTGAGCTCCACTTAACTTGTAGTATTGTTTGTTGCACTTTGCCCTGCCATGACTCATTAACCGGACATGCATCATACTTGGTTGTGCATCGTGCCATGTCTATGTGTTGGTTGTTTACTATGTTGTTTGTTTCTTTTCGGTGTTGCTTCTTAGTTCCGGTAATGTTGCGTTCATGAGGATTCGTTCTACTACGTCCGCTTGTCTTCTTCATGGACTCGTTCTTCTTCCGTGCAGGATTTCAGGCAAGATGACCGCTACCCTGGATCTCACTACTATCATTGCTATGCTAGTTGCTTCGTTCTATCGCTATGTTGCGCTATCTATTACCTGTTTATCAAGCCAGCCCAAATTGCCATGAACCTCTAACCTTTGACACCTTTCCTATGCAAACCACTGTTTGGCTATGTTACCGCTTTGCTCAGCCCTCTTATAGCGTTGCTAGTTGCAGGTGAAGTTGAAGATTTCTCCATGGTGGACAGGATTTTGGTTGGGATATCACAATATCTCTTATATTATTAATGCATCTATATACTTGGTAAAGGGTGGAAGACTCGGCCTTTTGCCTGGGGTTTTGTTCCACTCTTGCCGCCCTAGTTTCCGTCATACCGGTGTTATGTTCCCGAATTTTGCGTTCCTTACGCGGTCGGATGATTTATGGGACCCCCTTGACAGTTCGCTTTGAATAAAACTCCTCCAGCAAGGCCCAACCTTGGTTTTACCATTTGCCTCACCTAGCCCTTTTTCCCTTGAGAGTCGCGCTCTCGAGGGTCATCTTTATTTTATCCCCCCCCCCGGGCCAGTGCTCGTTGTGAGTGTTGGTCCAAACTGTCGGCCGCCGGTGGCCACCAGGGGCAACTCTGGGCTGGCCTACCGGAAGTCTGGGCAATCCGGTGTGCCCTGAGAACGAGATATGTGCAGCTCCTATCGGGATTTGTCGGCACAGCGGGAGGCTTTGCTGGTCTTGTTTTACCATTGTCGAAATGTCTTGTAAACCGGGATTCCGAGTCTGATCGGGTCTTCCTGGGAGAAGGTCTATTCCTTCGTTGATCGCGAGAGCTTGTCATGGGCTAAGTTGGGACACCCCTGCAGGGTATAATCTTTCGAAAGTCGTGCCTGCGGTTATAGGCAGATGGGAATTTGTTAATGTCCGGTTGTAGATAACTTGACACCAGATCCGAATTAAAACGCATCAACCGTGTGTGTAGCCGTGATGGTCTCTTTTCGGCGGAGTCTGGGAAGTGAACACGGTTTCTGGGTTATGTTTGACATAAGTCGGAGTTCAGGATCACTTCTTGATCATTGCTAGCTTCACGACCATTCCGCTTGTTCTCTTCTCGCTCTTATTTGCGTATGTTAGCCACCATATATGCTTAGTCGCTGCTGCAGCCTCACCACTTTACCCCTTCCTTTCCCTTTAAGCTTTGCTAGTCTTGATACCCATGGTAATGGGATTGCTGAGTCCTCATGGCTCACATATTACTACAACAACAGTTGCGGGTACAGGTTATGCGATGATCATGACGCGAGAGCGATGCTTGCTTGCGTTGAGTTCTTCTTCTGCTTCTTCGACCAGGGGATAGGTTCCAGGTCGGCAGCCTGGGCTAGCAGGGTGGATGTCGTTTTAGTTTCTGTTTATGTTTCATCCGTAGTCAGATGTTGTTCTTATGTTTTGTGATGTTGTATTCGAGTGCCATTGTATGCCTATTGTATGTATCCCCATCTATTATGTAATGTTGATGTAATGATATCCACCTTGCAAAAGCGTTTCAATATGCGGGTCTATCCTTGGTGGGACCTTCGAGTTCCTTTTGGATAGGGTCACATATTGGGCGTGACACATGCATAGTAGTACTTTGCTTCGAGGGCTAAGTAGCCTTTTGCAATAAGTATATGAGTTCTTTATGACTAATGTGAGTCCATGGATATACGCACACTCATCCTTCCACTTTGCTAGCCTCTATTTTACCGCGCAACTTTAGCCAGTAGCATGCACCCATTATTTACCTTCCTCAAAACAGCCACCATACCTACCTATTATGGCATTTCCATAGCCATTCCGACATATATTGCCATGCAACTTTCCACCATTCCGTTTATTATGACACACCACATCATTGTCATATTGCTCTTTGCATGATCATGTAGTTGACATCGTATTTGTGGCAAAGCCACCTTCACAAGTCGGGATGAGACTTCGGACTTTATAAAAATAAAAGAGGCCAAATAAGCCCACCAAAAAGAACAAAAAAAGAAAAAGGAAAAGGAAAAAAAGGAAAAAAGAAAAAGAAAAAAAGGAAAGAAAAAAGAAAAAAGAAAAATAATAATAAAATGAGAGAAAAAGAGAGAAGGGACAATTGCTACTATCTCTTTTCCACACTTGTGCTTCAAAATAGCACCATGATCTTCATGATAGAGAGTCTCCTATGTTGTCACTTTTATATACTAGTGGGAATTTTTCATTATAGAACTTGGCTTGTATATTCCAATGACGGGCTTCCTCAAAACACCCTAGGTCTTCGTGAGCAAGAAAGTTGGATGCACACCCACTTAGTTTCTTTTGTTGAGCTTTCATACATTTATAGCTCTAGTGCATCTGTTGCATGGCAATCCCTACTCACTCACATTGATATCTATTAATGGGCACCTCCATAGCCCGTTGATATGCCTGGTTGATGTGAGACTATCTTCTCCCTTTTGTCCTTACAACCACCACCATATACCATCATAGTGCTATGTCCATGGCTTGCGCTCATGTATTGTGTAAGAGTTGAAAAAAGCTGAAGCGCATTAAAAAGTATGAACCAATTGCTCGGCTCGTCATCGGGGTTGTACATGATGGGAGTATTTTGTGTAATGAAAATGAAGCATGGCCTAATTATATGATTTTATAAGGATAAGCTTTCTTTGGCTATGCTATTTTGATAGGACATGATTATTTGTTAGTATGCTTCGAAGTATTATTATTTTTATGTTTTATAAGCTTTTATCGTGAATCATTTGGATCTGAATAGTCATGCCACAATAAAGAAAATTACATTGAGAATTATGCTAGGTAGCATTCCACATCAAAAATTCTGTTTTTATCATTTACCTACTCGAGGACGAGCAGGAATTAAGCTTGCGGATGCTTGATACGTCTCCAACGTATCTATAATTTTTTATTGTTCCATGCTATTATATTACCTATTTTGGATGTTTATGGGCTTTATTTTACACATTTATATCATTTTTGGGACTAACCTACTAACCGGAGGCCCAGCCCGTATTGCTGTTTTTTGCCTATTTCAGTAGTTCAAAGAAAAGGAATATCAAACGGAGTCCAAACGGAATGAAACCTTCGGGAGCATGATTTTTGGAACGAACGTGATCCGGAGGACTTGGAGTGCAAGTCAAGAAGCAATCAAGGCGGCCAGGAGATAGGAGGGCGCGCCCACCCCTCCTGGGCATGCCCCCCTGTCTCATGGGCCCCTCGAGCGGCCACCGACGTACTTCTTCCTCCTATATAAGCCTACATACCCCGAAAACATCGAGGGAGCCACCAAATAAATATTTCCGCCACCGTAACCTTCTGTATTCACAAGATCCCATCTTGGAGCCGTCATCGGCGTTCTGCCGGAGGGGGAATCCACCACGGAGGGCTTCTACATCAACACCATAGCCCTTCCGATGAGTTGTGAGTAGTTTACCACAGACCTTCGGGTCCATAGTTATTAGCTAGATGGCTTCTTCTCTCTTTTTGGATCTCAATACAATGTTCTCCCCCTCTCTTGTGGAGATCTATTCGATGTAAACTCTTTTTGCGGTGTGTTTGTCGAGATCCGATGAATTGTGGGTTTATGATCAAGTTTATCTATGAGAAATAATTGAATCTTCTCTGAATTCTTTTATGTATGATTGAGTTATCTTTGCAAGTCTCTTCGAATTATTAGTTTGGTTTGGCCTACTAGATTGATCTTTCTTGCCATGGGAGAAGTGCTTAACTTTGGGTTCAATCTTGCGGTGTCCTTACCCAATGACAGAGAGGGTTGCAAGGCACGTATTGTATTGTTGCCATCGAGGATAAAAAGATGGGGTTTATATCATATTGCTTGAGTTCATCCGTCTACATCATGTCATCTTTCTTAATGCGTTACTCTATTCTTATGAACTTAATACTCTAGATGCATGTTGGATAGCGGTCGATGTGTGGATTAATAGTAGTAGATGCAGGCAGGAGTCGGTCTACTTGTCATGAACGTGATGCCTATATACATGATCATGCCTAGATAATCTCATAATTATTCGCTTTTCTATCAATTGCTCGACAGTAATTTGTTCACCCATCGTAATACTTATGCTATCTTGAGAGAAGCCTCTAGTGAAACCTATGCCCCCCGGGTCTATATTTTATCATATAAGATTTCAATCTACTTTTATTTGCATCTTTACTTTTTGCATCTATATTATAAAATACCAAAAATATATTTATCTTATCATATTATCTCTATCAGATCTCACTTTTGCAAGTGGCCATGAAGGGATTGACAACCTCTTTATCGCATTGGTTGTGAGTTCTTTGTTTGTTTGTGTAGTTTCGTGGGACTTGTGAGGAGCCTCCTACTGGATTGATACCTTGGATCTCAAAAACTGAGGTAAATACTTACGCTATTGTGTTGCATCACCCTTTCCTCTTCAAGGAAAACCAACACAAGCTCAAGACGTAGCAACCCCCATGGACCCCAGCTTGACGGACACGCACAGCCCCCAGCGCCCCGATCCCGCGCGGGGTGCGGGACCAACTCCAGCCAACACGATACTGCAAGGGTGCCCCGGAATCGAGCCCCATGTGCTCTCTTCCCGCGGCTCCGCCTGCGGGACAGAGGGTGTGCCAATGATCCTTCCTCTTGTTACTGCCAACAGGGAGCACGCCCTCGGCAGCTTTCGTCTTCCAGTTGTGGGGCCACACCGGCCAGCCCCCAGTCGTTGGCTGGCGGGGCATCCGGTGCTTCCCAAACAGCCCCCGGGGCCGGCGCAGGTCTTGGCGATGATCTCGGGCTTGCTCGCAGCCATAGCATGGTGCGCTTCGGACTCTTTGGTGAAGCGATGCGTGCGATGGTCCATCTTGGCGGGGAGCTTGCCAACATCGACACCAGGCTTGAGGCTGAGGAACACTGCTTGGAGGATGAGTGGCAGCGGCTGAAGGTGGCCATCAACCTGGGGAAGCTTCAGTGTGATGAAGCCGAAGCGCACGTGGCAGCGTCTCTTGCGGCTTCCCGTGAGGCATGTGCCCGTGCCATGGAAGAGGCCGAAGCAGCCGACCGCCGCTGCGAGGAGGCTGAGGAGCGGGATTGAGATCTTCTGTCTTCGATTGCGGCCCTGCAGCGTGAAGTCTAGGAGTGTCGCGCCTTGCTGGCCTCCTCACCAGGCGAGGTGGCCCTTGCCGAGGCGGAACTCCTGAGGCGCCATGAGGACTTGGCGCTGGAGGTCATGGAACACAGCTTGGCGCTGGAGAGGCTGGAGGTGAGGGAGCATCAGGTCGCCGTTGCTAACGAGGCCATCGCCGCTCGAGAAGCTCAGGTCCAAGCGGAGGTGGAGAAGAGGGTGGTGAAGGCACGTGCCGAGCTAGATGGAAGGCATCGCCTGGACTTGGATCTTCTTAAGGCGAAGTTCGAGGGCTAGACCTCCGCCCTCAGGACTAGGCTGCAGTTTGTGGAGCAATGTGAGGGCGCTGCTCGAGAGGCCCTAATTTTTTCTTAATATGCCTTGGCCTCCGTCTGGGCCGAGTTGTCTTCCCTTCAGCAGCAGATCAAGGACACTGCATCCCTGGCGGAGAGGACTGCGGATGAAGCGAATCGCCGCCAGACGCTGCAGCGTGAGCACGCCTCGATGCTTCAGGACCTCAGGCTCAGAGCTAATTCCTCCTTGGGCACCATATGCGACGAGAGCGCTCCTCACCCACGAGAGAGTGACTACGCTAGCCACATGAGCTTCTTCACTGACATCGTGACCCGCCTGGATGCTTGGGCTGCAAAATCTCGCAAGCTTGTAGCAGAGAGGAGCTGTGGTCTTCTGGGGCGCGTGTTCTCGCGTGTCTTCAGCCATCTCCTCAACTGCGACCCCCACTTTGACTTCGACGTTGTGTTGGTTCCTGTGCCCCCGGTTGTCCAGGACAACCTGGCCGGATGGGTAGATGACCACGTGGATGCCTTGGTAGCAGAATTCGCCCCGGAGGACAACTCGGTCGTGATCGTGGCCGGAGAAGTTGGCGCGAATGGTGATGACAAAGAGGACAACTGCCTTGGCACGAGCAGCGCGGATAGAGCTGATGAAGAAGGCGCGTCCAACTAGGCCTATGTTTTCCTTTTGCTTTGACATGTATGACAAAAACCTGAATGCATTCTTGTGAGAGCATTTTAAGAAGGGGGTGCCCCTTATGATGTATGAGATTGTAAAATGCTTTTCAAGTAACACCCGAGGCGGGGCCCCACAGGGCTGCAGGCCACTGAGCAGGATAGTTATTTTTGACTTATCTTGGGTTTTGTGGGTCCTGAGTGAGGCGTGGTGTTGCTGCGGCGCCCCTTCTCCTGAGGCGGGCTTGCGGCTAGCTCGCGAGGTCCTGAGCCTCTTGAGGGGCCTGCTGGCCTGCCATGGAGTGCCTCGCGAGGAGCTCACTGCCAGATTGTGGCAAGGTGGGCGCACGGAGCGGCCGCACCTTCGAGCCCCATGGGGAGCGGTCGGCACCAGTGCGTACACCGTACCCAGCCCCCGGTTGCGAGGCGCTAGAGGGCAGGGTAGCGGTCACGAGCTCCAAGAAAAGAACGCAAGAACTGAAGCGAGAGAGCTACACAAACGAGAAAATAAAACTCCCCCCGTTTTATAAACACGCAGAAAACAACTGCTTCAAAAAGTCGTCAAGCAAGTACAAAAAGGAGAGGCAAAAAAACAGGCAGCTGCGTCCGGCGCCTTACTGGTCTTCAATCTTCAGTCTTCGGTCTTCTCACCAGCGCGGAGCTAAGTGCTTCCACTGGCTGGGCGTAGTCATTGGGGACAGTGTCAACGGCCAGCGTGGAGCATGGTGCTTCCACTAGGACATGGGTGGGAGCCCCCGTGAGGCCCTAGGGCGGCACTTAGGAGACTCCGGAGTGTGTACAGCCCCACTCATTACTACGTGAGAATGTCACGAGTGGATACCTTCACAGGCCGGAGCCTTGCTTCATGTCGCCCGACAAGGACCCACCGTGCGCCGCCCCCGACCACCGTTGGGGAGACCGGAAACCAGGACGAGACCAAGGGGCAAAGGGGAGGCTGGCGGCGTCCTCGGCGACCGTAGGCCTCCCACCACGGAGAAGGGGCCGTCGGGGCCTTCCCCGGCAGGGAACCCCCCTCCAGGACTCTCAGGACGCCGGATCCCCCGCAGGAGCGCGAAGGACGTTGGGAGTAGCGCAGGGGAAGCCCGGCGGCAGGGCCCTGCTCTGCGCGGCGCGAGGAGGGCCTTGCCGCCGGGCTTCCCCCGCGCAGCTCCCAATGTCCTTTGCGCTCCTGCAGGGGATCCGGCGTCCTGAGAGTCCTCACGGCTGCTGCGTCCTGGTTCACCTACGATCCATGGTTAGTGTAAGCATGCCCCTGCGGTGCTAGCTGTACCCAGAGGCCACCGTCGTTGGAGACGTCGGCAGGGCTCAGTGGTGGCTCGAAGGGGAGTTCGGCCTCGTGGATGTCCAGTGCCCAGCCTGGCATGGGGGCCTACGGTCGCCGAGGACAGGGACGTAGGCTTCCGGGTTGTTTGCAGCAGAAGCGCCGACTGGCTGCCTCACGCTCTCACCTTCTTCAGCCGCCCGTTGATCCTATTGGCCAGGGGCCTGCACTCCAACGCAGCCCCTGGTGATGTCGCCTGGAGCAGCCCCATGCCGAGGAGGCGCGTTCGGGGTGGCGCGAGCCGTTCCGCGAGGCCGGTCAGTGTCGAGAGGCTCTCCGGGACCCCTGAGAGGGGGCGCACGACTGTGTCGAGGATGAATGCACACCCCCACCACCACCTGCGACCTGGGCAGGGTGCAGAACGGCACGGCCCCTGCATGTCGCATCCAGCAGCTCGGCGACTCATTCCAGTAGGGCGTCGCGGCCGCTTTCCAGCAACCTGCACCGCAAGAGCTCCCGTGCCATGATGACCGCTGCCCGCATGTTTGCTTGCTCCCTGCGCGAGTGTAGGGTGGTTGCTACAGCGTAGTTCGTAGACCGCGTGGATGCGCAGTTGCGGCGCGGCGCCAGTGGAGAGGGTTGCGTCGCGCACCCCCGGCGGGATGCAGGCCGCGAGCAGGGCGGAATGGAGGTCTTCTTCGTCGGCAGGCGCCGCCGAGGAGGCCTGGACGACCTAGTGCTTGACCTGCGCTCGAGGGGCATCGGCCATGATGTTGATGGAGCGGCGGAGGACTGGTCGACGGAAGAGAAGATCCGACGCACCCCTACCTGGCACGCCAAATGTCGGATTTCGGGATCCGGCAACCCGTGAGAGGTTTGGACTCTGGGGTGCGTGCGGAGATCTCAACCTGCCCAGCCTGCCTACTCGTGATCTACCTTGGCATAACGCGTCGAGCTCAAAGAGATACAAAGACACAGAGATTTATACTGGTTCAGGCCACCATTGTGGTGTAATACCCTACTCTAGTGTGGTGTGGTGGATTGCCTCGAGGAGCTATGGATGAACAAGTTCAGAGGATGAACAAGCCTCAGGAGGTAAGGTGTTCTTGAGCTGGTGTGCGCTCGAGCTGGAATCGATCTCCCCCTTCCTATGGTGGTGCTAGTCCTATATATAGTGGCCTTGGTCCTCTTCCCAAATATGAGCGGGAAGGGATTCCACAACAGCGGGATTTGAAGGGGAACAAGTAGTACAGTCTATCCTGACAAAAGTAGTCTTTGCCTGCGAAAAGCCTCTGGTCATGACACTGCGGTGGGCTCGGTGATGACCTCCGTCCTATCGTCCTGGCGGTCTTGGTCTTGTTGCACCAGAATGGAAACCTTTGGTTGATTCCTCGGGACCCCACGCCTGCGGCTTGCCTCCCTTGTACCAAAGAGGAAACTTGCGCTCTGCGGCCGCCTCGCGCCTGCCAGGCCTTGGTCGTCATGGCTCACGTCAGCTGAGCCTCATGAGGTAGCTGCATAGAACTCTCCACCCCTCAGGAACCCTCCTGAGGAGGCCAACTCCTTCGGGGTCTTGGCATCATCCGCCTCGCGAGGCTTGGCCCCTCGCGAGGGTCTTGCGGCGTTGGTGCTGAAGCTGGGCCGTACCAGGCCGTTGATGGAGTCATGTGGTGGGCCGCAGGCAGGCAGGGCTGGATACCCCCAAGTCCAGGACGCCGATAGGCACGTGGCCCGGTGTACCGGGCGCCCATTTGGTGTCTCGGGAACCCTGCTCACATCGTTTGGGGCCGTATGTGGAAACTTCGGTCGGACTCCCTGCAGATGGAACCTGAATAGGCGATAAACCTAGATTAGAGACTTGTGTGGTTAGTTAGGTCGAGGCCGACACCCTTGCCAGGCTTCCGCTTGAAGGTTGCCGAGATACATGACGTGTACATGGCAGTAAGTGGCAAGAGCGTGCGTGAAGAAGTACACCCATGTAGGGTTAATATCATCTATTCGAATAGCCGCATCCGCGGTAAAGGACCTCTGGGTTGCCTATACAGTTCATAGACAAGTGAAAGTGGATACTCTAAAATGCGCAAGATAAGTGTGAGTGCTATGGATGGCGTTCTCGTAGGAAGTCGGGAGCGGATCCATAGTAGTGTATTAATATGGTGAATATGTGGACTCGTGTGCGCCACCTCAAAAGAGTTATGTGCAGTCGTAGTTCAGGATAACCACTGAGTCAAAGCTGGCTTGCTGCAATTAAACCCCACCACTCCTTTGTTGATACTGATGCATATGTAGTTAGTTCTGATGTAAGTCTTGTTGGGTATATTTGTACTCACGTTTGCTTAATTTATGTTTTGCAAAGAGGCTTCAGTCTCGCTAGTAGAACCGCATGGACTTCGACGTTTAGCTTGTTACCTCAGCTATGATCTTGTGCCCCCGCCAGGATCTAGTAGATAGTCAGGCTTCTCAGCCCTTTTCATTTGTAGTTGTCTATACTCGGACATGTTAAGCTTCCGCATGTGCTTGTTGTTTGTATGCTCTGAATGTTGGGTCATGAGAACCATGTTTGTAATACTTGGCTCCTCAGAGCCTATTGAATAAATACTTGAGTTGTAGAGTCATGTTGTGATGCCATGTTATATTTGCACATGTAGAGCATATTGTGTGTATGATTATTGAAATGCTTGGTATGTGTGGGATCCGACAACCTAGTTGTTCATTCTTGGTAGCCTCTCTTACCGGGAAATGTCTCCTAGTGCTTCCATTGAGCGATGGTAGCTTGCTACTACTCCGGAACACTTAGGCTGGCCGGCATGTGTCCTTCATTCCTGTGTCTGTCCCTTCGGGGAAATGTCACATGTTGATTCTTTAAGTCCCTGTAGCTTGCTACAACTTGGGTTCGTACGATGTTGATTGACACGTTCATTGTTGGGTCATGTATGTCTGTCCCCGTAAGTTAGCGCCACCTTGGGTTGACGACTAGTCATGTTGGCTCGGGTTCTTTGTCATATGGATGCTAGCAGCACTATCATATACGTGAGCCAAAAGGCGCAAACGGTCCCGGGCCAGGTAAGGTGGCACCCGTGGGAATACCATGTGTGAGGCCGCAAAGTGATATGATGTGTTACATGCTAGATCGGTGTGACTTAGGATCGGGGTCCTGACAATTAGCAAGTTTAATAGTAACATCAATATCTTCTATTTCAGCAAGTGCAATATCATGCATAATTTCTTCGTATAAGGAATGAGGTATTGCACTTGCACTAGCACTCATATAACATAAGCCATGATAACAATGATCTCCTATTTTAACAGAAACAACAGGCATGCCGATAACAGGTCTATGTTTATTTTTAGTATCAGGTCTAGCAATTCTAGCAGCTTCGTCACAGAAGGAAATAACATGCCCATCAATATTATAGACCAAGAGATCTTCTACCATAGCAATACTAGGTTCAACTTTAAGTGGGTGTAGGTGTTCTAGCATTACTCTTATGAACCACAGTTGAAGCTTTAGCATGATCCTTTATTCTAACAGGGAAAGGTGGTTTCTCAATATAAGCGGTAGGAACAACAGGATCAACATTATAAGTGATAGTTTTCTCTTCAACTTTAATAGGTTCTGCTACTTTCACTTCAATGGGAGGATGATTCTTAAACCACTTCTCCTTAGGGAGATCAACATGAGTAGCAAAAGATTCACAGAAAGAAGCTACTATCTCAGAGTCAAGTCCATATTTAGTGCTAAATTCACGAAAAGCATCGATATCCATAAAGGATTTAACACAATCAAACTTAGGTGTTATAGCTGACTCCTTACCTTCGTCGAGTTCCCAATATTTAGAGTTGCGTTTAATTCTTTCTAATAAATCTCATCTAAATTCAATAGTCTTCATCATAAAAGAACCAATACAAGAAGTATCGAGCATGGAGCAATTATTAAGAGAAAGACGAGCATAAAAGTTTTGAATAATAATTTATCTTGAGAGCTCATGATTGGGGCATGAATATAACATTGACTTAAGCCTCCCCCAAGCTTTAGCAATACTTTCTCCTTCGCGAGGCCAAAAATTATATATATAATTACGATCACAATGAACCAGATGCATAGGATAAAACTTTTGATGAAATTCCAATTTCAATCGGTTGTAGTTCCATGATCCAATACCATCACATAGCCTAAACCATGTCAATGCCTTTCCCTTCAAAGATAAAGGGAAGACCTTCTTCTTGATAACATCATCGGGCATACCTGCAAGCTTAAATAATCCACAAACTTCATCCACATAGATTAGGTGCATATCGGGATGTAATGTTCCATCTCCTGTAAAAGGATTAGCTAGTAGTTTCTCTATCATACCCGAAGGAATTTCAAAGTAAACATTTTTAGTAGGTTCAGTAGGTTGAGGAGCAACTCTTTGCACTTCTGGTCGGGGTGAAGATACCCCGAACAAGCCCCTCAAAGGATTATTTTCCATATTAACAAGTGACAGTAAATTTCAGCATACTATATAAATGTTTCCTTACCAAATTCCACCTACCAAAGGCGCTTCACTTCCCGGAAATGGCGCCAAAAAAGAGTCTTGATGACCCACAAGTATAGGGTATCTATCATAGTGATTTTGATAAGTAAGAGTGTCGAACCCAACGAGGAGTAGAAGGAAATGACAACCGGTTTTCAGTCAGGTATTCTCTGCAAGCACTGAAATTATCAGTAATAGAGAGTTTTGTGGTAAGGTAACTTGTAACGGGTAACAAGTAACAAAAGTAACTAAGGTGCAGCAAGGTGGCCCAATCCTTTTTGTAGCAAAGGACAAGCCTGGACAAACTCTTATATAAAGCAAATCACTCCCGAGAACACATGGGAATTATCGTCAAGCTAGTTTTCATCATGCTCATATGATTCGCGTTCATTACTTTGATAATTTGATATGTGGGTGGACCGGTGCTTGGGTACTGCCCTTCCTTGGACAAGCATCCCACTTATGATTAACCCCTCTCGCAAGCATCCGCAACTACGAAAGAAGAACTGAGGTAAACCTAACCATAGGATGAAACATATAGATCCAAATCAGTCCCTTACGAAGCAACGCATAAACTAGGGTTTAAGCTTCTGTCACTCTAGCAACCCATCATCTACTTATTACTTCCCAATGCCTTCCTCTAGGCCCAAACAATGGTGAAGTGCCATGTAGTCGACGTTCACATAACACCACTAGAGGAAAGACAACACGCATCTCATCAAAATATCGAACGAATACCAAATTCACATGACTACTTATAGCAAGACTTCTCCCATGTCCTCAGGAACAAATATAACTACTCACAAATCATATTCATGTTCACAATCAGAGGGGTATTAATATGCATAAAGGATCTAAACATATGATCTTCCACCGAATAAACCAACTAGCATTAACTACAAGGAGTAATCAACACTACTAGCAACCCAGAGGTACCAATCTAAGGTTTTGAGACAAAGATCGGATACAAGAGATGAACTAGGGTTTGAGAGGAGATGGTGTTGGTAAAGATGTTGATGGATCTTGACCCCCTCCCTATGAGAGGATCGATGGTGATGACAATGACCACGATTTCCCCCTCTCGGAGGGATGTTTCCCTGGCAGAACAGCTCCGCCGGAGCCCTAGATTGGTTTCGCCAAGGTTCCGCCTCGAGACGGCGGCGCTTCGTCCCGAAAGCTTCCTTATGACTTTTTCCAGGGCAAATGACACCATATAGCAGAAGATGGGCATCGGGGGGCTGCCAGGTGGCCCACGAGGCAGGGCGCGCCCAGGGGGGTAGGGCGCGTCGTCCACCCTCGTGGACAGTGGGTGGCTCCCCTCTGGTTCTTTCTTTGCCCAATATTGTTAATATATTCCAAAACTAACTTTTGTGGGGTTTCAGGACTTTTGGAGTTGTGCAGAATAGGTCTCTAATATTTGCTCCTTTTCCAGCCCAGAATCCCGGCTACCGGCATTCTCCCTCTTCATGTAAACCTTGTAAAATAAGAGAGAAAAGGCATAAGTATTATGACATAATGTTTAGTAACAGCCCATAATGCAATAAATATCAATATAAAAGCATGATGCAAAATGGACGTATCATGCAACTCCCGGACACGGGAGGAATGCCTTGTGTGCTATCAAACGTCACAACGTAACTGGGTGATTATAAAGATGCTCTACAGGTATCTCCGAAGGTGTTTGTTGGGTTGGCATAGACTGAGATTAGGATTTGTCACTCTGAGTATCGGAGAGGTATCTCTGGGCCCTCTCGGTAATGCACATCATATGAAGCCTTGCAAGCAATGTGACTAATGAGTTAGTTGTGGGATGATGCACTACAGAACGAGTAAAGAGACTTGCCGGTAACGAGATTGAACTAAGTATGAGGATACCAATGATCGAATCTCGGGCAAGTAACATACCGATGGCAAAGGGAATAACATATGTTGACACTGCGGTTCGACCGATAAAGATCTTCCTAGAATATGTGGGAACCAATATGAGCATCAAGGTTCCGCTATTGGTTATTGACCGGAGAGCTGTCTCGGTCATGTCTACATAGTTCTCGAACCTGTAGGGTTCGCACGCTTAACGTTCGATGATGATATGTATTATATGAGTTATGTGTTTTGGTGACCGAAGGTAGTTCAGAGTCCCGGATGAGATCACGAATATGGCCAGGAGTCTCGAAATGGTCGAGAGATAAAGATTGATATATTGGACGATAATATTCGGACATCGGAATAGTTTCGGAAAGGTTCGAATATTTTTTGGAGTACTATGAGGTTACTGGAACCCCCACCCCCCGGGGAATTATTGGGTCTACATGGGCCAGAGGGGAGAGGGGAGGCAGCCTACAAGGGGTGGCCGCGCCCCCTCCCATAGGGAGTCCAGATTGGACTAGGGGAGGGGGCGCCCCCCCTTTTCTTCTCCTCTTCCCTCTCCCTTCCCCTTTTCCCCCTCCATGAGAAGGAAAAAAGAGGGGGGCGAATCCTACTAGGAGTGGAGTCCTAGTAGGACTTCCCCCTCCTTGGCGCACCCCTTGTGGCCGGCCTCCTCCCCTCCTACTTTATATACAGGGGCAGGGGCACCCCAAAGAAGATCAACTGTTTAGCCATGTACGGTGCCCCCCTCCACCATTTACTCCTCCGGTTATATTGTCGTAGTGCTTAGGTGAAGCCCTGCACGGATCACTTCACCAACACCGTCATCACGCCGTCGTGCTGACGAAGCTCATTGACTCATTTGTTCCTCTACTAGATCAAGAGTTTGAGGGACGTCATCGAGCTGAACGTCTACAGAACTCAGAGGTGTCATACATTCGGTACTTGATCGGTTGATTCGAGAAGACGTTCGACTACATCAACCACGTTAAGTTAACACTTTCGCTTTCGATCTATGAGGGTATGTGGACACACTCTCCCCCTCTCGTTGCTATGCATCTCCTAGATAGATCTTGCGTGAGCATAGGAAATTTTCTGAAATTGCATACTACGTTTCTCAACAATGGCATCCGAGCCAGGTCTATGTGTAGATGATATGCACGAGTAGAACACAAATAGTTGTGGGCGGTGATCGTTATACTGCTTGCCACCAATGTCTTATATTGATTTGGCAGTATTGTTGGATGAAGCGGCCTGGACCAACCTTACATGACCGCGTTCATGAGACCGGTTCCACCGACACACATGCAACTAGTTTTGCATAAAGGTGGCTGGCGGGTGTCTGTTTCTCCAACTTTAGTTGAATCAAATTTGACTGCGGACGGTCCTTGTGAAGGTTAAAATAGCAAACTTGATAAATCACCATTGTAGTTTTTGTGTCGTAGGTATGTACGGTTCATGCTAGCAGCCACGTAAAACTTGCAACAAACAAAGTAGAGGACATCTAACTTATTTTTGCACGGCATGTTGTGACGTGATATGGTCAAGACATGATGTGATATAAAGATTGTTGTATGAGATGATCATGTTTTGTAAAAATTATCGGCAACTAGCACGAGCCATATGGTTGTCTCTTTATTGTATGAAATACTGGCACTATGTAATTGCTTTACTTTATCACTAAGCGGTAGCGATAGTCATAGAAGCAATGGTTGGCGAGACAACCACGATGCTACGATGAAGATCAAGGTGTTAAGCCGGTGACGATGGAGATCATGACGTTGCTTCGATGATGGAGATCAAAAGCACAAGATGATGATGGCCATATCATGTCACATATTTTGATTGCATGTGATGTTTATCTTTATGCATCTTATTTTGCTTAGTACGATGATAGCATTATAAGATGATCCCTTACAAAATTTCAAGGTACAAGTGTTCTCCCCGAGTATGCACCATTGCGAAAGTTCTTCGTGCTGAGATGCCACGTGATGGTCGAGTGTGATAAGATCTATGTTCAAATACAATGGGTGCAAGCCAGATTTGCACACGCGGAATACTCAGGCTAAACTTGACGAGCCTAGCATATACAGATATGGCCTCGGAACACTAGAGACCGAAAGGTCGAACGTGAATCATATAGTAGATATAATCAACATAGTGATGTTCACCATTGAAGACTACTCCATCTCACATGATGATCGGACATGGTTTAGTTGATTTGGATCACGTATCATTTAGATGACTAGAGGGATGTCTATGTAAGTGGGAGTTCTTAAGTAATATGGTTAATTGAACTTAATTTATCCTAAACTTAGTCCTGATAGTTTTTTTGCATATATGTGTGTTGGAAATATGCCCTAGAGGCAATAATAATTAGTTATTATTATATTTCCTTGTTCATGATAATAGTTTATTATCCATGCTATAATTGTATTGAAAGGAAACTCAGATACATGTGTGGGTACATAGACAACACCATGTCCCTAGTAAGCCTCTAGTTGACTAGCTCGTTGATCAACAGATGGTTACGGTTTCCTGACCATAGACATTGGATGTCGTTGATAACGGGATCCCATCATTAGGAGAATGATGTGATGGACAAGACCCAATCCTAAGCCTAGCACAAAGATCGTAGTTCGTATGCTAAAGCTTTTCTAATGTCAAGTATCATTTCCTTAGACCATGAGATTGTGCAACTCCCGGATATCGTAGGAATGCTTTGGGTGTACCAAACGTCACAACGTAACTGGGTGGCTATAAAGGTGCACTACAGGTATCTCCGAAGGTGTCTGTTGGGTTGGCACGAATCGAGACTGGGATTTGTCACTCCGTGTGACGGAGAGGTATCTCTGGGCCCACTCGGTAGGACATCATTATAATGTGCACAATGTGACCAAGGGGTTGATCACGGGATGATGTGTTACGGAACGAGTAAAGAGACTTGCCGGTAACGAGATTGAACAAGGTATCGGTATACCAACGATCGAATCTCGGGCAAGTACAATACCGCTAGACAAAGGGAATTGTATACGGGATCGATTGAGTCCTTGACATCGTGGTTCATCCAATGAGATCATCATGGAACATGTGGGAGCCAACATGGGTATCCAAATCCCGCTGTTGGTTATTGACCGGAGAACGTCTCGGTCATGTCTGCATGGTTCCCGAACCCGTAGGGTCTACACACTTAAGGTTCAATGACGCTAGGGTTGTATGAATATGAGTATGCAGCAAACCGAATGTTGTTCGGAGTCCTGGATGAGATCCCGGACGTCACGAGGAGTTCCGGAATGGTCCGGAGGTAAGGATTTATATATGGGAAGTCTTATTTTGGTCGCCAGAAAAGTTTCGCACGTTATCGGTATTGTACCGGGAGTGCCGAAAGGGGTCCAGGGGTCCACCGGGGGGGTCCACCTGCCTCGGGGGGGCCACATGGGCTGTAGGGGGTGCGCCTTGGCCTATACGGGCCAAGGGCACCAGCCCCAAGAGGCCCATGCGCCAAGATATAAGAAAAAGGGGAGAGTCCTCAAGGGGAAAGGCACCTCCGAGGTGCCTTGGGGAGGATGGACTCCTCCCCCCCTTGGCCGCACCCCTTCCTTGGAGGAAGGGGCAAGGCTGCGCCTCCCCCCTCTCCCTTGCCCTATATAAAGGGAGGGGAGGGAGGGGTGGCCGCACCTGAAGCCCTTGGCACCTCCCCTCTCTGCTACACCTCCTCCTCCTCCCGTGGTTGCTTAGCGAAGCCCTGCCGGAGTTCTGCTGCATCCACCACCACGCCGTCGTGCTGCTGGATCATCATCAACCTCTCCTTTCCCCTTGCTGGATCAAGAAGGATGAGACGTCATCCGCTCCGTACGTGTGTTGAACGCGGAGGTGCTGTCCGTTCAGCACTAGGTCATCGGTGATTTGGATCACGACGAGTACGACTCCTTCAACCCCGTTCTCTTGAACGCTTCCGCTTAGCGATCTACAAGGGTGTGTAGATGCACTCTCCTTCCCCGCGTTGCTGGTTTCTCCCTAGATAGATCTTGGTGACACGTAGGAAAATTTTGAATTTCTGCTACATTCCCCAACAGTGGCATCATGAGCTAGGTCTATTGCGTAGATTGTTTGCACGAGTAGAACACAAAGTAGTTGTGGGCGTTGATTTGTTCAATATGCTTACCGTTACTAGTCCAATCTTGTTTCGACGGTATTGTGGGATGAAGCGGCCCGGACCGACCTTACACGTACACTTACGTGAGACAGGTTCCACCGACTGACATGCACTTGGTGCATAAGGTGGCTAGCGGGTGCCAGTCTCTCCCACTTTAGTCGGAACGGATTCGATGAAAAGGGTCCTTATGAAGGGTAAATAGGAATTGGCATATCACGTTGTGGTTTTGCGTAGGTAAGAAACGTTCTTGCTAGAAACCCATAGCAGCCACGTAAAACATGCAAACAACAATTAGAGGACGTCTAACTTGTTTTTGCAGGGTATGCTATGTGATGTGATATGGCCAAGAAGAATGTGATGAATGATATGTGATGTATGAGATTTATCATGTTCTTGTAATAGGAATCACGACTTGCATGTCGATGAGTATGACAACCGGCAGGAGCCATAGGAGTTGTCTTTATTTATTGTATGACCTGCGTGTCATTGAACAACGCCATGTAATTACTTTACTTTATTGCTAACCGGTAGCCATAGTAGTAGAAGTAATAGTTGGCGAGACAACTTCATGAAGACAGGATGATGGAGATCATGATGATGGAGATCATAGGTGTCATGCCGGTGACGATAATGATCATGGAGCCCCGAAGATGGAGATCAAAAGGAGCAAAATGATATTGGCCATATCATGTCACTATTTGATTGCATGTGATGTTTATCATGTTTATGCATCTTATTTACTTAGAACGACGGTAGTAAATAAGATGATCCCTTACAACAATTTCAAGAAGTGTTCTCCCCTAACTGTGCACCGTTGCTAAAGTTCGTCGCTTCTAAGCACCACGTGATGATCGGGTGTGATGGATTCTTACGTTCACATACAACGGGTGTAAGACAGATTTACACACGCGAAACACTTAGGGTTAACTTGACGAGCCTAGCATGTACAGACATGGCCTCGGAACACAGAGACCGAAAGGTCGAGCATGAGTCGCATAGTAGATACGATCAACATGAAGATGTTCACCGATGATGACTAGTCCGTCTCACGTGACGATCGGACACGGCCTAGTTGACTCGGATCATGTAATCACTTAGATGACTAGAGGGATGTCTATTTGAGTGGGAGTTCATAAGATGAACTTAATTATCCTGAACATAGTCAAATGATCTTTGCAAATTATGTCGTAAGCTCACGCTTTAGTTCCACTGCTTAGATATGTTCCTAGAGAAAATATAGTTGAAAGTTGAAAGTAGCAATTATGCGGACAGTAGAAAGCTTATGTCCTTAATGCACCGCTCAATGTGCTGAACCCCAAACGTCGTTTGTGGATGTTGCGAACATCGGACATACACGTTTTGATAGCTACGTGATAGTTCAGTTAAACGGTTTAGAGTTGAGGCACCAAAGACATTTTCGAAACGTCGCGGAACATATGAGATGTTTCGAGGGCTGAAATTGGGATTTCAGGCTCGTGCCCACGTCAAGAGGTATAAGACCTCCGACGATTTTCTTAGCCTACAAACTAAGGGAGAAAAGCTCAATCGTTGAGCTTGTGCTCAGATTGTCTGAGTGCAACAACCACTTGAATCGAGTGGGAGTTGATCTTCCAGATGAGATAGTGATGTCTCTCCAAAGTCATTCCCACCAAGCTGCTAGAGCTTCGTGATGAACTATAACATATCAGGGATAGATATGATGATCCTTGAGGTATTCGCGATGTTTGACACTGCAAAAGTAGAAATCAAGAAGGAGCATCAACTGTTGATGGTTGGCGAAACCACTAGTTTCAATAAGGGCGAGGGCAAGAAGGGATACTTCATGAAACGGCAAATCAGCTGCTGCTCTAGTGAAGAAACCCAAGGTTTAACCCAAACACGATACTAAGTGCTTCTGTAATAAGGGGAACAACCACTGGAGCAGAATTACCCTAGATACTTGGTAGATGAGAAGGCTGGCAAGGTCGATAGAAGTATACTGGATATACATTATGTTAATGTATACTTTACTAGTACTCGTAGTAGCACCAGGGTATTAGATACCGGTTCGGTTGCTAAGTGTTAGTAACTCGAAATAAAAGCTACGGAATAAACGAAGACTAGCTAAAGGTGAGCTGACGATACGTGTTGGAAGTGTTTCCAAGGTTGATGTGATCAAACATCGCACGCTCCCTCTACCATCAAGATTAGTATTAAACCTGAATAATTGACATTTGGTGTTTGCGTTGAGCATAGACATGATTGGATTATGTCTATCGCAATGCGGTTATTCATTTAAGGAGAATAATGGTTACTCTATTTTGAATAATATCTTCATTGGTCTTGCACCTAAAGGAATGGTTTATTGAATCTCGATAGTAGTGATACACATTTTCATGCCAAAAGGATATAAGATAGTAATCATGGTACCACTTACTTGTGGCACTGCCATGTAAGTCATATTGGTGTAAAATGCATGATGAAGCTCCATGTTGATGGATCTTTAGACTCACTCGTTTTTTGAAAAGGTTGAGACATGCAAACCATGTCTATTGGTGTATACGCATGAAGAAACTCCATGCAGATGGATCGTTTGGACTCACTTGATTTTGAATCACTTGAGATATGCAAATCATACCACATAGGCAAGATGACTGAAAAGCCTCGGTTTCAGTAAAATGGAACAAGATAGCAACTTGTTGGAAGCAACACATTTTGATGTGTGCAGTCCAATGAGTGCTGAGGCATGCAGTGAATATCGTTATGTTCTTACTTCACAAATGATGGTTCAAGTAATTTCAGAGTGAAGTTTAAGATCTTCGTGACAAGAGGATAGAATGTCTATGATATGATCATAGAGATGAGTATCTGAGTTACGAGCTTTGGCACGCAATTAAGACATTGTGGAAATTGTTTCACAATTAATACCGCCTAGAACACCATAGTTTGATGGTGTGTTCGAACATCATAGTTGCACCCTATTGGATATGGTGCGTACCGTCATGTCTCTTATCGAATTACCACTATCGTTCATGGGTTAGGCATTAGAGACAACCGCACTCACTTTAATGGGGCACCACGTAATTCCGTTGAGACGACACAGTTTGAACTGTGGTTTGGAGAAACCTAAGTTGTCGTTTCTTAAAGGTTTGGGGCTGCGACGCTTATGTGAAAAAGTTTCAGGTTGATAAGCTCGAACCAAAAGCGGATAAAATGCATCTTCATAGGACACCCAAAACAGTTGGGTATACCTCCTAATTCAGATCCGAAAGCAATAGGGATTGTTTCTTGAATTGGGTCCTTTCTCGAGGAAAAGTTTGTCTCGAAAAGTTGAGTGGGAGGATGGTGGAGACTTGATGAGGTTATTGAACCATCACTTCAACCAGTGTGTATCAGGGCACAGGAAGTTGTTCCTGTGGCACCTACACCAATTGAAGTGGAAGCTTATGATAGTGATCATGAAGTTTCGGATCAAGTCACTACCGTACCTCGTAGGGTTACAAGGATACGTACTACTTCAGAGTGGTACAGTAATCCTGTCTTGAAGGTCATGTTGCTAGACAACAATGAACCTACGAGCTATGGAGAAGCGATGGTGGGCCCAAATTCCGACAAATGGTTAGAAGCCATGAAATCCGAGATAGGATCCATGTATCAGAACAAAGCATGGACTTTGGTGGACTTGCCCAATGGTCGGCAAGCCATTGAGATAAATGGATCTTTAAGAAGAAGACGGACGTGGATGGTAATGTCACCATCTATGAAGCTCGACTTGTGGCGAAGAGTTTTTCACAAGTTCAAGGAGTTGACTACGATGAGATTTTCTCATCCGTAGCGATGCTTAAGTCCGTCGGAATCATGTTAGCATTAGCTGCATTTATGAAATCTGGCAGATGGATGTCAAAACGAGTTTCCTTACCAGTCGTAAGGAAAGGTTGTATGCGATACAATCAGAAAGGTTTTGTCGATCCTAAGGATGCTAAAAGGTATGCTAGCTCCAGCGATCCTTCTAAGGACTGGAGTAAGCATCTCGGAGTTGGAATGTACGCTTTGATGAGATGATCAAAGATTTTGGGTTTGTACAAAGTTTATGAGAAACTTGTATTTCCAAAGAAGTGAGTGGGAGCACTATAGAATTTCTGATGAGTATATGTTGTTGA
Source organism: Triticum dicoccoides (assembly GCF_002162155.2). NCBI lineage: Eukaryota > Viridiplantae > Streptophyta > Magnoliopsida > Poales > Poaceae > Triticum > Triticum dicoccoides. The sequence goes on from NC_041381.1 coordinate 394,221,063, forward strand.
CATATTGATGATCAGAAATGATGTAGAATTTCTAGAAAGCATATAGGGTTATTTGAAAGGTGTTTTTCAATAGAAAACCTAGATTAAGCTACTTGAACATTGAGCATCAAGATCTATGAGGATAGATCAAAAACGCTTAATGGTACTTTCAAATGAGCATATACCTTGACATGATCTTGAAGGTGTTCAAGATGGATCAGTCAAAGAAGGAGTTCTTGCCTGAGATGTAAGGTACGAAGTTAAGACTTAAAGCTCGACCACGGCAGAAAAGAGAGAAAGGACGAAGGTCGTCCCCTATGCTTTGGACGTAGGCTCTATAGTATGCCATGCTAAGTACCGCACCTGATGTGTGCCTTGCCGCTTGTCTGGCAAGAGGGTACAAAGGTGATCAAGGAGTGGATCACTAGATAGCGGTCAAAGTTATCCTTAGAGGAATAAGGATATGTTTCTCGATTATGGAGGTGATAAAGAGTTCAACGTAAAGGGTTACGTCGATGCAAGCTTTAACACCTATCCGAATGACTCTGAGTAGCAAACCGGATACGTATAGTGGAGCAACCATTTGGAGTAGCTCCAAGTGGAGTGTGGAAGCAGCATTTACAATATGACATAGAGAATTGTGAAGTACATACAGATCTGATTGTTGCAGACCCGTTGACTAAAACCTCTCTCACAAGCAAAACATGATCAAACCCCAGAACTCATTGAGTCTTAATCACATGATGATGTGAACTAGTTTAATGACACTAGTAAACTCCTTGGATGTTGGTCACATGGCGATGTGACCTGTGAGTGTTAATCACATGACGATGTGAACTAGATTATTGACTCTAGTGCAAGTGGGAGACTGTTGGAAATATGCCCTAGAGGCAATAATAATTAGTTATTATTATATTTCCTTGTTCATGATAATAGTTTATTATCCATGCTATAATTGTATTGAAAGGAAACTCAGATATATCTGTGGGTACATAGACAACACCATGTCCCTAGTAAGCCTCTAGTTGACTAGCTCGTTGATCAACAGATGGTTACGGTTTCCTGACCATAGACATTGGATGTCGTTGATAACGGGATCCCATCATTAGGAGAATGATGTGATGGACAAGACCCAATCCTAAGCCTAGCACAAAGATCGTAGTTTGTATGCTAAAGCTTTTCTAATGTCAAGTATCATTTCCTTAGACCATGAGATTGTGCAACTCCCGGATATTGTAGGAATGCTTTGGGTGTACCAAATGTCACAGCGTAACTAGGTGGCTATAAAGGTGCACTACAGGTATCTCCGAAGGTGTCTGTTGGGTTGGCACGAATCGAGACTGGGATTTGTCACTCCGTGTGACGGAGAGGTATCTCTGGGCCCACTCGGTAGGACATCATCATAATGTGCACAATGTGACCAAGGGGTTGATCACGGGATGATGTGTTACGGAACGAGTAAAGAGACTTGTCGGTAACGAGATTGAACAAGGTATCGGTATACCGACGATTGAATCTCGGGCAAGTACAATACCGCTAGACAAAGGGAATTGTATACGGGATCGATTGAGTCCTTGACATCGTGGTTCATCCGATGAGATCATCGTGGAACATGTGGGAGCCAACATGGGTATCCAGATCCTGCTGTTGGTTATTGACCGGAGAACGTCTCGGTCATGTCTGCATGGTTCCCGAACCCGTAGGGTCTACACACTTAAGGTTCGATGACGCTAGGGTTGTATGAATATGAGTATGCAGCAAACCGAATGTTGTTCGGAGTCTCGGATGAGATCCCGGATGTCATGAGGAGTTCCGGAATGGTCCGGAGGTAAAGATTTATATATGGGAAGTCTTATTTTGGTCGCCGGAAAAGTTTCGCACGTTATCGGTATTGTACCGGGAGTGCCGAAAGGGGTCAGGGGGTCCACCGGGGGGTCCACCTGCCCCGGGGGGGCACATGGGCTGTAGGGGGTGCGCCTTGGCCTATACGGGCCAAGGGCACCAGCCCCAAGAGGCCCATGCGCCAAGATATAAGAAAAAGGGGAGAGTCCTCAAGGGGGAAGGCACCTCCGAGGTGCCTTGGGGAGGATGGACTCCTCCCCCCCTTGGCCGCACCCCTTCCTTGGAGGAAGGGGCAAGGCTGCGCCTCCCCCCTCTCCCTTGCCCCTATATAAAGGGAGGGGAGGGAGGGGTGGCCGCACCTGAAGCCCTTGGCGCCTCCCCTCTCTGCTACACCTCCTCCTCCTCCCGTGGTTACTTAGCGAAGCCCTGCCGGAGTTCTGCTGCATCCACCACCACGCCGTCGTGCTGCTGGATCATCATCAACCTCTCCTTTCCCCTTGCTGGATCAAGAAGGAGGAGACGTCATCCGCTCCATACGTGTGTTGAACGCGGAGGTGCTGTCCGTCCAGCACTAGGTCATCGGTGATTTGGATCACGACGAGTACGACTCCTTCAACCCCGTTCTCTTGAACGCTTCCGCTTAGCGATCTACAAGGGTATGTAGATGCACTCTCCTTCCCCTCGTTGCTGGTTTCTCCCTAGATATATCTTGGTGACACGTAGGAAAATTTTGAATTTCTGCTACGTTCCCCAACAATGTGTTGTAGATCAATGGCCCGTGCTACCGTTCCTTTGAATTTTAATGCATTCCTAGAGAAATCTAAGTTGAAAGATGATGGCAGCAACTACATGGACTGGGTCTGTAACTTGAGGATTATCCTCACTGCTACACAGAAGAATTATGTCCTGGATGCACCGCTAGGTGCAAGGCCTGCTGTAGGAGCAGAAGCTGACGTTGTGAATGCCTAGCAAGCTCGATCTGATGACTACTCGTTAGTTCAGTGTGCCATGCTTTACGGCTTAGAATCGGGACTTCAAAGATGTTTTGAACATCATGGACCATATGAGATGTTCGAGGAGTTGAAGTTAATATTTCAAGCAAATGCCCGAGTTGAGAGATATGAAGTCTCCAACAAGTTCTATAGCTGCAAGATGGAGGAGAACAGTTCTTTTAGTGAGCACATACTCAGAATGTCTGGGTACCATAATCACTTGACTTAGCTGGGAGTTAATCTTCTAGATGATTGTGTCGTTGACAGAGTTCTTCAATCACTGCCACCAAGCTATAAAGGCTCCATGATGAACTACAATATGCAAGGGATGGAAAAGACTATTCCTGAGCTCTTCGCAATGCTAAAGGCCGCAGAGGTGGAAATCAAGAAGGAGCATCAAGTGTTGATGGTTAACAAGACCACTAGTTTCAAGAAGAAGGGCAAGGGTAAAAAGAAGGGGAACTTCAAGAAGGCTGACAAGCAAGTTGTCACCCAGGAAGAAACCCAAAGTTGGACCCAAGCTTGAAACTGAGTGCTTCTACTGCAAAGGGACTGGTCACTAGAAGCGGGACTGCCCCAAGTATTTGGCGGATAAGAAGGATGGCAAAGTGAACAAAGGTATATTTGACATACATGTTATTGATGTGTACCTTACTAATTCTCGTAGTAGTGACTGGGTATTTGATACTGGTTCGGTTGCTCATATTTGTAACTGGAAGCAGGGACTACAGATTAAACGAAGATTGGCTACGAGGTGACGATGCGCGTCGGAAATGGTTCCAAGGTTGATGTGATCGCCGTCGGCACGCTACCTCTACATCTACCTTCGGTATTAGTTTCAGACATGAATAATTGTTATTTGGTGCCAGCATTGAGCATGAACATTATATCTGGATCTTGTTTATTATGAGACGGTTATTCATTTAAATCAGAGAATAATGGTTGTTCTATTTATATGAGTAATATCTTTTATGGTCATGCACCCTTGAAGAGTGGTCTATTTCTATTGAATCTTGATCGTGATGATACATATATTCATAATATTGATGCCAGAAGATGCAAAGTTGATAATGATAGTGCAACTTATTTGTGGAACTGCTATTTGGGTCATATCGGTATAAAGCTCATGAAGAAACTCCATAAAGATGGACTTTTGGAATCACTTGATTATGAATCATTTGATACTTGCGAACCGTGCCTTATGGGCAAGATGACTAAAACTCCATTCTCCGGAACAATGGAACGAGCTAGTGACTTATTGGAAATAATACATACCGATGTATGCGGTCCAATGAGTGTTGATGCTCGTGGCAGGTATCATTATTTTCTGACCTTTGAGAAGATATGGATATATCTACTTAATGAAACACAAGTCTGAAACATTTGAAAAGTTCAAAGAATTTCAATGTGAAGTGGAGAATCATCGTAACAAGAAAATAAAGTTTCTATGATCTGATTGTGCAGGAGAATGTTTGAGTTATGGTTTGGCCTTCATTTAAAACAATGTGGAATAGTTTCACAACTCACGCCACCTAGAACACCACAGCGTAATGGTGTGCCCAAACGTCGTAACCGCACTTTATTGGATATGGTGCGATCTATGATGTCTCTTACCGATTTACCACTATCGTTTTGGGGTTATGCATTAGAGACAGCTGCATTCACTTTAAACAGGGCACCGTCAAAGTCCGTTGAGGCAACACCATATGACTGTGGTTTGGTAGCAAACCTAAGCTGTCGTTTCTTAAAGTTTAGGGATGTGATGCTTATGTCAAAAGGCTTCAGCCCGATAAGCTCGAACCCAAATAGGAGAAATGTGTCTTCATAGGATACCCTAAGGAAACAATTGGGTACACCTTATACCACAAGTCCGAAGGCAAGATTTTTCTTGCTAAGAACAGAACCTTTCTAGAGAAGGAGTTTCTCTCAAAAGAAGTGAGTGGGAGTAAAGTAGAACTTGATGAGGTAATTGTACCTGCTCTCAATTTGGAAAATAGCTCGTCCGAGAAATCGGTTCCCGTGATGCCTACACCAACTTGAGAGGAAGCTAATGATAAAGATCATGATACTACAGATCAATTTGCTACAGAACCTCGTAGGTCTGCCAGAGCACGATCCGCACCAGAGTGGTACGGCCATCCTATTTTGAAGGTCATGTTACTTGACCATGACGAATCTACGAACTATGAAGAAGCTAGGATGAGCCCAGATTCCGATAAATGGCTCGAGGCTATGAAATCTGAGAACAAAGTGGAACTTCAAGAAGAAGACTGACGCTGATAGTAATGTTACTTTCTATAAAGCTCGACTTGTTGCAAATGGTTTTCGACAAGTTCAAGCAGTTAACTACGATGAGACTTTCTCACCTGTGGCGATGCTTAAGTCTGTCTGAATCATGTTAGCAATTGCCGCATTTTATGATTATGAAATCTGGTAAATGGATGTCAAAACTGCATTCCTTAATGGATTTCTTAAAGAAGAGTTGTTTATGATGCAACCAGAAGGTTTTGTCGATCCTAAAGGTGCTAGTAAAGTGTCCAAGCTCCAGCGATACATTTATGGACTGGTGCAAGCATCTCGGAGTTGGAATATACGCTTTGATGAGGTGATCAAAGCATATGGTTTTGTACATACTTTTGTAGAAGCCTGTATTTACAAGAAAGTGAGTGGGAGCTCTATAGAATTTCTAATATTATATGTGGATGACATATTGTTGATTAGAAATGATGTAGAATTTCTGAATAGCACAAGAGGATACTTGAATAAGATTTTTTCAATGAAAGACATCGGTGAAGCTGCATATATATTAGGCATCAAGATCTATAGAGATAGATCAAGACGCTTGATAGGACTTTGACAAAGCACATACCTTGATAAAGTTTTTAAGAAGTTCAAAATGGACCAGTCAAAGAAAGGGTTCTTGCCTGTGTTACAAGGTGTGAAGTTGAGTCAGACTCAATGCCCGACCACTTCAGAAGATAGAGAGAAAATGAAAGGCATTCCCTATGCTTCAACCATAGGTTCTCTCATGTATGTTATGTTGTGTACCAGGCCAGATGTGTGCCTTGCTATAAGTTTAGCAGGGAGGTACCAAAGTAATCTAGGAGTGGATCACTGGACAACGGTTAATAACATCCTGAAGTACCTGAAAAGGACTAGGGATATGTTTCTCGTTTATGGAGGTTACAAAGAGCTTGTCGTAAGTGGTTACGTCGATGCTAGCTTTGACATTGACCCGGATGACTCTAAGTCACAATCTGGATACGTATTTCTATTGAATGGTGGAGCTGTCAGTTGGTGCAGTTCCAAGCAGAGCGCCATGGCGGGATCTATGTGTGAAGCGGAGTACATGGCTGCTTCGGAAGCAGCAAATGAAGGAGTCTGGATGAAAGAGTTCATATCCGATCTAGGTGTAATACCTAGTGCATCGGGTCCAATGAAAATCTTTTGTGACGATACTGGAACAATTGCCTTGGCGAAGGAATCCAGATTTCACAAAAAGACCAAACACATCAAGAGACGCTTCAACTCCATCCGAGATTTGGTCAAGGAGGGAGACATAGAGATTTGCAAAATACATACGGATATGAATGTTGCAGACCCATTGACTAAGCCTCTTCCACGAGCAAAACATGATCGGCACCAAGACTCCATGGGTGTTAGATTCATTACAATGTAATCTAGATTATTGACTCTAGTGCAAGTGGGAGACTGAAGGAAATATGCCCTAGAGGCAATAATAAAGTTTTTATTTTATATTTCCTTATTCATGATAAATGTTTATTATTCATGCTCGAATTGTATTAACCGGAAACTTGATACATGTGTGAATACATAGAAAAAACTATGTGTCCCTAGTATGCCTCTACTAGACTAGCTCCTTGATCAAAGATGGTTAAGTTTCCTAGCCGTAGACATGAGTTGTAATTTGATAAATGGAATCACATCATTAGTGGAATGATGTGATGGACAAGACCCATCCGTTAGCTTAGCATAATGATCATTTAGTTTTATTGCTACTGCTTTCTTCGTGTCAAATATATATTCCTCTGACTATGAGATTATGCAACTCCCGGACACCGAAGGAATGCCTTGTGTGCTATCAAACGTCACAATGTAACTGGGTGATTATAAAGATGCTCTACAGGTATCTCCGAAGGTGTTTGTTGGGTTGGCATAGATCGAGATTAGGATTTGTCAATCTGAGTATCGGAGAGGTATCTCTGGGCCCTCACGGTAATGCACATCATATGGAGCCTTGCAAGCAATGTGACTAATGAGTTAGTTGCGGGATAATGCACTACGGAACGAGTAAAGAGATTGAACTAGGTATGAAGATACCAACGATCAAATTGCAGGCAAGTAACATACCGATGACAAAGGGAATAACATATGTTGACATTGCGGTTCGACCGATAAAGATCTTCGTAGAATATGTGGGAACCAATATGAGCATCCAGGTTCCGCTATTGTTATTGACCGGAGAGGTGTCTCGGTCATGTCTACATAGTTCTCGAACCCATAGGGTCCGAACGCTTAACGTTCGATGACGATATGTATTATATAAGTTCTGTGTTTTGGTGACCAAAGGTAGTTCGGAGTCCCGGATGAGACCACGAACATGACGAGGATTCTCAAAATGGTCAAGATAAGGATTGATATATTGGACGATAATATTTGAACATCGAAATGGTTTCGAAAAGGTTCGGGTATTTTTTGGAGTACCGGGAGGTTACCGGACCCCCCCCCCGGGGGGGGGGGGATTGTTGGTCCTACATGGGCCATAGGGGAGAGGGGAGGCAGCCCACAAGGGGTGGCCGCTCCCCCCTCCCATAGGAAGTCCAAATTGGACTAGGGAAGGGGCGCGCCCCCCTTTCCTTCCCCTCTTCCCTCTCCCTTCCGCTTTTCCCCCTCCATGAGAAGGAAAAAAGAGGAGGGACGAATCCTACTAGGAGCGGAGTCCTAATAGGACTCCCCCCTCCTTGGCGCGCCCCTTGTGGCCAGCCTCCTCCCCTCCTCCTTTATATACGGGGGCAGGGGCACCCCAAAGTAGATCAATTGTTTAGCCGTGTGCGGTGCCCCCCTCCATCGTTCACTCCTACGGTCATATTGTCATAGTGCTTAGGCGAAGCCCTGCGCAATCACTTCACCAACACCGTCATCATGTTGTTGTGCTGACGGAACTCATTGACTCCTTCGTGCCTCTACTAGATCAAGAGTTCGAGGGATGTCATCGAGTTGAATGTGTGCAGAACTCGGAGGTGACGTACATTCGGTACTTGGTCGGTTGATTCGAGCAGACGTTCGACTACATCAACCACGTTAAGTTAATGCTTCCCCTTTCAGTCTATGAGGGTACGTGGACACACTCTCCCCCTCTTGCTGCTATGCATCTCCTAGATAGATCTTGCATGAGCGTAAGAATTTTTTTGAAATTGCATGCTACGTTTCTCATCACTTGTTGGCGAGCCCCAGGCTCCAACTTGGGCAAGGCACATAGTCCATTTCCTCCAAACCGGAGAAATTCCCGATGACCAAGATGAGGCTGAAAGAGTAGCCCGGAGAGCCAGTATGTATCAATTTGTCGATGACACTCTATACAGAAGGAGGCCCAACGGTGTAAATTTGAAGTGCATCTGCCGGGAAGAAGGAAAGGAACTGCTGGCTGAGATACACAAAGGAATGTGTGGCTCCCACACTGGATCAAGGGCATTAGTTGGGAAAGCATACCGGCAAGGATTCTATTGGCCCACAACCCTCCAAGATGCGGTCGAGCTAGTCATTAAGTGTGAAGCCTGCCAGTTCCATTCCAAGAATATCCACCTGCCTGCACAAGCTCTTCAAACAATCCCTTTGTCATGGTCGTTTTCGGTCTGGGGCTCGATATCCTCGGCCCTTTCCCCTGAGCTGCTGGGGGCTTTGAATTCTTGTTCGTTGCTATCGACAAGTTTACAAAGTGGCTGGAAGTAGTTGTCGTGAGAAACGTGACTGCTAAGTCAGCTATCAAGTTCTTGAAAGAATTGGTGTGCCGTTTTGGAGTCTCGGCAAGGATCATTACCGATAACGGCACCTAGTTCACGAGTCGCGCCTTCATGCAATATGTTCATGCCCTCAGAAGCAAGATCTCATTTGCCTCTGTCGCACATCCCATATGCAATGGGCAAGCTGAGAGGGTGAACGTTGAAGTGCTGCGAGGACTCAAGACAAGAACCTTTCATACGCTGCAGAAGCATGGCAGGCGGTGGATCAATGAGCTGCCAGTAGTTCTCTGGTCCCTCGGGACGACACCAAATCGAGCTACCAGACAGACTCCCTTCTCCCTAGTCTATGGGGCAGAAGCAGTTATCCCCACGGAACTCATTTACGGGTAGCCTCGAGTACTTGCCTACGATGAAGTAGTGCAAGATCAGCACGGTGTGATGATGTTGTGCTACTCGAGGAGAACCGTCTCCGGGTTGTTACGCGTGTTGCATGCTATCAGCAAGCCCTGCGTCGCTATCACAGCCGTAGGGTTCATGCCTAGTTTTTTGAGGAAGGTGACCTTGTCCTTAGGTGCGTTCAGTCTGCCAAGGGTACAAACAAGTTAACACCAAAGTGGGAAGGCCCTTACCGGGTAGTTCGAATCACCAAACCTGGCGCAGTCTATCTGGAGACCGGAGATGGCATTCAATTGCAAAACTCATGGAATATTGAGCATCTCCGCAAGTTCTACCTGTAAGGCGCGGCTGTCGGGCCCTGCCCAACAGCCACCCTTTTGTACAGGCCTTGCCTCAGTTGCATGTAACCCCTTGTACAAAGCCAAGCGCACACCTAAGCAACAGAGAAATAAACGGAGCGCTGGGGGGCCCCGACAGAGTCGCGTGTATGCATGAGCATTTCAAGAGCATTGCATATGCATATAGATAGGGTCGCATCCTGCACCATTCCCATCAGCATGAAGCTGCAGGTTCCTGCCGTGAGCTTAGCCTCTACAAGGAGTTGGGAAGATGAACCAGCACTGCAATCTCCAGCAAGCCAAACAGATAAGTTCTACCTCTTGTCCATAAGTGTTCTGTAAGCTATAACTTGTGCATGAGAAAACCTCGCCGCTCTTTGAAACTTAGGTGCTCCCATCCCTGGATTTGAACGTTGCTTCAGCCAAGATGGTCACAGTGGCCTTTGGTGAAAAGAGATTGGCGTGGGGGCTGGTCCCTTTGTGTTTTCCCGGCAGGATAGCCTGCCGGGGAAAACTCGTTTGCTTAAGTAAAGTTGCATTCCACCTCTGCATGGACATACACGTGCATGAGTTCCCGACAAGGTTCATTTTTTTCATTAAAATGCTAGTCATACAAGTACAAGCCTTACAGAACACAAACATGGACTCGAGAGATTACATTATTTGAACTAAAATTTGGCAATTGCCTACAGATTTAAGATTGAAAAAAGATAAGTGCCCCGTAAACTACTCTCCCTATCCCTCTTGTCCCAGGTAGTGTGGTGGGAATAGAAGAGGTCAAGAGGCACACCGGCACAACGCCACCCCGATCCCGTCAGGGCCTCGCTGAGAACAGCCTGACAAGATCGGGAGTGGGAAGGCTGCGAAGGAGGAAGACAGGAGGGGCACCCCAGCAGCCCCCTGGCCACCACTTCCAGGATCAGTCAAGAAGCTCCAGCACAGGCGCCGACAGAGGAGAATGTCAGGGCCCAACTGGAGGACCACTAGAGGAAGCGAAATGCCAGGAGGACGATCCCTTCCCTGGCAACCGAGAAAACGGTGATGATGGTGCCGGGGAGGGGAAGGGGAAGACAGAAAGACGAGGCAGCAGGTCGCTAGTATGAGATGAACGTGTCGATTTGATCGTACTCCGACTAGACGGCCTTACTCCCGCCTTCTCCATCTCCCCTAGCTTCATCTTCATCAACACCGCTCTAGGGAAACGCCGACCTCGCGGTCCGGCGACTTCCTCGGAGAGATGGCGAGTGACCAAGACTGCCAGGGGGCTCGAGGTGCGTTGCTCCCCACCTTGGTGGGCAGGAAGGTGCGCCTCTCGTCGACATCAACCCCAAGGCCTCCAGGAGGTATGGTACTGGGATTACCAACAATCCCCAGTCCTGCCTCCCGGGCGAGCATCGGAGACACCGAGAACCTGGTCGCCAAGCCAACAAGCGACGGCAGCTCGGGGCCGAATGCCGCACTACCCGATGGACAGCCGACCGCGTTAGAAGGAACAAGCATTTCCCCACAATGGCGGGGGCCTGATATCTCCCACGACACGGGCGGCTTGTCCACTGCGTCCCCTCCAAATATGAACCAGACTCACTCCCCGAACACCAGCACCAACATTTGGCAGCGCCGACCCCAAACTGGAGCCCGGGGCCTGACTCTATGCCCTCCTCTTCAACATAACCAGCGGGAGACAAGAAGCAGAGGAGGGAATATGCAAATATGGATGGCTCTGCTCTTCCCTTGCCCCTCCTTTTTATAGGCGGGCCGAGGGAGGGAGCAGCTCCTTCAACGAGTGACCACCGCCCTCCTTCACCAATTCAA
>NC_041381.1:394232612-394233792 GCF_002162155.2 Triticum dicoccoides
TTGATGCTCTCCCACGCCACGCGCCTCTGTTACCTACCCTGTGCGATGCATGAAACATACGTGGCTAAGGATAAGGGCATGGTGGGAAGAGTGAATTGGCAGTTTCTACCCCGTGCGTTAAAGTCATTCACGGGCCATTACAAGGGTGACCCCACCACGATTGGCTTTACATGGCATGCGAGAAAACTGGAAACTGGCCCCGATTCAAGATTAATGAAGAAGCAAAGGAGACCTCAAGGGTCCGGCCTCTACTGCACCCCTGCATGTGCACTTATTAGGGCCTACCCCGAAGATGCTCAGCAGCATGTTTGGGGCAGGCCCGGGGGCTTTTGTCGGTGCAACAAACCCTGGGTCCGTTGCCCAGACTGTGCATAGGCACAGGAGCAAGATTACAGCACCAAGGCCAGGCCAAAACACAAGAGAACAAGATCTTCAAAGGACTAGCATGCAGATCAAGAGGATCAAGACCAAGCCAGAGAAGCAGGAGACCACCAGGAGAAAAGCCTACCTTGCCGGGTAGGTGAGCCTGGCAAGAACGAAGCCACCCCCGGAAGAAAACCTCCAAAACATCCTGGTAGGGCCTGTTGAGACTCGCGGAGGCAGAGCCACCTCACTACACCACTTCATCTCGACGCACGTCGTCGATCAATGCAGTGTCAAGCCGCAAAGTGACTAAGTGGCAGCCATTCTCCACATGGCATCCTCTTTCTACAGGAAATACCTACATATGACACCCGTCCTGCGACGTGTCAAGTGAGCAGGTGTGAAGCTGGCAAAATAACCCAGCAAGGCTTGCCGGGCAAGCAACAATGTGGCATTGAGCGGCGCATTTAATGCGCTCTGTCAGCATGCGGAGTTAGGTATGATAGCACTGTTTGCTATCTTATCAGTGCATAATGACTGATTTGCCATTGTGATGACCCCTTAACCTATAAAAGGAGGCCCGTGGCAACCGTAGAAAGGGTTAGAAGGTTGGATATCCACACATCCATACACGCGTAGCCACTATCGCCCCAAGGCTTCCCTGCCAGGCAAGTGTACTATGCTCCACCACCATTTTTCCACCATCAATCCACCAAAGCAAGAGTAGGGTTTTACGCCTCACGGTGGCCCGAACCTGGGTAAAAATTTCCTGCATGATCTCTGCAGTGCTGCCCCACGCTCTTCTGCTCTTTGTGCA
>NC_041381.1:394234104-394264591 GCF_002162155.2 Triticum dicoccoides
GGTGGTCGTGGTTTCCTGCGACAAGTACCAATATAAAAAGGCCAAAGGGGTAGGTCCAATTAATCTCGGCCATCAAATCATGTCGATCCAATGACCTAGACTACTTCAATGTCGAGCGCTCAACACGTTTAGCGTGCAGTTAATTTCATGCCAAATATAGTGCCAATCACATAATAACATGCAAATAATATCCTACTTAATATTCGCATGCACTTAATACACTTCCAGATTAACGTGCATTGCACGTACACATTGACTAGTTGTGTACAAAAGGGCAAGACATCTTCTAGAGATAAGATGAATACAATTCCTACCTAATCCCAGACAATTTCTATATACCAAATATATCTCTAACATGAAGGAAATATGCCCTAGAGGAAATAATAAAGTTGTTATTTATATTTCCTTATATCATGATAAATGTTTATTATTCATGCTAGAATTGTATTAACTGGAAACTTAGTACATGTGTGAATACATAGACAAAACAAAGTGTCCCTAGTATGTATCTACTTGACTAGCTCGTTAATCAAAGATGGTTATGTTTCCTGACCATAGACATGTGTTGTCATTTGATGAACGTGATCACATCATTAGAGAATGATGTGATGGACAAGACCCATCCGTTAGCTTAGCATAATGATTGTTAAGTTTTATTGCTATTGCTTTCTTCATGACTTATACATGTTCCTCTGACTATGAGATTATGCAACTCCCGAATACCGGAGGAACACCTTGTGTGCTATCAAACATCACAACGTAACTGGGTGATTATAAAGATGCTCTACAAGTGTCTTCGAAGGTGTTTCTTGGGTTGGCATAGATCGAGAATAGGATTTGTCACTCCCTGTATCGGAGAGGTATCTTTGGGCCCTCTCGGTAATGCTCATCACTATAAGCCTTGCAAGCAATGTGACTAATGAGTTAGTTGCGGGATAAAGCATTATGGAACGAGTAAAGAGACTTGCCGGTAATGAGATTGAACTAGGTATGATGATACCAACGATCGAATCTCGGGCAAGTAACATACCGATGACAAAGGGAACAACGTATCTTGTTGTGCGGTTTGACCGATAAAGATCTTCATAGAATATGTACGAGCCAATATGAGCATCCAGGTTCCGCTATTGGTTATTGACCGAGATGTGTCTCGGTCATGTCTACATAGTTCTCGAACCCATAGGGTCCGCACGCTTAACGTTCGATGACGATTTGTATTATGAGATATGTGTTTTTGATGACCGAAGTTTGTTCGGAGTCCCAAATGAGATCACGAACATGACAAGGAGTCTCGAAATGGTCGAGAGGTAAAGATTGATATAATGGAAGGTTATGTTCGGACACCGGAATAGTTTCGGAGAGGTTCAGACATTTTCCGGAGTACCTGGAGGTTACCGGAACCCCCCGGGAAGTTAATGGGCCTACATGGGCCTTAGTGGAGAAGAGGAGGCAGCGGCCAGGAGGTGGCATGCGCTCCCCCAAGCCTAGTCCGAATTGGACAAGGGGCAGGGGCGTGGCCCCCCTCTTTCCTTCTCCATCTCCACCTTTCCCCTTCTCCCCTCTCCGGAAAGGAAGGGGGAATCCTACTAGGACTGGGAGTCCTAGTAGGACTCCTCCCTTGGCGCGCCTCCTCTAGACCGGTCGCCTCCTCCCTTCCTCCTTTATATACGTGGGCAGGGGGCACCCCAAAGGCACATCAATTGTTCTCTTTGCCATGTGTGGTGCCCCCCTCCACAGTTTAATCCTCCGGTCATAGCATCGTAGTGCTTAGGCGAAGCCCTGCGCGGATCACATCATCAACACCGTCACCATGCCGCCATGCTGACGGAACTCTCCCTCGACCCTCTACTGCATCAAGAGTTTGAGGGATGTCATCGAGCTGAACGTGTGTTGAGCCTACATTCGGTACTTGGATCGGTTGGATCGTGAAGACGTTCGACTACATCAACCGCGTTAACTAAACGCTTCCGCTTTCGGTCTACGAGGGTACGTGGACACACTCTTCCCTTCTCATTGCTATGCATCTCCTAGATAGATCTTGCGTGATCGTAGGAATTTTTTTGAAATCGCATGCTACGTTCCCCAACATAACACCCATGTATACTCGTCGTATGCAAGATTTTTGGGCTTGGAGATATGAGAAAAAAGAAATGTTTACTGTGCGCTAAACATTTGGCTCTTGTATGAGCGCCCTAAAAAATAAATTCAAGTGTCAACTGGTGATATGTGTGAGTGTCCTGAAAAAAAACTGCAATCCAACATTTTTTCGAGGACAAAGGGGGTTTTATTCCTTAGGTAATAGGATTACAATAGCTGGCAGGAGCTCCTCAATACAGAGAGGACCTCTTTGAAGCCAACCAGCAGTACACGACTCAGTACGATTGTAATTAGCTAGACAATCTGCTATCCTATCCTGAGACCTAGTAAGCATTTGTGGAGCATTTGTGGAATAAACTCCCGACCTTCCATCAGAAACTTGATTTCCATTGCAAAGTTCCCATATGCCGACCGTATAAGAGAATCACTAGGTAAGATGGACAGGACCTCCAAGGAATTAGACTTCACATAAACTGGGAGCTCCGTATGCTGACAGGCTAGGGCCATACCATGCATAAAGGCGTGTATGTCTGCTTCCGATGCATCATTACAATTAAAAATGAGTCGTTAGGCCGCAAAAACCACAACCCCAACTTCATTGCGTAAGATCATACGTGTCGCTGCTGAACCGTCAAGAGGTGAAAACGATCCATCTATATACAGGGCTAAGGATCCAGTCGGAGGTCGTGGCCAAAGGTCAGGAACTGCACCTCCTGTGCAGTGCGCTTCTGGCTGGATAAAGTGCAGAGGCATCTTCCCTTTATAATCTCTTCGGTACTGAAATTCCTAGCATGTCATAATGATCTCAAATAGTTGTCCAGGAAGTCAACACTAGTTTTCACCGATGGTACAGTTTTTTCATGCACCATATCTGTTGTCAACTGCCAAATACGCCAGATTAAAATGATCACCATGTCACGCACCTGTTCAAAGTAGTTTGGAAAAACATGTAGGGCGTGTTTGGTTACCTGCATCATTTTTTGCCCATTTGCATACTTGTTCCAGTTGGGCCTGGCTGAGCAAATGCAGGCCAAAAACCAACATATGCACTTAGTTTGGTTGCCTGCATGTCCTCTCCCTACATCATAACGATGCCTCTATGCACCGCGTTTGGTTGCTTGCATTGTATGTGCTCACATGGGTGCACGTTGTTTGGTTACATACGAGCATAGAGTTGTGCTCACCTTGTACCCTACTTGATGAGCTTACCAATACTACTATACCTTACACACGATCACACCGAGCACACCAACACCACAGCACTGCTATGATGATGGACTGGACGAAGATGATGAAGTTCTTCAGCCCTAACGGTCGATCCACCTTCTTGCCAACCTCAACCTTGTTGTATGAATGCTCTCGCTTATACTTGGAGTAAGCATCTTCTGCCGCCTGCCTAGTCTTAAACCCTCCTCTCCTCTGTGGTTGTTGTCATTGTACCCTGAAACTTGTTTGTTGCAAGCTTCCCATGAACTGTAAACCCCTGGAACCCTACCTTCGAACACCACATATCACTTGCCCTGGCAGTGCAAACGAGCAATAAGTTCAAGCAACAAGCATTGGAACACACAAGCAGCAAGCAATGAAGAACTCTAGGGGCAAGCAATGAAGAACTCTAGGAGCAAGCAATGAATAACTCTAGGAGCAAGCAATGGAGCAAAAGACCATTAGTAAGCATGGATGCTCATAGCAAGTTCAACCTAGCACTACTTTGGTGTCATCGTACCACCACATCCAAAAGAGGGTGTCATCCTACCACCGCAAGTTCGTGATCACCGCGAGGATCACCGTGAGGGGTTAGTATATACCACCTCACCAAAATATACACACCGTAAGATTGTTTTCAAGCCCTAACTACACAAAATATACGTCGTCATTATCGTCGTCGTCATTGTCGCCATCGCCATTGAGGATCACGCACGCCGTCACCACCAGCAGAAGTAGCACTAGTAGTAGTGCTTGCCCAGCCAGGTCCTCAGCCAGAGCACCCTGTGCTCTGCTCCCATGGCAACAAACCTAACACCCCGGGCTTTGTTATCCAGCAGGTGGCTGAGATCCACCATGAGAGCCTCTGGGCTGAAGCCAATCTGATCCATGACGGTGTTGTAGATCTTAGGGTGGACATCCACACTCTTGCTCTCCCTGATGGCGGTGGCCACCTACTTCACTGCCTCAGTCATGTTGCTAAAGACACTCAACTCCTCCTCCATGAAGCATGTCCACTTCCTATTCCTATCAAGCATAGGAACATGCTCAGCATCCTTCTCGGGAGCATCAATGTTGATGGTGTCTGACTCCTGGGTGTCTGGATACTCCGGCATCGGTGAGCCAAGCGGCTGACCAGAGCCCATGGCATGCTTGATGGTTGCCAGCCCGAAGGAGAAGATCTGTTTGCATCTGGTGGTAGTTCTGGATAGGGGTGTTGAGGAACTCAACGTCCTTGGGGTGAGCCTAAGAAGAAACAAGACAGACGGATTAGTTAGTATGGCAATGGTTCATAGGCTTGAACTGCTGGTCTGTTAGAATGACATGGTTTGTGAGCTAATCGCGACGTGGCCTTGGTAGTGCTCTGCCTCCAGAAGGATCGAGCAGGTGTCCTCATCCCATAAAGCACCGCTAAGGTCTCTGGTCTTAGACACTTGAATCCATCGAGCTCTCCACTTCCTCGGGTGGTTGTACACCTGGGTCGAGGTGACCTCCTGTCCACAGAAGTTGAACACCCGCTTTGCAACAAGGTTCAAGTGCACCTCCTTGAAGCCCTTGTCAGTCCTCACCCCACTAGCTATGATCTCTCACATATCTTGTTAAGCACAAAAATGGAGAGAAATGGCTGCCATTTCATGATGTTCCTCCTGCCATCCTTCTTCTCCTTTGTCGCTGCCTTTAGAGCAACAACATTGGGCTGAGCTAGCACAAATGGAGGAACCGCAGGTGGCACCTTGAAAACCTCTGAATCAAGAGGCATCTGTTCCAGAGGAGGCTGGGAGTCATCGACGTAGGACGGTGGGAACTTGCTCTCGGACAGCGCGATGGCCTGACTAAACTCTTGCGTGGTCATGTCCTACAAACGTTAGTGTCATCAACACCACAAGACACTACCATGGACAGTATGAACTAGCAGTACAACATGGACAGATCGAACTAGCAGTACATCTTGGACAGATCGAACTAACATTACATCTTGAACAGATCAAACTAGCATTACATCATGGACAGATCAAACTAGAAGTAACACATGCACAAGCATACCACAACTAAAGCATACCACAACATAAAAGAGCACTAATCATGGAGAACAGAGCACTAATCATGGACACCTGGATGATCTTGTTCAACACTTGCACACTAGCATACCACCGATTCATCCATGACCACTAACTACCAACACTTGCCCACATGGAAACAACCCCTAGCATGCATGCTCCAAATCCATCACAACTAGCTACTACACCATCACAGTCAAACAGATCGAACGACCTAACCTTAGCACATGGACTGATCTAGCTAGAACTAGAAGAGAGGAGGCGGTGCTTCAACTTAGAGAGGCCATCGGAACAGCCGCGGATGAGGTGCCTGGCACGTCGGAGAGGAGGAGTCATCGACCCGCCGACGCAGTCAACCGTCGCCGGAGTAGATGCGCCGCTTACCTCGTTGTCGAAGTGGATCCGCGCCGGAGGGAAAGCTCGAGAGGGGGGAAATGGTGGCGGGAGTTTTGCCGCGGTGGTGACCCTCGATATATAGGGCGACCGAATCGGCGGACGGTGACTCGAATTCATCCCGCCGTTTTTTCAAAGATGCGCCATCACTCCCGCCATCTCCCTTCCCTGCGCAACGCGGCGCGGCGTTCCCCTCCCCTGCATCGCTCGAGCATGGCTAGCTAGAAACGGTCGATTCGACCGTTCCTAGCAGGCCAGGCTGAGGGGTGCTTTGAGGTTCGTGCTATGCGGGCCAAATAATAAACACAGGCATCCAAACAACCATTTTTCATCCCGCGCGGGCCTGGCTAGGCCTAATGCAGGCTACCAAACACGTCCATAGTAGCCACTCTAGACCATTGTCTATGAGCTGCTCACTGGAAGGAAGTGGCCAGATGGCCCTCATTGAGTGCGGCGCTGGTGTTCAGGCATGTCCACTTGGTTGATTTCACTTCTTAGGGTTGGAGCTTTCTAAACTTGCAAGCCTGAGATTCTTTCATGAAAGTTATACCAGAATAGAATAACTCGCGTTCAAGTTTCTCTTCTTGTGTGGAATGAGCAGGTGCTCCTTGTGCAATGGCTACGACTGTTAGGTTTAATCTTGATTTATGTATCTGCATATTTAGTTTGCTTTTGTTATGCATGTTGCATAGGTTAGAGAGTAGCTAGTCCGGTGAAGTTTCAGCGGAGGCATGCGGATACGGCGAGATGCCGGGCTGCCGATGACGGCGTGAAGGCGCGGTGCCGTGTGATACGGCGCAAGGCTTGATGCCGGGTGGTATAGCCGTGGGAAGCGGCGAGACGCGTGCAGGATGAAGCCAAACCGGCTGGCTGGATAGATCAAGTTGGAGCCAGGAGAATTGGTCAGGTTGCATGCAGTCGGTTAGTTGAACGGCTTGGCCGTGTAGTCTGGACGTGGGCGTGCATGTAGTGCATGTAGCTAGGGATTAGTTAGTGGTGCGTGCCTGGGTTAGTGGCCGGTGTGGCCGTGGCTGTGTGTGCGCGTGAGTCTCTATATAAGAGATGTAAAGCTTGTTGTTTGAGTTGAGGCCGTGAGGGCTGGGGAAACAATGTAGTGTTTGTGCCTGCCAAGTAAGAGTGCCTCTGGGCAAAGCTTGTGTGCTCTTCTTGGTATATGTGTGTGTGTGTGTGTAGAGTCTTCCCCTTGTGTGTGTGTGTGTGTGTTCTTGAGAGAAAAAGATAGAGAGAAACCACAAGAGAGTTTTGTGAGGGAGCTCGAGGTAGAAGAAGAAGTGGCGCTGCGAGGTGAGGCGGCGCCCGCGAGGTGATGGCTGGCAGCGGCGCGATGCCGCGGGCGGCCGGTTGCGGTGCGATGCCGCGAGATGAAGGTGGTGCGATGATCGGCGTCGCGAGGACGTCATCCACGACAAGATGGTCCATGGTGACCGGCGCTGCGACGGCGTCGGTTGTGGCGCGACGGACTTCATGCGAGATGGAGGCCGACGGCGCAAGAAGGAGCATGGTGGCCATGCGGTGCCGCTATGTGAAGATGGCGGTGCGAAGCTGCCACAAGAAGAGTCGGCGTGATGCCGACGACGGTGGTGTGATGCCATCGTCATCATGGAAAGTTGGTGTGAAGCCAACAAAAATTGCGGTGCGATGCCGCTTGGCGAAGACGGCGTGGTGATCGGCGCTGCGACAGCGTCGTCCACGTCAAGAGGTGGCCGCTGCGTGCGGCAAGAGTACATGGTGATGGACGCGGGCGCTGCGATGGCGTCGGTCCACGGCGAGGTGTGCAGCGCGGCGATTGTGTCGTCAAGTGGCAGCGGGTGAACCGCGTGAAGATTGGAGAATCAAGATTAGGAGGGAAAATGTTAGGTTTAATCTTGATTTATGTATCTGCATATTTAGTTTGCTTTTGTTATGCATGTTGCATAGGTTAGAGAGTAGCTAGTCCGGTGAAGTTTCAGCGGAGGCATGCGGATACGGCGAGATGCCGGGCTGCCGATGACGGCGTGAAGGCGCGGTGCCGTGTGATACGGCGCAAGGCTTGATGCCGGGTGGTATAGCCGTGGGAAGCGGCGAGACGCGTGCAGGATGAAGCCAAACCGGCTGGCTGGATAGATCAAGTTGGAGCCAGGAGAATTGGTCAGGTTGCATGCAGTCGGTTAGTTGAACGGCTTGGCCGTGTAGTCTGGACGTGGGCGTGCATGTAGTGCATGTAGCTAGGGATTAGTTAGTGGTGCGTGCCTGGGTTAGTGGCCGGTGTGGCCGTGGCTGTGTGTGCGCGTGAGTCTCTATATAAGAGATGTAAAGCTTGTTGTTTGAGTTGAGGCCGTGAGGGCTGGGGAAACAATGTAGTGTTTGTGCCTGCCAAGTAAGAGTGCCTCTGGGCAAAGCTTGTGTGCTCTTCTTGGTATATGCGTGTGTGTGTGTAGAGTCTTCCCCTTGTGTGTGTGTGTTCTTGAGAGAAAAAGATAGAGAGAAACCACAAGAGAGTTTTGTGAGGGAGCTCGAGGTAGAAGAAGAAGTGGCGCTGCGAGGTGAGGCGGCGCCAACAACGACAGAGTGGTAAGTCTATAGGTGGTCGTACCATGAGCCGTCTTCTCTTCTGGACCGGGACAATGCCCTTTCTTCTAAGGACCTGGGACATTAGTCCAACATCGAGTTGGCAACAACTCACAATCCGAACGCTTTGGATACGGCTCGTAATGCATCCGTCAATGACTCATAATTAATTATAAATTAATTATCCATTTCCAACAGGGAAAATTAAGAAAAAACACTTGACATAGGTCTGAGAGCTTGGCTCGTTCATGCGACAAGACGCGCGGGCGAGGCGGCCGGCGGTGGAGGAGTACACATGTACCACTCGTCTACTCATACTCCAATAGAATGTAGAAGGGAGTATCAATTGGAGTAACTTGCCATGTAAAACGGATAAATATCTATTAAAAGAGGTAATTCCTGTCAAAAATACCGAAATACTCCCTCCGTAAAAAATATAAGATCGTTTAGATCACTACTTTAGTGATCTAAATACTCTTATATTTCTTTACGGAGGGAGTAAGAGGTAAAAACTGAAATTTACTCTTTATTTAACTCTTTACTTCATGTTAAGGACCTGCTCTCCGCTCCACAACTGCAGCTCGCGGAGCGGAGGGAGCGGTAGCACAATTCGGCGGAGTGGCTTAAACCGAGCTTCACTTTTCCTTCAGAGTGCGGAGCGGAGTTTGAGACCGGAGAAATTCCAAACAGGCCCTAAATCCTAGTGATCAATCAAAGTACATGCTTCACAACATTATGAACAAATGCCAGGCGTATTGGAGGTGTTGTGAGTTTGTCCACATTTTTTTAGGAACCTTAGTTTCTACAGAGGGACGATATCCTTGGTAACTTGTTAGTGAGACTAAAATTTCAGTTTGTGCCAAGACACCTTGGTAGTATCGACATCCATTGAAGCTACGCCCCTTACCCACTGTTGCAACTATAAAATTGGAAGGAAAATGTATTGGTGTGTATCCTATATAATTTGAGGCAGTGAGCAATACTCTCACCTACCCGCCTAACACACTAGTATATATTTTCCCTCGGCAGTAACGACTAATGTAGTCAGTGGCGGCGCCACGGTAGGGGCGACTATTTTTTTTTTTTGCAGGAAATCAGAGAGCTTTTATTCATTAAACGCATTTTTGGGACAGTCAGCCAGTAGGGGTATCATCGAGCCAGCTTTCCGTAACATTCAATGTGCAAGCACGCTTGGCACATAGATGCGCCGGAAGATTTGCCGACCGATTTACATGTTGAATATCGAAAGAAGAAAAAGAAGTACATAGCTCTCCTATTTCTAAAAGTAAAGGAGCCACAACAGAACGAGCATTGTGGCGAGTGTGCCAGAGCTTCACCAGCTCCAAGCAGTCGACTTCCATAGTCACTTGCGGGAATCCTCGAAGACAAGCGAATCGGACTCCATCTCGCAAGGACAAACACTCCATCGTCAAGGGATCCGAAACCCCCACGTATGGTTTGCACCATGAACCCAAAAGGGCCATAGAGGAGCGAGCCACTCCTCCAGCACCTCCCCACCCTTCATCAAAGTTTAGTGCTCCATTGATTGTGATTTTGATCATACCCTCTTTCGGGGGTCGCCAGCCGTGACCTGGGAGAATCATAGCGTCCTTCCGAGGCAGCTGTAAGAGGGAGATTGCTTCCTTGATAGATCTCATGGTTGCTGTGGGGTCCCTCCCCTCGTCGCCATGTTTGATTCGGTTCCTCGAATGCCAAATAGACCACATTATGGTAGTGATCTTGGCTCGATCGTCTGCAGAGAACTGCGGGTGACAAGTTACATCACGCGCCCAAGTATTGGAGTGTAGGGGAGGCAGGCGAAGGCCGAGCCAAGTCCACGCCTCTTCCTAGAAGCCCTGAGCATGTGGGCAGTGAATAAGTGCATGCTTCAGATCCTCCTCCATGGAACAGCACACTTTGCATTGTCGAGCATCTGCAATATGTCTGTAATTAAGTGTAGCTTCATCTGGGAGTATGCCATGCAATACTCTCCACCAAAAAACTCTCACTTTGGGAATAACAGGCAATTTCCACAGAGATTTCCACAACTGTTGGTCGTCCGTTGAAGCTTCGGTAGCCGCCCCTTCCTCTTGAGACAAAAGCTCATTCTGAGTCACTAGAGCGCAGTACGCCGTCTTAACAGTGTAGTTCTCTGATTTATCAAATGCCCATGCGAAAAAATCTTCACCCCCGCCCTGCCTGATCGGGATGTTGAGGATGGCAGCAGCATCTTGGGCGGTGAAAGTGTTCCTCACCAGTTCATGTTTCCACGACCAAAGATCACTATCAATTAAGTCCGACACCAGGTCGATGGTTGTACCTGCAGGTCTCAGGGTCGGTGTCATGGAGACCGTGCCCGGTATCCATTTATCCTCCCATACTGAGATGGTGGATCCGTCTCCAACCCTGGATATTAGCCCAGTATTGAGGGCATTCCTTCCCGCCACGATTGCCCTCCATGTGGCCGAAGCTGACTTGAGTATTGTGGCATGCAAGAAATCTGTGTCCGGAAAATACCGGCCCTTTAGAACTCGAGCACAAAGCGAGTTTGGGCTGGTAATAAAATGCCAGCCGTGTTTGCCCAACATGGCCAGATTAAAAAGATGTGGGTCACGAAACCCCATCCCTCCCTTGCACTTTGGTGTAGTCAACTCTTTCCAGGACACCCAGTGCATTGCTTTTTTGTCAAGGGAGCTACTCCAAAAAAAATTTGCCATAGGAGAAGTTAAACTCTTACAAACTTTCTTAGTGAGGAGAAAAGTGCTCATGGGGTAAGTTGGAATAGATTGTATGACAGACTTGAGCAGTGTTTCCCTTCCCGCGCAAGCAAGCAGCCTCTCAGACCACCCTTGCATCTTCCCACGAGCTCTCTCGCTGATATGGTCAAAGGTGCCACTAGTGATCCGGCCAACACCAGTAGGGAGCCCAAGGTACTTCTCGTTGAATGCCTCTCTCTGGATATTCAGTGTTGATTTCATTGCTTGCCTGACGGTATCCGGAGTATTTGTGCTGAAATATATCGAGCTCTTCTCTCGATTAATACACTGTCCCGAGGCGACTCCATATATCCTCAAGATCTCGTTCAATCGAGCCGCACTCAGAGTATTTGCATTGATGAAGATTAAACTGTCATCTGCAAACAACAAGTGAGAGACCCAAGGTGATCTATAGCTCACTCTTAGACCTCTATCAATAGTTCCACCGTTGTAATATTTTAACAACGAGGAAAAACCCTCCGCGCATAACAGAAAAAGGTAGGGGGATACTGGGTCACCTTGTTTAAATCCTCGAGTTGGCGTGTGAAGTATGGGAGAAGTTCGCCATTGACCCAGACGGAGAAACGGACAGAGGTTACACACTTCATGATCAGGCGAATGAATGTGATACTAAAACCGAGGCGAGATAGGATTGCCTCAACATAATGCCACTCAACGCGATCGTAAGCCTTCATCATGTCCAACTTGACCGCGCAAGAATAATTCTTGCCCTTCTTTCTTCTCCTCATCGTATGTATGCTCTCATAAGCAACTAGCACATTATCTGTGATGAGGCGTCCGGGAACGAAGGCACTCTGTTCTTCACTAATGATTGCGTCCATATTGCCTCGCAAACGGTTTGTAATAACCTTTGCAGCAATTTTATAGAGCGCCGAGCATAGAGCAATAGGACGATACTGGGAGATCGACTGCGGGTGCCGTACCTTGGGGATAAGTGTTATGGAAGTGTCATTCAGGCCCGCCGGTAGCTCACCCCCGTTGAGAAAATCCAGAACTGCCAGGGTAACATCTTGTCCCAGTAGGTCCCAATGCCGTTGGTAAAACCCAGCTGTAAACCCATCAACACCAGGAGCTTTTGAAGGTGCCATTTGAAATAGAGCCCGTTTGACTTCCTCCGGGGTATAGGGTTTTGTAAGATCATCATTCATGGCCTGTGACACCTTAACAGGCACATGTGATAATAGATCGCTAGCATCCACGAAGCCCTGCATTTGATACAGGTCTTGGTAGAAAGCTAACACCTCCGCCTTGTCCTAATTTTCATTTGCGCAAACTGAACCATCTGCTCGGCGAAGTCCAAGGATTTTGTTCATGCGCTTACGTTGGGCAGCTTGTGCCTGAAAATAGGAAGTGTTCCGATCGCCCTCACGGAGCCAAGGAACACGAGATCTCTGTCGAATCCATACCTCCTCACGGTATAGAGCTTCCTTCAGTTTCTGAACTGTGGCTTTCTCCTCGTCTGTTGGTCCCGAGCCAATCGAGTGGCATCGAATGCGCTCGAGTTTCTTTTGAAGTTATCGTACCGTACGAGCCAGACAGCCGAATTCCTTAGAGCCCCATGGCTCTAGCGTTGCCTGCAGGGTCCCCAAGGCCGAAGCAATCCCCTGGAGCCCCGGCGAGCGCTGAATGCCCCGCCAAGTATCCTTTACTAAGCGGTCATAGTCAGTATGTGTCTGTCACACATTCTCGTACCGAAACTGTTTCTTGGATCTTGGCCTCTGTGACAAAGTCTCCATTGCCTCTGCCACGACAAAACAGTGATCAGACTCAACTGACGGTAGGTGTCTGACTCGTATGTGCTGGAAGAGTTGCCTGAACTCTTCGTTTGCGAAAGCTCGGTCTAATCGTGCCTTGACATTTGCCTCAGACGCTTGATGGTTATCCCAGGTATAAGGCATTCCAGACCAGCCTAAATCTTGCATGGCTAACTCGTCAATAACCTCACGAAACGCTCTCATCTGCGCTTCGGGTCTCGCTCGTCTACTATAGTGCTCAGAAGCAAATAATGTTTCATTGTAATCCCCCATACTCATCCAAGCAGCATGGGGTATAGCATCGAGATTGCGGAGAAGCTGCCATCGATCGCTGCGATCGGCAACACGCGGCGCCCCGTAGAACCCCGTGAATCTCCATGAGGGAGAAGAATTCTGAGCATTCCCATTAACCACAACATAAATATGACAGTTGCTAAAGTTCTTTAATTCAACATTTACTTCGCTGGACCAGAACAAGCCGATGCTGCCACTAAGGCCGACACTATCGACAGCAAAGCAACCTCCAAAACCTAGAGTATACCTCAACTCCTCTACTCTTTTTGCTTTAATCTTGGTTTCCATTACGAAGAGTAGAGTGGGTCCTTCCAGCTTCACAATGCTGCGAAGCTCACGAACTGCCTCGGGGTTCCCAAGCCCCCGGCAGTTCCAGCTCATATATATCATGATGACGGGCAGGACCGCGGGGCGGTCTCAGCCGAATTCTCAGGTGTGGGTTTCTTCTTCTTTGCGTTCCGGGTGAAATCATCATGTTCTGTATCATTACTAGCAGAAGTTTCGCCGTCCTTGGCAAGAATTCCCTGCCCCCCTTCCGCACTCGGCCCCCCGTCCGTGAGCAGCAAGGTTTTCACCACCGGTTTGTATACTTGGTTCGGGGCATCTTTTCTCTTCGGTGGCTGCTTACTCTTGACCGGGGAATTAACTTCTTCTCCTTTGTCCTTGTTCGTGCTCGAATTCCTCGTGGCTGGCTTGCTAGCGCCAGTCCTCGAGGTGTTCTCATTGCTAGCTGGCTTCCGAGATTCATCTGGATCCCTCAGTTTAGGGCCAAACGGTAGTTCGCCCTTATCATCCCTAGAGCCAGGGTTAGGGCAGTAGATCTCCGAGTGCCCAAGTCTGCCGCAGGAGAAACAAAAGTAGGGTATCTGTTCATATTGAATATCATACATATCCACCTTTTTCCTCCGGGACGAATCAATCAAAATCCAACGCCGGAGCGGCTTGGTAACATCAATGGCAATCCTAGCTCTCAGGAACCCGCCATTGTGGTCAAAATTAACCGAAAGAGCTCTCTTGACCATCTGCTGAGCTATCGGTTTCCACCAAGCTTCATCCCTCAAATTATATGGTAGATTAACAACTCTAGCCCAAACCATCAGCTTATCAAACTTCACTTCATCAGGTCTCATGCACTCATCAAATTCGGCCAGCACCACAGCATTCTTATTGATATGCCATGGAGATCCGCCCCAAACTCGATCTCTATCTCTCTGGCTCTCGAATTCTGCCACAAAGACATTTATCCCGGCAGATCTGAACTGAAGACCTCGTGGGTTTCCCCACGCCGGCCGAAGGGCGTTGATGATGGTCTGGATGTGGAGTTGATTTCAGTGCAGCACCTTACCAGCCAACAGCCACTTCGTCGGTCCTCCGTCGATGCGATCATTGAGGATCAAGGGAGTCGCTTCTTCCTCAGAGATGTCAAGTTTTCCCAGCGCCTCCTCCAGTTGTTTGCGGGCGACGCGACCCTCGATTGGATCGCTCCCCGCCCCCGCTCCCGCCGCAGGGTTGGGCGTTGCCATGCAGGTCCCCTCCCTTGGGTTTCTCTCGCACCGGCGATGGATCACCGGGCGAAGGCTAGTTTTCACTTGCCAACCCTAATCGCCTCGAGCGCTGCCAGAGGGTTTTAGGGTTAGGGGAAAAACTCTAAAGGCACCAGCACCAGCCTAGGGGGGGCGACTATGGTCGGCCGCCCCGGGTAGCCGAAATCCCGTATACAAAAAATACGATTCGTTTTGTACATGGGCTGATACAAGTGGGGATTTGCACTGGACTGCGCGGTCACACACAAGCCCAGTAGCAGCCCATAGCCCCAATCTGTTAGCCAGCTCACACTCCAGTCCTCCGAACACGTACAGGCAATCCCAACTCCCAAGGAATCCCCAAATCGAGCAGGCAGCCAGCGCCCAGCAAGACTAACCTAGCGGCCGCCGGCTCGCTGCCACAGAGCTCAGCCTCGCCGGAACGCCAGCCACCGTCCTCCGGCCGCCGGGCACCTGATCCAGATCTGCCGTCCGTGGATGGGCGAACCAAAAGAAGATGTCCCGTGTGTGGGAGGAGGCAACGGCGGCAGAGCATCTAGCTCATGCAAACGCGCAGCTACAGTTTGCAAAATCAGCAAGCGCAATCAGCAGGTAGTCCAACTCCAATCCATTTCCTTCTGATGTTGATCTTCAATGTCTAGCCAACTATAAATTGCTGCTTATTTTGGAACCCACCTAACTACTGAATCCCAAGCTCTTTTTCCTGTTCATGAAACTGATGCAAACATTTCATCCAATGAAACCTCTGATTCAAACATTGTACAAGATCTTGCTCATGAACCTGAAGTATCTAATCAGGGATCTCATGATAACACTTTGCAAACTTCTATTCTAATTCAACCTGATCCAGGACTCCGAAAACAAATTTGTGATTATTCTACTGCCGAAATCAGATATGCAGCGAGGACGGAATATTTGAAGAAAGGCCCATGTCAGCCGTATGGTCATGATTTCCCTTGCAACATGTTCATGTTGGATTTTGTGATTTTTGGTGGTCACATCACCTAGTTGTCGAGAATCTTGAACTGTTCTAAATCATTGGTTATGTTAATTTTCGAGTGCATCTAGCTTTATAGTTGAATTTATGAGATTTGGTTCAACGGACTTGCATTTGTCAATCAAAAAATTTGCACCTCAATTGTTCCGCCCCGGCTAAGTTCAATTCCTGGATCCGCCACTGAATGTAGTGAAGCAAACAATGTTCTCGTTCCTTGATCTCAGGTTCCCATCTCCATTCACCAAAGCTTGACATCTTTGAGCCTGAGAAGGAAAAAATAAATGAAACTGCTATCCTTGTACAACCTGTAGGGGATGAGATGCATTTGGGGAAGTAATTCAACTTCCACAAGAACATAGATCGCATTGCTATGTCCTCTGGCCACAAGTTTCTTAGCCTTGGCGCATCCGTAGTGTATATGGCACCCGAGTGCAGACAGCTGCCGGTTCTGTTGCAGCCGTCGATGTGTGCAGCATCACGCACTGCTATCCTCCAGCTTTGCAGCCTTGATTTTTGATGCAACGGTTTTGAGTGTCGTCATACTTGTCTTACACATCATCGTATTGATCTATTCGCCCATGCTTCACACCACTAAGAAATAAAAAAGCTTGTTACAAAAAATACTCAGCATTAACATGCTGTCATTCACGGAGTTTACATATTTAGGGTGTAAAATTCAGACACTGGAAATGTCATTTCATTGACTATGGCAATAGAAGGATGTCTCCAGCTACACAACTTCACAGTGTAGTGCAATGCAAACAATAACTGCTGAATCTTATGAAGAGCGGTTGCCGATCTGCGACAATTTTGAGAAGTTATCACCTTTGTCAACAACATATTCTAAAATTTGAACCTGGGGCCTTTTTCTTCCTTCTTAAGCTTTCGAAGGTCTTCCATAATAATCTTCCTTGCGTACATGGCATATATATTTTTAGCGTATGGAACTCTTTGTTCACATAAATGGAGACTAGTGGGACCACGATGATTCACTTGATGACCCGAGAAGGCTATCAAAAGGGAAATTAACAGAGGTCTCTTTCAGCACTCGATACTCCTGCACACCAGAAGCAACTAGGCACCGAGTGAGAGACACTGAAACTGGTAAGATTGTTAACACTTTTAGAGGAACCATGAGATGTGCATCGGTTCCAGCGTGGGGGCATCTTAGGATGACCCCGCTGGAAGTGACGAGTTGGTGAAGACTGTTGTCGAGGCGCCAAAGTCTGCTGCTCATGTTGAGGACGATGGCTTAGGGCTTGGCGCCTCATCCTACCCACAGCTTTTGCATTACTGAACTATTAGGCGCTACTTGATCATGGAGCCGCCTCTGTATATGGTTCATCTGCTCCTAGAGTTGTAAAAAAATCTTGCCTTAAATCCTCATAATGTGGCGCAGGTGCCTCATTGCGAAGGACGGCATGTTATCGTTGGGGAGTGATCACCCATCAACTAACGAGTTGTGGAGACATGGCATCCATGCACCCCGTCGAGTATCGACAATGTTGATAAAGACTATAGGGCCTGGTAGAACCGGTGCTCTTTGCACGAGTGCCGGTTCCAGAACTCCGGGCTCGCCTCACCAACTCCTTGACCTTGGATGGCTTGTATGTCCAATTGTCGGGGAACAAGTCATATGGAGGGGTTCAGATGCTTCGGTAGGTGAACACCTTGTTAGCTAGGTTCCTAGCGCCGAGGGACCAATCCTTCTTCGGCACTGTGCTTTGAGCGATGTGGGAAGCTATATGCTGGTGGAGGAATTGTACCTTGGATTACTTCCTTATGTAGTTGCATAGAGGATGCGGGATTTCCGCAAATGAGTGTTGGCCATGAGCCTACGCAAGATCGTGCGCTAAATTGTTATGAGATTGTAAGATTTCAGTTTGTAGCATTTGGTAGTATATCTATGCAAGAAGCTAAATATCTTCACAAATGCTGATACACTTTGAGGCTTGGGGTTTGGTTAGGGATTGGCTCCAACTTGTACACATTGACACCGCCGCTTGGGCATTGGAGAGGTCCACAAAAGATTGCTGGATCAATATGTCCGAAGCAACGTCTGAACAGGAGTGCAGTGGCATCCATGACCATGTTCATGAGTTGGATCTGAAAGGAATGTGAGGGTCTTCCGCTACAAATCCGCCCCTCTGACAATTCTCATGGAAGGGATAGAAACGAGGCAAGACTTTAGGTCATCGCGGGTGCAAAGCGTTTGGGTCAACTCATGCCGGCAGAGTTGTGGCCTTCTTTGTAAGCGTCGTATTGTAACCTCAGCTCTCTATTTATCCCTTAATTAATGGATGAGCCAAAGCTTGTGCCTCTATTTTTTTTAAACTAAATATCTTTACCAAGTTTGTACTTGGATAATGAAAATAGCTACCTAGCTTTCTACCCTAGATAAATTTTGATACAATAAATAAAGCTCACCTACTTGTTTAACGCGTCAATTATTGCCACCCCTGCCTTTCTATCTCCATATATCAGACTGATCCAGTAGTGAGTGAGTAACACAGCTCATGTAGTGAAGCAAGTAAAGCAGCAGATAGTTTTGTGCTCTTTTTTTAATCTCTGTATAAACAATCTAGCCTTTATTGAACTTCCCCTACTGGATAGATCGTTCACCTGGTCGAATAAGCGAGATAAACCCACTCTAGAAAAGTTGGACCGTGTTTTCATTAACACTGCTTGGGACCAATCTTTCCCTGACTCAACTGTCTCTGTCTCCAGCCTTACACGGTATGTGTCCGACCATGTCCCTCTAATTATCAGCATCAACACCACAATCCCCCGTCCCGCGCTTTTTCGTTTCGAACTAGGTTGGGCCCAATCTCCGGCCTGTCGAGGTGTGGTCCAATCTTCATGGGCTGCTGCCCCGCTGCTCTCAAACGCCCCCCTTTCCCTAACCCGTGTGTTAAAGAAATGTCGTTTCGCCCTACGATCGTGGCGAAAGTCGATTCTTCCGATCTCTGTGCATGAGAAAAACTGCAAAACTATCATAGACCTTCTTGACTGGATCGAAGAGTCTCGTTTCCTCTCGCAGCCTGAGCTTGCCCTGCGCCGAGTAGTTATTAAGGTTCTACACCGCATCACCCGTGAACAAATCATTTACTGGCGGCTTAGATCAAAAATTAAATCGGCTATCGACGGGGACGAGAATTCCAGATTTTTCCACGCCTCTGCCTCTCACAGACATCGTCATAACAAAATCCCCATGATATTGCATGATAACCAAGAATTCAACTCACACGAATCAAAAGTGGAAATCATCTCCTCTTTCTTTTCCTACATTCTCGGATTATCTTCAGCTCCAACATGGAACTTCTCACTCCAAAGCCTCTACCCCTCACAAACACCACGGCTACTTCACGTAGACTCACCTTTCTCGGGACAGGAAGTTTATGACGCCTTCGCAGACATGAACCTCATGGCTAGCCCTGGTCCTGACGGATTTGGGTCGGGTTTCTACCAAAAATTTTGGTCGATCCTTAAGCAGAAAGTGACAGATCTATTCTCCAGCTTCTACAATCACTCCGCTGATATTTCATGTATTAACCGAGCTTACATTGTTCTCCTTCCAAAAGGGGATGCCCTCCCTTCTCCTGACGCTTTCCGCCCTATTTCGCTTCAAAATTGCCCGGTTAAAGCACTCGCCAAGCTTCTCACAAACCGCCTCAAACCTATTATCCCGCTGCTTGTCCACCCGGATCAAACAGGTTTCCTTTTGGGTAGGACAATCTCGGAAAACTTTCTATACGCCGCAGATGTTCTCAACGTATGTGCCAGAACCAAAGCGCCCACACTTGTGATTAAGCTCGATTTCTCAAAAGCCTTCGACTCGGTTAACTGGCCCTCTCTCCTCTCTATTCTCAGGGTCAGAGGCTTCTCGAAAAATGGATTCTCTGGATTGACACCCTGCTCCAATCTGGAAAAACCGCAATCCTTCTAAATGGCTCTCCAGGGCCTTGGATCCAATGTAAAAATGGCTTACGACAGGGCAACCCCCTCTCCCCCTTTTTATTTATCATCGTTGCAGACGTTCTCCAACGAATGATTATTGATGCTTGTGAAAACCACCTCATTTCTCACCCTATCACAACCTCCATGCCCTGCCCTATTCTGCAATACGCAGACGACACGCTAATTATTATCAAAGCTGAAATGAATGCAGTAGCTCACCTTAAACGTATCCTTGATGACTTCTCGCTTGCCACTGGCCTCTCGATCAATTTCCAAAAAACCACGGTAGTCCCCATTAATGTCGACTCTGACATTACCTCTCAAATGGCAAACACGCTCGGCGCAGAAATTGCGGCTTTCCCCCAAAAATACCTCGGCCTCCCCCTCTCCCCGCATAAACTCCAATCGACAGCTTTTCAGCCAATTATAGACCGCTGTGATATCTACCAAGCCGGATGGCGTGCTTTCCTGCTGTCTCGAGGAGGTCGTCTTGTCCTTCTCTCGGTCGTCCTGGATAGTCTACCGACCTTCTTTATGATGTGTTTCTCCCTGCCCGCCAGTGTCCTCGAGGAGATAGACAAGCGTAGGAGGATTTTTTTTTTCTGGTCTAACGATGATTCCTTCTCTGGGGCTAAGTGTCTGGTTGTGTGGGACCGAGTTTTTATGCCAAAGCTTGCGGGTGGTCTTGGGGTCAAAAACTTGCGAGCACAAAATTTTTGCCTTATGTTGAAATTTGCATTCAAATTCTTGCATTCCCCTCTTTTTCCTTGGAAGGATTGGCTCCTCAACCATTCTCCAATGCATATAGGTCTTAGCAAAAATGCCTCCTTCCTTGGTCGTGCCATTTTTAGACACCTCAGTTCTCTTCGTGAGATTTCATGTGTGACCATTGGGAACGGTTTATCCACCTTCTTCTGATTAGATCGTCGGGTTCTCCCTGAACCTCTGTGCATTGCTTTCCCAGCGTTGTTTTCACACCATACAAAGCCAAATGCATTCGTAGCCACTATATTGACGGATGGGATTGATCTGGGCTTGCGTAGCCGGCTAACCTTAACTGCTTCCAATGAACTTGCTTCCTTGAGATTACTGTTGCAGGATGTCAGTCTGTCGGGTGCCCCCGACGCCAGGACCCTACTTAATGGCGCCGCCTTCACCACCAAGGGCGCCTACGACGCGATGGCTTCCCAGCTGGCCGACCCTACTCTTGCTCGTATCTGGGACTCGCGTGTCCCCAGCAGAGTGAGGGTGTTCGGCTGGCTTTTCTACCTCGACCGGCTCAACACTCGGGCAAACTTGCTCCGAAAGTCCATCATCGACTCTGCCACTTGCCCCCGATGCGCTGATGCGTCCGAAGACCGGGCACACCTCTTCTTCCACCGTCCGGCAACTCGTGCCATTTGGGATGCCATTGGTCTACACCCTTCCTCTACCCCCTCTGCACATCTTTGGGTCTCCCATGGGCACCCGGGTCTCCCTGAGTCAGTATGGCCTCTCATTCTTCTTCTTATCGTTTGGAAAATTTGGGACGCCCGTAATGCTAAAACTTTTAGGGATCTAGATGTCTCACCCCATGATGTTACTAGGGGCATCATCGTGGATCTTACATTGTGGTCTCATCGCCTTAAGAAGGTGGAGGACATAGTTCACACCGGCCTGTGGCGGGACTATTTTACCTGTCTCCTTGTCTAAGTTTGTAACAAAATACTTTTGAAATATATTCAGGTGGGGAGTCCCCCCCCCCTCGTGACAGTTTCAGAAAAGAAAAGGTTTCATATATTTCAAGGAGAAAGCGGCAAAGAGCGTACTAGGATTCTATGCAGGAGTGACCCATACCTTGGGGATGAGCGGCATTGGGGAAATGAACCCGCCATCATGAACCTCTTGCAGGACATCTATGACATGTCTGTTGAAGTATACATGGATTATCCAATCTTTTCAATCGTTCTAGACTTTTGGTTCCACTAGTTAGTGCATAAAATGTAAACTAGGGGCCCCAATCAACCCGGATCCTCGTCAATGTCGTGCCAGGGGCCCCAATCAGGAATAGGAAGGGGTTTAGGTAGGGCGACCCGCTATCCCCGATGATGTTCATCTTAATGATGGAACCACTCCAGCGGTTGTTTGCCATGGCGGATAGCCAGGGCCTGCTCTCGCCTTTTGTGGGGGCCCCAAACCAGTGGGTGTCGATCTTCGCAGATGATGTGATGCTTTTCCTAAAACCGGAGGCCCAGGATCTACTTGTTTGTAATACCATTCTTGGCTCTTTTGCAGGAGCCTCGGGGATGCGGGTTAACAGAGCGAAGACTTGCACGATGCCTATCAGGTGCTCAGAGGAACAAGTGGACCGAATTGCTGACATGCTTGGCTGTCCTGTGGGGGCCTTCCCATGCCGTTACCTGGGCTTGCCGCTAAGCTTAAGGAAGCTGACGACGACGCAGCTCGATGATCTGGTAGTCCAGGTAGCGAGAAAGATGCCTTCATGGAGGGGAGCGTCGCTGCCGCGGAGCAGCAGGCTGGTGCTGGTGAAAGCGGCTCTGTGCGCCATCCCGCTACATGCAATGCTTGTTCTACAGATACCACTGAAGACAATCAAGGCGATCAACAAGATCTGTCACGGATTTCTATGGGCGGGAGCAACGGAAGCTAATGGCGCCCAATGCGAGGTAGTGTGGAAATCTGTGTGCACTCCAAAGTGGGCTGGTGGGCTGGGTGTCCCAGATCCACAGTGGCTGAATGTTGCCCTTCAGGCGAGGTGGCCATGGCTGCAGAAACTTGACGAGCGAAGGCCATGGAGAGGGATGGATATTAGGGTTTCAAAGGAAGCCATGAGGCTGTTTCAGGCTGCAACGCTCACTATGATCGGTGATGGCCAGCAGGCAATATTCTGGCACGATAGGTGGATCGGTGGATTCAGGGCCCAAGAGATCGTGCCGGGGCTGTATAAGCGCGTTCCTCAGAGGATGAAGAAGGCTATGACGGTAGTGCAGGCGCTCGATGATGAGGTTATGTACCTAGGGTAGGGTCATGGACCTATCTAGGATACCATGCCCTA
Organism: Triticum dicoccoides; assembly: GCF_002162155.2. Classification (NCBI taxonomy): domain Eukaryota; kingdom Viridiplantae; phylum Streptophyta; class Magnoliopsida; order Poales; family Poaceae; genus Triticum; species Triticum dicoccoides. The sequence goes on from NC_041381.1 coordinate 394,256,804, forward strand.
GGACATCATCATACGAAGCAACCTTCCAGTCGACCAAGAGAAGTTCCACTCGACCAAGGGAGACTCCACTCGACTGGCTAGAAGACACTCGACCATGAAGATGCACTCGACCATCAGAAGTTCATGATCTACTCTGCATCCAAACGGTCTGTAATTGAATAGTCTTAATGGTCATGATGACACTTTATGTATGGCGTTACCAGTAACGCCAGCCTTAATGTACTTTAACCCTCCTCTATGTGGGCTGGCTGGGGTCTTGGCGTCCTCTATATAAGCCACCCCCCTCCACTGGTAGAAGGGTTCGCACCCCTGTAACTCATATACACAGAGATCAGTCGACCGCCTCCGGGCTCCGAGACGTAGGGCTGTTACTTCCTCAGAGAAGGGCCTGAACTCGCTAAACACTCGTGTGTACAACTACTCCATAGCTAGGACCTTGCCTTCTCATACTTACCCCCCATTCTACTGTCAGACTTAGAACCACGACAGTTGGCGCCCACCGTGGGGCCGGTGTCTTAGCTACTTTTTTGGAGAAGTTGCAATTTGTCCGATCGCCTTCATCATGGTTTCCGGTGGAGCTCAGGTCGAGAGCCGCGAGATCCGTCTCGGTGCGCTCACTTTCATCACCGACGACTCCGCTTGGCTCCAGGAGGCACCACTCGACATCGACGCGCTCCCCATCCGCGGGGTGACGCATTTTCGGGCGTGTGTCCGCGGTGTCTTGCTGCGACAACCGTCGACCCCGTACCGGTCGACTCCTGCGCCATCCTCCCTCCCTGTCTCCCGCCAGCGCAAGCGCTCCGGTCGGTCGAGACTCCAGCGATGGGTGAGGCACGCAGTGTCTCGCCAATCGGCCACCACCCAAGTCGCGGCGATCGAGCCCGACGAGTCTCTCTACGGCCTGTTCGACCTGTCGACTAGCTCCGTAGAGACTGCATCCGAGTGCGATAGCAGTGATCCGGCGGCGGAAGTATTGATGGTCAACGGGCCCCGTAGTCCTCCCGGTTTCCCCCGCGGCGACGGGGTGGACGACGAGGACGACCCCGCTCAAGCCCATGAAGAGTACCAACCCGAGTCGCTCACTTCCCAGCAGAGGGAAGAACTTCACCGCCGGAACATGGATGCTCTGCATACTCCCATTGCAGGAGAAACACCCGAGGCTCGCGCCCTGGAAGAGGCGCGTTTAGCCAACCTGGCTGAACGCACTCGACTGGAGAACCTTCAGCGAGCACTCGACGAGCGTGCGCATCAGCGAGCGACTAACTCCAATCGACGTCAGCTCTTTCCTCAACCAACTCGGGTATATCGAACCCCAATTCAGAATTTGGCAGCTGCAACCCGCATAGCGGAGTCGATTCAGCCCTCTCAGTCAGAGGCTGGAAGAGGCCTGATGCAGATCAGAGATTTTCTCTGGGCGGTAGGAGATCAGAATTCAGCTGTGTCGCAGTCACGTAACAGGATGCACAGTCGATCTGTCACTGCGAATACGGTTCAATCGGCTCACAGTCCAAGGTCGCCTCTGAGGCGCATGGGACGTGAAGGCCGGCGGGACCACTATGATGACCGATTTGATCGCGATGACCGGCGTCGAGTGCCCACTCCTCCTCTGAGGAGTGGGTCTAACGCCTATCGGCAGCAAGATGACAGACGCCAGTTTAGTATCGGGAGGAGAGCTCCAATCGACCCCAGAGAGCCAGGCTTTGACGCGAGATCCGTCATCGTGCAAGGTTTGGTCGACCGAAACAAAGCTCATAGAGGTGGTCATGACAGAGATATGCCCACAAGCAGCCGAGTCCATGTTTCAGGTCCAGAATGTTTTAGCAGAGCGATCAGAACCGCAGTGATACCCCCCAACTTCAGGTTGGCGACTGGGGTGAATAAGTTCACCGGAGAGTCTAAGCCTGAAACTTGGCCCGAAGACTACCGAGTGGCTGTTCAGATTGGTGGCGGTAATGATGAAGTGGCCATGAAACATTTGCCACTTATGCTAGGAGGTTCAGCCAGGGCATGGTTGAATCAGTTAGCTCCCAGCAGCATTTACACCTGGGAAGATCTTTCTCGAGTGTTCGTCAAGACGTTTGAGGGAATTTGCAAGCGACCTGCTGGACTGACTGAGCTACAAGTTTGTGTACAAAATTCGAGTGAAACACTGAGAGATTACATCCAGAGGTGGATCACTTTGCATCACACTGTAGAGAACGTGTCGGACCATCAAGCGGTCTGCGCCTTCAAAGAGGGCGTCAAGAACAGAGAGTTGAGCCTGAAGTTTGGTCGAACCGGAGACATGACCCTGAGTCGGATGATGGAAATAGCCACCAAGTACGCCAACGGCGAAGAAGAGGACCGACTCCGGAGCGGCAAGTACAAGCCGAGTCAGTCGGATAAAGGAAACTCCAGTCGGAAGCAAAAGCGGAAGGCCGAGCCAGCAGCTCCTGGAGAGGCTCTGGCCGTAACACAGGGCAAATTTAAGGGGAAACCCAAAGGATCTTGGAACCCCAAGAAAATAAAAGATAAGGAGGGTAATGATGTGATGGACCTGCCGTGTCATATTCACACAAAGAAAGACGAAGAGGGTAACTTCATCTACCCAAAGCATACCACTCGCCAGTGCCGGCTCTTAATCCAACAGTTTTAAGGGAAACAGCCGAAGGACAAAGAGAAGGAGTCGGACAAGGCTGAGGACAAGCAGGACAGTGATGGAGAATACCCTCATGTCAACTCCACTCTGATGATTTTTGCTGATGTAGAGAGCAAAAGTCGACTGAAAGTGATCAACCGTGAAGTCAACATGGTCGCACCGGCAACACCAAACTATCTGAGATGGTCACAAACTCCCATTACTTTCGACTAGTCGGACCATCCTACTCATATTGCCACCCCTGGGAGGCAAGCACTGGTGGTCGACCCGGTCGTCGAAGGCACTCGACTGACGAAGGTATTGATGGACGGCGGCAGCGGGTTGAACATTCTGTATGCTGAGACGCTCAAGGGAATGGGCATTCCGATGTCCAGGCTCAGTTCCAGCAACATGAGTTTTCACAGAGTCATCCCAGGAAAGAAGGCTGAGTCACTCAGCCAAATAGCTCTGGATGTGGTGTTTGGCGACTCGAAGCATTTCCGCAAAGAGAAGCTGACTTTTGAAGTTGTGGATTTCCAGAGCGCCTACCACGCTATCTTGGGAAGACCAGCCTACGCCCGCTTCATGGCTCGACCATGTTACGTGTACCTCAAGTTAAAGATGCCTGGCCCCAAAGGCGTGATCACCGTCACTGGTAACCGGAAGAAAGCAGAAGAGTGTTTCCAGAAAGGCTCAAAGATTGCGGATGACCAGATAACAGTGATAGAGCTAGAGGGATACAAGAAGAACGTAGATCCGAGTGATTTACTGTGGGCCAAGAAGCCTGCCACAGAGTCAGCATTTCAGTCATCCGGGGAGACAAAGCTAGTTCACATCCACCCGACTGACCCTAATGCAGCTCCGACCCATATTTCCACTACACTCGACTCTAAATAGGAAGAAGCGCTCATCCAGTTCCTCCGTGAGAACTGGGACATCTTTGCGTGGAAGCTAGCTGACATGCCAGGTGTTCCCAGGGGACTGGCTGAGCATCGCCTTAGAGTCGACTCGAAGGCAAAACCTGTTAAAGAACATCTTCGATGGTCCGCCGTTCAGAAGAAAAAGGCCATTAGCGAAGAGGTGGCTCGACTCCTTGCAGCAGAGTTCATCCGAGAGATATACCACTCCGAGTGGCTCGCCAATGTCGTTATGGTTCCCAAAAAGGACAATTCCCTTCGTATGTGCATTGATTTCAAACATATCAATCGGGCCTGCCCGAAAGATCATTTTCCTCTCCCTCGCATCGACCAGATTGTCGACTCAACCGCGGGGTGCGAGAGATTGTCTTTTCTAGACGCTTATTCCGGGTATCATCAGATCCGTCTGTATGGGCCTGACAAAATCAAAACAGCTTTCATCACCCCATTCGGGTGCTTCTGCTATATCACCATGCCATTCGGCCTCAAGAATGCCGGAGCCACGTTCATGAGAATGATTCAAAAGTGTTTACTCACTCAAATCAGTCGGAATGTGGAAGCATACATGGATGATATCGTGGTCAAGTCGCAAAAGGGTTCCGACCCGTTGACTGACTTAGCTAAAACATTTGCCAATCTCAGGAGGTATGATATCAAGCTCAATCCTGCAAAGTGCACATTCGGAGTACCTGGCGGAAAGTTACTCGGTTTTCTCGTTTTCGAACGAGGAATCAACGCTAACCCAGAAAAAGTTGGCACCATACTCCGAATGAAACGCCCTGTGCGTGTGCACGATGACCAGAAGCTTACTGGATGCTTGGCCGCGTTAAGTCGATTCATCTCTCGCCTCGGTGAAAAGGCGTTGCCCCTTTACCGACTGATGAAGAAGGCAGACAAGTTCGAGTGGACTCCAGAAGCTGATGCAGCGTTTGCCGAGTTAAAAACTCTGCTCTCCACCCAGCCGGTGCTTGCTGCTCCAATCAGCAAAGAGCCTCTGTTGCTTTATATTGCAGCCACAGGACAAGTCGTCAGTACAGTACTTACGGTCGAGCGGGAAGAAGAAGGGAAAGCCTTCAAAGTTCAGCGCCCAGTGTATTATCTCTCTGAAGTTTTGACCCCATCGAAGCAAAGATATCCTCATTATCAGAAGCTCGTATATGGGATCTACATGACCATGAAGAAGGTTGCCCATTATTTCTCTGATCATGACATTACAGTCGTCAGCGACGCACCATCCTCAGAGATTCTGCACAACAGAGATGCAACTGGTCGAGTGGCTAAATGGGTGATTGAACTCCTTCCCCTTGATATCAAATTTGAGGCAAAGAAAGCCATTAAGTCCCAGGCTATAGCAGATTTCCTTGCCGAGTGGATTGAACAGCAGCAGCCGACTCAAGTTCACTCGGAGCATTGGACCATGTTCTTTGATGGCTCTAAGATGTTAAATGGTTCTGGTCCTGGGGTAGTTTTGGTTTCTCCCCGAGGAGATAAGCTCAGATATGTGGTCCAGATCCACTTTGATTCCTCCAACAATGAAGCAGAATATGAAGCACTGTTGTATGGGTTGCGCATGGCCATTTCACTCGGTGTCCGTCGCCTTATGGTTTACGGCGACTCAGATTTGGTGGTCAATCAGGTGATGAAGGAATGGGACGTGAGAAGCCCAGCCATGACTGGATACTGCAATGCGGTGAGGAAGCTTGAAAAGAGATTCGAAGGGTTAGAACTCCATCACGTTCCCTGACTGAAAAATCAAGCGGCTGATGACTTGGCGAAGATAGGTTCCAAGAGGGAAGCCATTCCAAGTGGCGTGTTTTTGGAACATGTCTACACACCATCGGTTCAAGAGGATCCCTTCACTGAAGAAGCCCCGCAGCCTAAAAGCGCCACAGATCTGATTGAAGTCGAGGTCCCAGCGGTGGTTGACTTGATCATGGAAGTTTTGGTCATCACTCCCGATTGGATAGTGCCCTACATCGCCTATATTTTGAGGAAGGAACTCCCCGAGAATGAAGAAGAAGCTCAAGAGATCGTCCGCCGGTCCAAAGCCTTCACCGTCATGAGAGGTCAACTATACAGAGAAAGTGCAACTGGAGTCAGCCAGAAATGTATAACACCAGAGGAAGGTCGAATGATTCTCAACGACATCCACTCGGGGACCTGTGGCCATCATGCGTCTTCTCGGACCATCGTGGCCAAAGCATACCGAGCTGGTTTTTATTGGCCCAGGGCAAATGAAATGGCGAAAGAGATAGTCGACAAGTGTGAGGGATGTCAATTTTACTCCAATATGTCACAGAAGCCCGCGTCAGCTTTGAAGACTATACCACTCGTCTGGCCCTTTGTTGTATGGGGTTTGGATATGGTTGGCCCGTTGAGAACAGGAAGAAGCGGTTTCACACATGTGCTGGTAGCAGTCGACAAGTTTACCAAGTGGATTGAGGCCAAACCCATCAAGAACCTCGATGCTGGTACCGCTGTCAGCTTCATCCGAGAACTGGTATTCAGATATGGGGTCCCACACAGCATCATCACTGCTAACGGGTCAAACTTTGATTCAGAAGAATTCAGAGCTTTCTGCACATCTCAAGGCACACGAGTCGACTATGCTTCAGTCGCCCATCCGCAGACGAATGGACAGGCAGAACGAGCCAACGGCTTGATTCTCAAAGGGTTGAAGCCCCGTTTGATGCGTGATCTCAAGCATGCGGCTGGTGCATGGGTTGACGAACTTCCCTCGGTGCTTCGGGGGTTAAGGACCACACCTAACCGGTCGACTGGAAGAACTCCATTCTTCTTGGTCTACGGAGCTGAAGCAGTTTTGCCGAGTGACCTTCTCCACAACGCTCCCCGAGTCGAGCTCTACACCGAAGCTGAAGCAGAACAAGCGCGGCAGGACGCAGTCGACCTTTTAGAGGAAGAAAGAGAGATGGCTCTGATCAGGTCGACCATTTATCAACAAGACTTGCGTCGCTTCCACGCCAAAAACGTGAAGAGTTGAGCCTTCCAGGAAGGAGACTTAGTTCTCCGAGTGGACCAGCAGAAACCACACAAGCTTGCTCCTTCTTGGGAAGGTCCCTTCATCGTCACCAAGGTTCTCCACAATGGAGCATACTGTCTTTACAATGTCGAACATCAGATCGACGAGCCCCGAGCTTGGAACGCGGAGCTTCTCCGCCCCTTTTACACTTAAGTATTCACTCGGTTGAGTTGTAATAAAAGTACTCATGTAGTTTATTTATCAAAGACAAGAGCTTTATAGTTTTCCCAGTGATTGTTATTACTTTTGTCCATATAAAACAATCCCCCAGTGGGTGGCTTAGCTGCGAATCCGATTCGCCTAAGTTTGTAAAAATAAATCCTAACTGAGTGGTGAGTCAGTCTCCCACACGAAGGCTTAGCTGCGAAATCCGTTTCGCCTAAGATAAATAAAATCCTACCGAGCGGTAAGTCAGCCTTCCACTCGAAGGCTTAGCTGCAGTCCAAGTACTCGCCTAAGATAAATAAAATCCTACTGAGTGGTAAGTCAGCCTTCCACTCGGAGGCTTAGCTGCAGTCCAAGTACTCGCCTAAGATAAATAAAATCCTACCGAGTGGTAAGCCAGCCTTCCACTCAGAGGCTTAGCTGCAGTCCAAGTACTCGCCTAAGATAAATAAAATCCTACCGAGTGGTAAGTCAGCCTTCCACTCGGAGGCTTAGCTACAGTCCAAGTACTCTCCTAAGATAAATAAAATCCTACCGAGTGGTAAGCCAGCCTTCCACTCAGAAGCTTAGCTGCAGTCCAAGTACTCGCCTAAGATAAATAAAATCCTACCGAGTGGTAAGCCAGTCTTCCACTCGGAGGCTTAGCTGCAGTCCAAGAACTCGCCTAAGTACAAGTACAACATGCGTTCTGCAAGGAGGACGAGGAGCAGGCCGACTGCTACCCTCTCCTTCCGAGCTACGCCACCAATTTAAAAATCCTACCGAGTGGAGAGCAGACCTCCCACTCGGGAGCTTAGCTGCAACCCAGTGCTTGCCTAAGTGTCTGAAATCCTACCGAGTGGAGAGTAGACCTTCCACTCGGGGGCTTAGCTGCAGCCCAGTGCTCGCCTAAGAATCTGAAATCCTGCCGAGTCGAGAGTAGACCTCCCACTCGGGGGCTTAGCTGCAGCCCAGTGCTCGCCTAAGTGTCTAAAATCCTACCGAGTGGAGAGCAGATCTCCCACTCGGGGGCTTAGCTGCAGCCCAGTGCTCGCCTAAGTGTCTGAAAT
>NC_041381.1:394264878-394275993 GCF_002162155.2 Triticum dicoccoides
TAAGAATCTGAAATCCTACCGAGTGGAGAGCAGACCTCTCACTCGGGGGCTTAGCTGCAGCCCAGTGCTCGCTTAAGAATCTGAAATCCTACCGAGTGGAGAGCAGACCTCTCACTCGGGGGCTTAGCTGCAGCCTAGTGCTCGCCTAAGAATCTGAAATCCTACCGAGTGGAGAGCAGACCTCCCACTCGGAGGCTTAGCTGCAGCCCAGTGCTCGCCTAAGTGCCTAAAATCCTACCGAGTGGAGGGCAAACCTCTCACTCGCGGACTTAGCTACAGCCCAGTACTCGCCTAAGTGAATTAGGGTGCAAGCCGATGGCAATAAGCGCTTTGCTTCAACCTGCAAGGGATACCTCAAACCAAACGCAAGCATATTCAGTGACGAGCCCAAGTTCGGATAATACCTAACAGAACCGAAAGTGCTCAGGCGCTAAGCCTGTTAAGGTTTATCGGTTACAAAACCCACTGGGCATACCGAGGCAAATTTAAAGTATCAAGCTCAGAAGTTTTTTACCCCTCCTGTGGAGGGCTGGAAGGTGCCACAAACTCGTCCAGATCAATTCCATCCACAATCCGAGTGGCAGCAGCGATGAAGGTCTCCATGAAAGATCTGAAATCATGCTTCTTGGTGTTGGCCACCCTGAGAGCCACCAGCTTGTCCTCTCGTGCATCCTTGCAGTGAACGCGGACCAGAGACAGAGCAACATCCGCGCCGCTCCTGGCCGAGGACTTCTTCCACTCTTGCATTCGACTCGGGACCTCGTTCAGTCGAGTCATCAGAGACTCGAGGTCGTTCTGGAGTGTCTCTCTGGGCCAAAGTGTTGTGTCGATGCGGGAAGTTGCTACCTTCAGCCTTGCGAGATAATCGATGACAGCAGCAACACGAGATTCAAGTCGGAGCACATTCATGGCGACTTCATCTTTCACAGGAGAGTTGATGGGGTCCAGGTTTACTTCAAGTCGACCAGTCTCCTCTTCAAAGTTCTGACAAAATTCTGCAAGCACAACCACCGAGTCAAGACAAACAGTCAGAGGTTACAATTGAAATATTTGTTTGATACAAAGGATTACCTTCAAGCATGAGGAACAACTTCTTGGCGAATCCACCCAGATAAGCCTCCAGATCATTCTTCTTACTCTCCAACTCGCTGGCCTTGTCATTCAGGGTGGTCTTGTCGCTTTTCAGTCGAGTGACCTCCTGGTTGGCGGCATCAAGAGCAGCTTTCAGATTGGTGTTTTCTTTTTCAAGCTTAGTCACTGAAGCCAGCTTCTCATCCGCTAGCCTGGTCTTCTCTAAAGCAGTTTTTTGCATCTCAGCCAAGTCAAGCTCTTGTTTCTTCAGGGCGTCCCTCACTTTGCCTACAAAATTACAGTGAGATTAGATTCGGAAACAAGTGAGAGGCAAAGGCAGTCGTCAAAAGCCTCACCAAGCATACCTTTAGCTTCCTCCTTCGCCTTCGTCAAGTTCTCTTGGGCCAGTTTCAGATCGAGCTTGAGCTGAATGTGTTTGTTCTCCAACTCAGTATAACGAGCCGCAAGGTCACATGATTTCTACGAAGAACCAATCGACAGATGTCAAAGACAATTCACTTCTGAGTGAGTAAGGAAAAATCATAGCGTTTCTAAGACTACGGCCGAATGCAAACATTCGACCATAGTCTCGGGGACTACACCCAGTGGGTGCACTCAGCGTGCCCCCACTAGTTTCATCAAGAGTCGACCAGTCGACCAAAACAAAAAAAAGAAAGAGGCAATGTTCTTTAGACTATAGTCGACTGCCAGCAGTCGACCATAGTCTCGGGGACTACACCCAGTGGGTGCACTCAGCGTGCCCCCACCGGTCCATGAATCTATTCGACCTTGTTGAGTAAAGAAAAACTCAAAGCATAAAGACTATGGTCAACTGCCAGCAGTCCACCATAGCCTTGGGGACTACATCCAGTGGGTGCACTCAGCGTGCCCCCACCGGTCCATGAATCTGTCGAGTAAAGAAAAAACCAAAAACATCAAGACTATGGTCGACTGCCAGCAGTCCACCATAGCCTTGGGAACTACACCCAGTGGGTGCACTCGGCGTGCCCCCACTAACCCGGAATTTCAATCGACACACACCCAGTGGGTGTAGGACAGACTTAAGAATTTCAGAAAGAAGAACAGGCAGTGACCGACTGACCTGAACGTTACTCTGGAGTGCCGAACTGGCGTCATAGGCTGCCTGGCTGGCTTCTCGAATTGCCTTCACTTGCTCCATCATGACCCCCGCTTGGCGTATCGCTTCTCTAGCGGCACTGGCTTGGTCTTCTGGAACGGGGTAGGTGGAGAAAAGCGAGGGTTGAGCAGCACTCGATGACGAAGGGCGAGCACTCGTCAACGGCACCGCGAAGGTTACGGTGGGTCAAGTGACATTGTCTCCCTCCACGACCAACGTCTCAGGTGCTGGCACATCCCGAGTCGCCTTACCAGCAGGCGTTTTCTTGCTCCTCCTTTGCCTCGGTGGTTCTTCGTCGTCGTCGTCAGGAAGGTCAATAACAATGTTAGATGAGGCTGCAGAAAGAATCAAAATTAGAGACAATAAGTCAGTCGACTGAAAACGGCGTCATAGAATCATACCTGGTTGCGAGGTAACAGCATCCTCCATCTCGTGGTCTTCAGCCTTGGCCGAAGTTTCAGAAGTAGCAGCGCTGCAGTTCCAAAAGCCAGTCGATTGGCCCATGAGTCGACCAAAGACAAGTCCATGAAACAGAGAAAGCTCAAATCTACCATTACCCTGAGATAGTGGGGATCACCATCTTCATCTTCGGCAAGACCTTTGCGGGCTTCGATGGTACCACTCGAGATTGCTTCGGAGCCTTCTCAGTCGGCGCCGGAGAAGTGGTCCGAGGGCGCTTAGTCGATTGGGAAGCGGTCGCGACCCCCCTTACCCCGCTCAGTCGCTGGATCATGGGCAAGCTTCGAGCGTCTTTCCGAGCGGGGAGGTGCAACTTCCTCCTCCTCCTCTTCTTCCTCCTCACCAGAGTCGTCACCCTCGTCGTCGTCGTCAGCATCCGAATCCCACTCCTCCGGGCTTTCGCCCCCGCTTCCTTCCCCCTCCTCAGTCGGCGTCTGCGCTCCATTGGGCATCGAGTACAATTCAGTGGTGGCCTGTCAGACAAACAACAAAGCAAGACAAAGATCAACCGACCAATTCGCGGCGAAGCAGAATAGATGAAACAAATTTACACTCGGAGATAAGCGGCCATACCTTGTCCGGCGTATAGGTACAGTCGAGTGGCGGGATCCTCCTCGCCCCTCGAGGGTTGTCCTTGTTCCCTGTGATGGCGGCCACCCACCTCTCCAGCGTAGCGTCGTCGACTGCTTCTGGATGGACCCGAGTGGTGTCTTCAGTACCGCAGTACAGCCACATCGGGTGGCCTCGGTACTGGAGTGGTTGGATACGACGCCTCAGGAAGACTTCCAGAAGATCCATGCCCGTCACTCCGTCCCGAACGAGTTGGACCACGCGCTCCACCAACATTTTTACCTCGGCTTTCTCCTCAGGAAGCACCTTCAGAGAAGACGGTTTGTCCACTCGGACCATGGAGAACGGAGGGAGACCAGTCGACTGCCCCGGCGTCGACTCGTCTTGGTAGTAGAACCAAGTCGACTGCCACCCTCTGACCGACTCAGGAAGGGTCATGGCCGGGAAAGTGCTCTTATTCCTCAACTGGATCCCAAGATCCCCGCACATCTGTATAACCTTGGTCCTCTCATCACCCGGGCTCGCCTTTTTTACTGTCTGCGACCGACAGGTGAATATGTGCTTGAAGAGACCCCAGTGCGGTTGACAACCCAGGAAGTTCTCGCACATGGACACAAAGGCAGCAAGATAGGCGATGGAATTGGGATTGAAATGATGGAGTTGCGCCCCGAAGAAATTCAGAAACCCACGGAAGAACACACTCGGCGGCAGAGAAAAACCACGATCTACGTGAGTGGCTAAGAGAACGCACTCACCCTCCTGCGGCTGCGGTTGACACTCGGACCTCGGGAGCCTCGCTGACCCGTGGGGGATCAGTCCCTCATCGGCCAGGTCGTCGAGGTCCTTTCCAGTGATGGTCGAGTGGATCCAATCCCCTTGGACCCAACCCTTCGGCAGGCGGGACCTCGACGAAGATCCGCCCCGGCTGGACGGTCTCCCCTTCGCTTGCCCCGCCATCATCGCCTTCTCCGCGCGCTCTAGAGCCGCCGTCTTCTCCTTCACCATTATCACCGGCGAAGCGCTCGAGAGGTGGATAAGGCGGAGGTGGGAGCAGGCGCCGTGGGCGGAGGCAGAGAGGAAAGAGAGGAAAATGGGGAGGCACTATTCAAAAATTCACCCCCGACGCTTTATATAAGGGCGCTTCCGAGTGGCTGACGAGTGGGTCCGAGCAGATCTGTCACATCCCGGAACAGTTGCACACGTACGATACGTGGCGAAAAAGGCGGCGCGGAAATCGAGGCGTTCATGCCTTATCCCGCCCGATTGCCGCGGATCGCCCCGCTTCGCGCGCTTCCCAAATTTCAGATCCCGCAAAATCCGCTAACAGCAGATCAATCTGTTAGACGATATCCTTCCCGCAATCCGTCGCTCGGAAGTTCACCAAAGTTCAAAAGTTCACTCGACAAAAGATAAGAATGGATCAAGGCGACTGAAGTAAAAGTCGACGCCAACACCGAAAGAAGAATCGCCGATCCAAGATACGACATAATCAAAGTGCAGTAAACAAGTCGGAGAAAATCGTCAACTCCTTCCTCACTCGAACCTCGATCCATTCGGGGGCTAATGATGAGGTTATGTACCTAGGGTAGGGTCATGGACCTATCTAGGATACCATGCCCTAGGACATCATCATACGAAGCAACCTTCCAGTCGACCAAGAGAAGTTCCACTCGACCAAGGGAGACTCCACTCGACTGGCTAGAAGACACTCGACCATGAAGATGCACTCGACCATCAGAAGTTCAGGATCTACTCTGCATCCAAACGGTCTGTAATTGAATAGTCTTAATGGTCATGATGACACTTTATGTATGGCGTTACCAGTAACGCCAGCCTTAATGTACTTTAACCCTCCTCTACGTGGGCTGGCTGGGGTCTTGGCGTCCTCTATATAAGCCACCCCCCTCCACTGGTAGAAGGGTTCGCACCCCTGTAACTCATATACACAGAGATCAGTCGACCGCCTCCGGGCTCCGAGACGTAGGGCTGTTACTTCCTCAGAGAAGGGCCTGAACTCGCTAAACACTCGTGTGTACAACTACTCCATAGCTAGGACCTTGCCTTCTCATACTTACCCCCCATTCTACTGTCAGACTTAGAACCACGACACTCGAGGATGGTAGCTGGGCTACCTGCATCGGACCGGACATGGATGAGGCCACTCTTCGGGAGTACTTGGCTTTGTGGTCGGTGACGGCCGTGGTCCAGCTCACGCCCGGTTTACGTGACACTGTCAGATGGGCTTGGGAGGACTCTGGCCAGTACTCGGCCAGGTCGGCGTATGCGGAAGATTCTGGGGTCTCGAACGGGCACCATATGCCACTATGGCTTGGAAATCCAAGGCTCTCCTCCAATGCCGCTTTTTCAACTGGCTGGTGGCCCGGAACCGATGCTGGACGTCGAACAGGTTGGCGCGGCAAGGGTTACCACATCAGGCGGCCTGCCCCTTTTGCGATCAGGGTGAGGAGATGATCAATCACATCATGCTAACCCGCGTCTTCGCCCGCACGGTGTGGGTCGCTGTGCTCGCGGCGCTCAACAGGCCGGATTGGATGCCTGGCCAGGAGGACGCGATCGTCGACTGGTTCACAGCATGCTCGCCTCCGAGGACTCACCGGAGGGATATCACCACCGTGTTCTCTCTCTGCCTATGGGAACTGTGGAAGCATAGGAACAAGATCGTCTTTGAGGGCGCCTCCCCATCGACGGCAGTGGTGATCGCGTGCATTGAGACAGAAGGCAGAGCTTGGGCGCAAGTTGGCATGTTCAAGCACGACATGGCCTTCTTCCTGTTGATGCTTTCTAGGTGGGATGGCGCGAGTAGTTAGACCAAGGCTGATCGGGTGGGGCTAGGTAGCGTTAAGGTTGAGGGCTCAATTGTAACCGGATGTAAACTTTGACCTTGGTGGATGGGGCTCTTTCCCCTCTCCTTCTTTAATGCACGATACGCACGCTAGTGCGTATTCTAGAAAAAAATGTAAGCCAATGGGTCCTAGATTCCAGTCTAAATTTTCATTATTTAAACAAAAAATTGCTTCGCCCTCTTCTGAATCCAACAAATTCAAGGACAAGGCGCGACCTTGTACGTGGTTTTTGGTTCGACCTCGGAAGCCAGCTTCCTGGAGCCAGGCCGTTCAGGCCAGCTCCACTCGCGGATTCGCGAAAGCTGGAAGCTGTCGAGCTTCCGAACAGGCCCTATAAAATGCTCATTTCTGATTGTAATATATAAGGTGGCACTGGTGGAAAAAGGGCCTTTGGTCGCGGTTCGCAACTGCCATTAGTCGCGGTTGCGCAACCGCGACCGAACGGGCGCGACTAAAGGCCCCCCCCTTTAGTCGCGGTTGCTTAAGAACCGCGACTAAAGGCCCGTCCACGTGGGCGCCAGGTGGCCGTCGGGGCGGAGGACCTTTAGTCGCGGTTCTTCTGGCCAACCGCGACTAAAGGCCGCCGCAGGTTTAGGGTTTTAGCCCCCCCCCCCTTAAACCTGTTTTCTGTTTAATTTGTATTGTTTTATTTCTTTTGTGCTTTATTTTAATTTTGAAGGAGTTTCATATATTCTACGGTACTACATACATGCATATGAATGTACAATTTCAAATAAATTTGAAATTAGAACCAAAAAGAATTCAAGAGGAATATACAATATATATTCAATATCATCGGATGACCATATACAATTTTGAACAAGTTTCCATACATGATTTAATGCATATAAAGTTATACGTCCTCGTAATAGTGTTCTCCTTTAGGATGGAGGACTTCCCTGCTGAACCATCCAGCTAGTTCCTCTTGAAGTGGTCGGAAGCGAGCTTCTGGACTAAGCATCCACCGGAGGTTATTCCTCTGAGCATTGGTATCACTCGGAACCCGCTCAGAGGTGTATCTCCGGATCATCTCACAGACATAGTATCCACATAGATTGGTCTCCGGTGGCTGAATATCCCCAGCATTCTTAGCCTTTAACATTTTGAATTCTAGCTCTTTTTTGAATTCACCGACCTTTGTATCTACGAACCGTCTCCAAACCCTACGAGGCAAAGAAAATTAAATGAACAAGAGAGTTATTAATTAGTTACTTGATATTAGGAAATGAACAAAATAGGCCGATCGATATAGAGCGCAAATGAATGAAAATAATTACTTCTGCAGCATTCTTCTCATGCCGCCCCAAAGCTTTGGATCCATATTCACAGAGTCGTGGACGAGACATTCTGAGGTGTTAACTTTAATTACTAGCAGAATCCAGTGGAACCTGCGGACACGATACATGCACAGTACGTCATGCATAACTCATCGATTAGCCGGCCACATACCATGCATGGAGTAAACAAAAGAGAATGTGCTCAAGATAGAAACACTCACTCAAAATGGTAAGGAAATAGAATATCACTTTTGAGTTCCTGCTTTGTAAGAAACTGCCACAGGTCTGCCTCCACGTCGGCGGGGTAACGCTCCAACACATGTCCATTAACGATGTGTGGGTCAATGAACCCAACATCATGGATGTTCCTTACTCTGCATTCCTTAATCTTCATTCTGCATGTATAATAGCGGACACAACAATATAGTTAGGACATATATATAGTGCAGGCAATATGAACGAGATGGGGTAGAAATTAATAAATCACTTACAGAACGTAGCAACTGATGATAGATTTATCGAGCTCGCGCAGATTGAAAAGCTGGAACAATTCACTCAGTTCAATTTGTACATAGTAATGTTTGAAGTGATGCTCATGTCTAACTTCCGCATAAATATATTCTTTGGCATTTTTATTTTTTATGTAACCCTTGTACCATTTCAGCAGACCTTTCATTTGTGGAGGTAGATCCTTTTCCTGCGCAGGCTCGACGAGAGGCCCATTCTTGACATATGTAATTACTACCTCCTTCACTGGCGCCTCATCAAGGCCTAACAGTTCACGAAGAGTAATACCTAAGTTGGCCGCTTGTTCTCTGGCACTCGTTACAGTCAATCCCTGTGCTGCCGCAGCTTGTATGATCTCGGGGGCATCCGGACAGAAGGCTTCCACTATAAGCGGGGCAATCGATTGTTTACTTTGTTCCCCGAGCTGGGCAACTTGTTTCCCACTTTTTTTACTTTCGGCCTTCTCCCGCTTTTTGTTCTCCTTGAACATGAGTGCCTGCCTGCGAAGTTCACGTGCATAGTCGTTAGGCAGATTCTTCGCGGCTTGGGACGGTGTGCTCAAAAATGACTTAGCCCACTTCTTTTGCTCATCAGAAAATACTGGCTTGGGCGGCTCGGGCTCTCTTTTCTTCTTGCAGTCCGCCTTCCATTTCTCCAAATCAGCAGCCGCGGCCGCGTCGACTTCCTCGGCACTACGTTCCCAAGGCCTTGTGGGGAGAGGCTTCAGTGATGGCTCCGGTACCTTTGTGGTCTTAGGTACATAAGGGTCCGGGTTAATAATCCAGGACTGCTTCTGCTTCTTTGCCGGAGGTGGATTGGGGGGCGGCGTCTGATCACCCGCCGGACGAGGACTGGGGGGCGGCGGCTGATCACCCGCCGGACGTTGTGGACTGGGGGGCGGCGTCGGCTGACGTGACGGAGGTGTAGGTGAACCGCCACCACCACCACCACCACCACCGCCACCGCCACCACCACCACCGTAGGGGGGTGGACTTGTTGTCCTTGGCGCCTCGCCTGGAAACTTGATAAACTTCTTTTGCCATAGAATGAAATGGCGCTTGACATCTCCAAGTCTTTTCTCCCCTTCAGGTGTAGCAATGTCAATCTCCAGGTCCTCAAACCCTTGGACTATGTCCTCCACCGTGACACGAGCATAGCCATCTTGAATGGGGTTGTTGTGGTGGAGTGCTCCAGGTAAACATGGTAAAGCACTGCCGATGGCTACCTTCATGGACATGTTCCCGATAGGATAATACAGATGACATTCTTTCATCTCCTTTATATCGTCCACGGGGTAGCGAGGATGCTCCGGTGAAGTAATTTCGACCACCAAAGGCTCCGGTGCAGTAATTTGGACCACCAGAGGCTCCGGTGCAGTAATTTTGATCGTCGATGCATCTGCACCAGCCGGTGGGGCCTCCGTGGAAGCCACGCTGCTTCTCCGCTGCTGGCTTCCGAGATCCGCTGGATGATCTTCATGCTGCACCCGAGCTGCATCTCTTTCGGCTACTAGTACACTCATGGTTTTCTTCATCACATCCATTTCCGATGCCAACCGCGCCACAACATCTGCTTCCCGATCCATCTTTCTCTTACGGCTTCTGTAACCGTACGGGTCATCGTTCTGGGGGAACCCTATTTTCCACGGAATGTGCCCCATGCCTCGTACACGTCCTCCGTGTTCAGGATTCCCGAGGGCTTTTGTCAGCGCGTCGTTCTCTCTGTTGAACTTGATCTTCCCCTGTTGAGCATCCCTCATTGCGTTAATAAGGGCTTGGGTGGGTTTAATTAATTTGCCCCGGTAAACACACTCCCCTGTCTCCGGGTTCAGCGTTCCCCCATGCCCGTACCACCAGCTTTTGGCCCTTGGGTCCCATCCCTCCGTACCTGGACGGATTCCTCGCGCCCTCAGCTCGTTCTCCATCTTCTCCAACCTAGGCACCCAAATGCGATACCCTCCTGGCCCCATAACATGATTGTACTCCTTCTTAGCCGCATTTTCCTTATTTTTTTTTCGATATTTGAATGAACTGCTCCGATTTCGTTTGCTTCACAAATTCTGGCCAATCATGTTTCAGTTTCTCATATTGTCCTTTGAAATCCGGAGTCTTGTTCTGCTTGACAAAGTCATGGGCTAGATTTTGCTTGAATTTCCGGAATGCGTCGGCCATCTTATGAAGAGCGAACTGTTTGACTAGCCTCCTCCTCTCCTTGTTTTCCTCAATCTTGTTACCCTCCTCATCGAATTTGTTGTATTCCGGAGGTAGAACGAAATGTTCCATAAGCTTCTTGAAGCAATCTTTTTTTGTTCTCTTATCGACAAAAGTGAAACCATCAATTCGTGCCTTCTTTGGCTCATTCCACTCCTGGACGGTGATCGAGACGTTGTCTCTAACAATGGCTCCGCATTGGCTGACAAACTTGGTGGCGTTCTTGCGGGGCTCCAGCGGCCTGCCGGTTGCACTGTCGACAACCTCGATGGTGCATGTTTCTCCTTGTTTCATCGTCTTGGTTGCGCCACGCTTTGACGACTTACTCGATTGTTTCGACAATCCGGCCGAGGGCTAAAATAAGAAAGAGTCGCGCGCGTTAGTACACACATATTTATTCAAATCAGTTAGTTTGTATCACCAGAGGCTCAATGTATATATATACCTCGGCGCCGGAGGTGGTTGCTACTTCCATTTGAAGATCATCGTTTATCGACGTTTGTTCGGCATCATCTTGCTGACGGCGCCCTTCATCTTCACCGTCAAGGTTCAGATAAGAAGAGATATCATCTTCTTCTTCTCCGGTAGGCACATATAGAATATCGCCGTTTATGATGCCGAACATATGTGCTTCACCGTCCGGATCATAGTTGTCCATAATCGGGTCAGCTCTATCGTCCGCCATTATGTCAGTCCTGAAAACATGTAGTAAAAACAAATTAATTAAGTGAAGAAGGGGGGCGGTGGCGGTGGCGGTGGCGAAAGGGCGGTGGCGAAAGGAGGGGGCGAGGAAGGGGTGGGAGAGGGTGTCGCGGTAGAGCGCGAGACGGGGCGGCAGACGACGGCGTCACGGAGAGGGGAGGCGAGGACAACACATTTATAACCCTCGCCGTCCCCTCTCGATCCCTAAAAAAACACCGCGCGCATCGCCGCCCCCCTCGCCGCCCCTCTCCGTATAAACAAATTGTCCGAACAGAGCTTGGAGTAGAGTGGCTAGGGTTTGGCCAGGGATGCGGATG
>NC_041381.1:394276003-394286525 GCF_002162155.2 Triticum dicoccoides
GGGCGGCGGGCGGCGGGCAAGGGCGCAAGGCACGGGCGGCGGGCAAGGGCAGGGCACGGGCGGAGGCGGCGCTCACTGGGGACGGGGGCGGCGGCGCGCAGGGCTTCGGCGTCGGCGTCGGCGTCGGGGCAGGGCTTCGGCGTCGGCGTCGGGGCAGCGCTTCGGCGTCGAGAGAGAGGAGAATGGGAAGTGGCAAAACTGCTAAGTGCAGTATTTATAGACGCACCTTTAGTCGCGGTTGGAGAGGCGGACCGCGACTAAAGGTACCCTTTAGTCGCGGTCCGCCTCCCTAACCGGGACTAAAGGGTTTTGGCGCCGCTTCCGTTCCCGCGCAGAAAGACCCTTTAGTCGCAGTTGGGGACAACAACCGTGACTAAAGGGTACCCTTTAGTCGCGGTCCTCCTCCCCAACCGGGACTAAAGGTGTGTGCTAGAACTGGCGCGGTGCGGTGGGATGTTTAGTCCCACCTCGCTAGCCGAGAGGCTTCGACAGTGGTTTATAAGTGCGGCTGCGCTCACCACTTCGAGCTCCTCTCAAATGCAGGCTTACGGGCCTATTCTGTCACTATGTGTCTGTGGGCCTACTCGGCCTTCTGCGGGCCTGAATCCTGGCCCTTTAATGGGTTTCTAGTCATATTCAGGCCGTGGTGGCCCAGTAGGTGGCATATTTTGTTTTTTTCTTCCTTTTTTCCTTTTTCCTTTTTTCTTCTGTTTTTTTCTTCTGTTTTTTTCTTATGTTTTTCTTCTATTTGTTTTTTTCTTCTGTTTTTCCTTTTTTCTTCTGTTTTTTTCTTCTGTTTTTTTCTTCCTTTTTCCTTCTTTCTTCTTCTTCCTTTTTCCTTTTAAAATCAGAAAAATAAAACTAATTCATTTTAAAACCCCTTGAAGGTTTGACAAAAGGTTTGATACATCATTCAGTTCATCGACCAAATACAAAATTTGGTACAATAAATTATTACACATCAATTCTTCCCTTGTGTCCCTGCTTGCTTACGATTGTGCCGTATCCATGGAGCATCCTCATCATTTAACTTAATGCTTGGGTCAATGTTCACTTTAAAGGGCGAAATTTTACCAAACATATTATAATCTTCTGACATGTCTGTCTTGTCCTCCACTCCCACGATGTTTCTTTTCCCTGAAAGAACAATGTGGCGCTTTGGATCATCGCATGATGTACTGATCGTTTTCTTATCTTTCCGTTTCCTCGGTTTGCTACTCATGTCCTTCAAATAAAAAACCTGAGCGACATCTTTGGCAAGGACGAATGGTTCGTCAAGGTAACCAAAATTGTTGAAATCCACCATTGTCATTCCGTATTGCTCGTCCACCTTTACCCCACCTCCTGTTAGCTTGAACCATTTGCACCGGAACAAAGGGACCTTAAAGGAGGGTCCATAGTCAAGTTCCCATATCTCCTCTATGTAACCATAATATGTGACCTTTTGCCCATTCTCGGTTGCTGCATCAAAGCGGACACCACTGTTTTGGTTGGTGCTCTTTTTATCTTGGACGATCGTGTAAAATGTATTCCCATTTATCTCGTACCCTTGGAAAGTCGTTATAGTCGAAGATGGTGTCTTGGCCAACATGTACAGCTGATCTACAACATCATTGTCATTCATTAAATGTTTTCTCAACCAACTGCCGAAAGTCTCCATATGTGCCTTCCTAATCCAGGATTCAGGCTTCCCCGGGTTGTCCGAGTGTAAAATATTCTTGTGTTTCTCAAAGTACGGAGCCACCAAGCTGGAATTGGTCAGTACAGTGTGGTGTGCTTCAGTCAGAGAATGGCCGTCCATACATATCGTTGATTTCCTTCCGATCGTGCCTTTTCCACTTAGTCTCCCCTCGTGCCGCGATCGAGGAAGACCAATCGGCTTAAGGTCAGGAACAAAGTCAACACAAAACTCAATTACCTCCTCATTTCCATAGCCCTTGGCGATGCTTCCTTCTGGCCTAGCACGATTACGAACATATTTCTTTAATACTCCCATGAACCTCTCGAAGGGGAACATATTGTGTAGAAATACAGGACCGAGAACGAAAATCTCTTCGACTAGGTGAACCAGGAGGTGCGTCATAATATTGAAGAAGGATGGCGGGAACACCAACTCGAAACTGACAAGGCATTGGATCACATCGTTCTGTAACCGTGGTAGAACTTCTGGATTGATTACCTTCTGAGAGATTGCATTGAGGAATGCACATAGCTTCACAATGGCTACTCGAACATTTTCCGGCAGGAGCCCCCTCAAAGCAATCGGAAGCAATTGCGTCATAATCACGTGGCAGTCGTGAGACTTCAGGTTTTGGAACTTTTTCTCCGCCATGTTTATTATTCCCTTTATATTGGACGAGAATCCAGACGGGACCTTCATACTGCTCAGGCATTCAAAAAAGATGACCTTCTCTTCTTTGGTCAGAGCGTAGCTGGCACGACCTTGAAACCATTCCGGATGCCGGTCATCAGGGTCTTTCAAACGTTGCTGATCCTGCCGTGCTTCCTTTGTATCATTTGTCTTCCCATACACGCCCAAGAAGCTTAGGAGGTTCACGCAAATATTCTTCGTAACGTGCATCACGTCGATTGCAGAGCGGACATCTAGGACTTTCTAATATTCTAGCTCCCAGAATATAGATTTCTTCTTCCACATGGCTGCGTGCCCGTCAGCTCCCTTCGGAACTGATTGTCCGCCAGGACCCTTTCCAAAGATGACTTTCAAATCCTTGACCATATCAAATACCTCAGCACCAGTGCGTTCCGCAGGCTTCGGCCGGTGATCTGCCTTGCCGTTGTAATGCTTGCCTTTCTTTCTTACTGGATGAATTTTCGGAAGAAATCGACGATGCCCAAGGTACACGTTCTTCTTACAATTTGGCAAATGTACACTTTCAGTCTCATGTAAGCAGTGCGTGCATGCATTGTATCCCTTATTTGACAGTCCCGAAAGGTTACTAAGAGCAGGCCAATCGTTGATGGTTACGAAAAGCAACGCTCGTAGGTCAAATTCCTCTTGTTTGTGCTCATCCCACACACGGACACCACCCCACAGCTGTAAAAGTTCATCAACTAATGGCCTTAGGTACACATCGATGTCGTTGCCGGGTTGCTTCGGACCTTGGATGAGCACTGGCATCATAATGAACTTCCGCTTCATGCACAACCAAGGAGGAAGGTTGTAGATGCATAGAGTCACGGGCCAGGTGCTATGGCTGGAGCTCTGCTCGCCAAAAGGATTCATGCCATCCGTACTTAGAGCAAATCTTATGTTCCTTGCGTCAGCTGCAAAGTCTTTGAACCATCTGTCGATCTTTCTCCATTGCGTTCCATCTGCGGTGTGTCTCAACTCCCCGTCCGACTTACGGTCCTCTTTGTGCCATCGCAACAACTTGGCATGCTCTTTGTTCCTGAACAGACGTTTCAACCGTGGTATTATAGGAGCATACCACATCACCTTGGCGGAAACCCTCTTCCTGGGTTTCTGGCCCTCAACATCGTCACCAGGGTCATCGCCTCTGATCTTATAACGCAATGCAGTGCATACCGGGCATTCATTCAAATTCTCATATTCACCGCGGTAGAGGATGCAGTCGTTGATGCATGCATGTATCTTCAGAACCTCTAAACCTAGAGGGCAGACAACCTTCTTTGCTTCGTACGTACTGGCGGGCAACTCGTTATCCTTTGGAAACATATTCTTCAACATTTTCAGCAAGTTTTCAAATGCCGAGTCAGCTACACCTGCCTCTGCCTTCCATTTCAGCAAATCCAGTGTGCAGCCCAGCTTTTTCAGACCATCATCGCATCCGGGGTACAGCGCCTTTCTGTGATCCTCTAACATGCGATCCAAATTCTCCCTCTCCTTTTCAGTTTCGCAGCGTCTCCGTGCATCAGCAATGGTCCGACCAAGATCATCAACGGGATCATCACGTGCCTCTTCTTCACCTTCCCCTTCACCTTCAGCATCCTCCATGAAAGTATCACCGAAATGAGCAAGATAGCTTTCATCGATGAAATCATCCCCTTCTTCATCTTCTTCCATTATAACCCCTCTTTCTCCATGCTTGGTCCAACAATTATAGCTTGGCATGAAACCGTGTCGAAGCAGATGCATGTGAACATCTCTTGAGGAAGAGTAACCCTTCTGATTCTTACAGATAACACATGGACAGATAACAAAACCC
Organism: Triticum dicoccoides; assembly: GCF_002162155.2. NCBI lineage: Eukaryota > Viridiplantae > Streptophyta > Magnoliopsida > Poales > Poaceae > Triticum > Triticum dicoccoides. The sequence continues at coordinate 394,280,191 of NC_041381.1, forward strand.
CCCTGCTTGTTCGCATTAGCCACTACGAGGAAATCTTTCAAACCCGTAGTGAACTCGCCGGAGAGTCGGTTACCGTACATCCATTGCCGATTCATCTGCATTATTATAATATAAAATATATAATTAATCATCATGCATTTGTTAAACTAACTAGCTACAAACAATATAAATTAAACAATGAACTGCACACATGCATATTTTATCAATGACACACATGCATGAAAGGTTCAAGTTGCTAATCGCGATCGAGAAGGAAAAAATAAATGAGGAACCTCAAGTGTGGCTCCAACACTTCATATCATGTTTGTTTCACCCTCTTAGGGCATTTCATCAAACACCTTGTGTGCATAAGAGGAACCAAAAGCAAACCTACACCCCCTTGTGAAGCTTGTGAAGAGAAGTGGCACCAAATGGCTAAGTGAGCGTGCTGAACTGGTATATATAGGGGAGGAGCTTTAGTCGACTAAAGGCCTTTGCGCACCTTTAGTCGCGGTTGGCCTGGCCAACCGCGACTAAAGCCCCTCACGTGCACCAGCTGGCCACCGAGCGCCCTGGGCCCAGGCCTTTGGTCGCGGTTCGTCTGCCGAACCGCGACTAAAGACTTCATTAGTCGCGGTTCCTACAGTTTCGCGACTAATGGGGCTGGACGGAAGCCTCTTTTTCTACCAGTGTGGGGCACCTTCTTATCGAAAAAAGTAATCATCTGTGCTGGGCGATTTATCAAAGCACAGTTCTTGTGGTCTAATACTTATATTCCTTAACCCATCATTTGCACACAGCTTATTTCCTCTCCCGTAATCTAGTTGTTGTGTACATGGAGCGACTGATTACATGTTTGACCAGCAGTTTGGCAAACTTGGGGGGATGTGAAAATTAACAAAAATATGACAGAGATGGGTCATGAATGAAATCCTCATTTAGCACTTCAGCTCCTGTTAACGTTCATGTGGATATCTACTTGAGGCAGAGATATTGTATTCAAGAACATGGAATTGACAAAGGAGCACTTTATCCTCCTTCCTTTTACTGCCAACTCCTAACCAATTACAGTTGTCTGGAATAAATACAAAGACCTCAATGCTAATGAACTTACTGATTTCTCACAGAGAACGTAAAAAATCCAGATTTATGTCACTACTAATTATTGTGCTTGGATAAATGGACAGAGAATTGTAACTCCTGCATAGCCTCTCCTCTCTGTCCTCTATCAGATGAAATGCTACATGCCTTACCATCTGCAGTCCTGAACTGACGTCACCAGTTGACGTGCTTGTCCAGAAATGCATTTGCAAGATTGCTGAAGCTGCTGTTGACGGCTCCAGCTGCAGAATAGTCTCTTATGATCCTAAGTACATCCGGTTTCAATATGTCTTTCTTTGTCGAGGGGTTGCATAAGTAGTACATGGCTCCAAGTGCATAATTCACCTGCACGCAATCAATCAAATGGAAATGTTGGTATATGTTGAAGTGAGAACATATATAGTGACATAAAGACTGATATGTTTGCAAAGAAGATAATGGATGAAATAGAGAGACAAGCGACTGAGGGTGCCCTGCTAAATATCCCCAATTCACATGTCTCCTCTCCTTTAGCCCTACTTCCCTTAGTAACCTTTATTTTAGACATCACCCAAAGTAGCCTAATCGATCAAGAGGAAATTCACATGCATAGGAAGGAACCAATCAGAAAAAAATACTCTTCAAAACAAAGAAGGCCTATACTGTTACGATTGCAGTTCATAGGTTCAGAAACACTCACGGTATTCTTAACTGGGCTAGATAAGCATTGTACAACCAACGGGATTCCACCACATTGAGTAATAACAGAAGCATTTGCTGGATCTACACGATGAATACAAAATAAAATGACCGCGTCAAAAAATCATGTTTGATAGACACATTGAATAAGTGTCTTGCATGGTTCACAATAATAATAAAATTCCGTAGAATTCAAGTCATTAGATTGCTCACCAACACATGAATTACATATTCCACCAACTCCTAACTCAACAAGCCTTTCATTTGGTTCCGTAATGCAGTCCAAGAACAACTCGAGAATATTCAGCTGAGAGAACAGAACATATATACCGTCTCATTGAATAGGAAAGTACCAGGACTGCCGCTGACAAAAAAATGCAGCAATTGACCAAAACAAAAGGTATGTGGAATCATCAACCTGGCGCATAAAGGCGTAGTTATAAGGGTCATATGCGAAATTTGACAAGTTTGCAACAATCCTCTCCTTGTACTCTGAAACAAAAATAAATAAATTGATGAAATTTGGTGAGCACATAATATGATAATAACACTAAAGCTAAGGGTTTCACCGACAAAGTTGGAGCTATCTTCGTACCATAAGATAATTCCCAAACCTTTGCTGTGCTATCTAGTCGACAACATCACTAGAGAGCCCATGCGTCAACCTTACAACCCCTTTTGTTTAGCTTAGAATGTATTGTGCATCTTTTCCTTGGTGTCGTTTGGAACTTCACTAGTACTTCACTAAGTTGTTTGTTTTGACCCCAATACAATGGTCTTTACTGAGCGGCGACGAAATTCAGTTTCACAGCACAATCTGCTGACAACGATTTCTACAATAATTGCAACTGAACTCGGCTTCTGTTTTCAGTTCCACCTAAACCAATACGCGAATTCTAGTAGAAAAACGCAGAAATTTGACCCTGGTGTAAGCTTAAGAAAGAAGAACGAATCAGCCAACATATTTTTACCTTCATCCGTGGAGTCCTGGAACTGGGTCACAAGATCCTGAGGAAATTCGTGATTACGAGCAAGTTAACCAGTTATAACAATCGCGGGAGGAAATGGGAGACCCCGGCGATCCCCGACCGAGAAGACGGGAAGGAGGCGAACCTGAAGGTACTGGTCTCTCGGGGTGCCGCCGCGGCCAGTGCGCTCGACCTGGCGCTGCGCGTTCGTGAACATCTCCTCTCCGGAGTCCCTTTCCTCCTTCCAGCTGCCTCCGGCGTGCGCGATCGCTGGCCGTCGCCGGCGACGCACTTTTATTTAAACGTAGACGATTCCTCACGGCAGTCAACACTGCGCAATGTGCTGCTGCTTGCAGATGCAGCGGCGGCCGAGACAGAGGAGGGGCGGGAGGGACAGAGGAGGCTCGGGGAAGGAGGTGGACCGGGAGGAGGCCGCGAAGCAAGGCGGCGCGGCGAGCTGTAGGGCGGGGTGAGGGGAGGCGCGGCGGCGATTGGAGGGCCTGGTGAGGGGTGGCGCGGCACGTCGCGGGGAGGGACGGGAAAGGGCGGCGCCTCTCGGAACGAGGTCGTCTAGCGTAGCTATTTCTCCGTCCGAGCAACTCTAGTAGACCCTGTAAGAGTGGCGAACCCGCAATATTCCAGCCAATATACGCACTCGGTCCAATTTCCACATCAAAACAGAGACCGTATACTCATCCAGTCTGTAAAATTTTTTACCGCAACTTGCAACCCCCTTCCCCCAAACCAGTATATCTATGGATTCACGATGCATATACGAGTAGAAACCCTATCCCCCGTTGTTGCGTCTCGTCGCAATTTCCCAATTCCATCCTCATATTTCTCGTCGCCGGTGAGCCCCTTCCGCCTCCAGCCGCATGTGGAGCTCCGGCTGCGGCTCCGGGAGTAGCGACCCAGAGCACAAGCGGCGTGTCCGCTCGGACGGCGCGAGGAAGCGCGGGACGAGGAAGTGGACAAACAGGGGCTTCCAGCTGCCGCGGAGCTTCCTCGTCCGCGAGACGGAGGAATGCGACCGTCGGCACGGGCGTACGCCCTTCTCGGTCGCGGGCTCGTCCTCCGCCGCGAGATCTTCCCACACCGCGAGCTCTTCCTCTTTCGGCACGAGGCTTCTCCCCATGAAGAAGGAGTGGTCGGAGGAGCCGGGGGAGATCGAGGTCGTCGCCGTCAAGCAGGAGCCAGAGAAAATCGAGCGTCGAGGGGTCGTCGGGCCCGAATATCTCATGGCCGATTTCGATGCGGTCACGGCTCGTCATTGCCGAGCGGAGCTTGCGCGAGGAGGCGGAGCGCTGGCGCCACAACGACGAGTTCGACGACCTCATCCTCCAGCAGGCGGCCGCGGCCAACCTTGCCGCGAAGGAGAAGGACGACGAGTGGTGGCGCATCCGCGGGGAGCAGAAGTCGAAGTTCATCGATCTCGTCAGCTCCGACGAGGACTGAGCTCCTCCACCGTGTCGTCCTCGGCCGCGAGCTCATCCATTTTGGTATATCGATCTCAGCCTCGCTGCCGCGAGATCCCCCTCCCTCTAGTAGTAGTAGTAGAATGTAGTATGTATGACAATGTAGTATCTGATGATGAGCTATGAATGATCATGTAGTATGTGATGAACTGATGTGGTTGCAGTTTCTTCCGTGAAAGTTCTTTTTCAAATTATGCAGTTTCATATACGGGTTCTACTCCGCCGCGCACGATTTCAACCAGCAAAACAATTCTTCGCCAAACTGTAAATACTTTATGTGGGTCGTATTTTTACGGGGTCTGCTGGAGTTGCTCTCATTAGGACGTCGGACGCGGCTGGCCGTGCATCACGTATCCGACGGCGACCATTTTATTTTTTTAGGCACAAGGCGACCAAAAGACGGTGACCTCGTTCACTCCAGTGGCCACGAAGATCAGCAGCCCATACGGCCCATCATCTATCGCTCTCACTGGGGCTACAAAGTTTTTCTTGTGCAATATTTTTTACCTATCGTGTATACATTCATTGTTGTGATTTAGTATATTCAAAAAAGTGTTTAAAACAGGTATTGTAAAAATGTGCATAATGTATCTGAAAAATGTCGAATGTGTATCAGAAAATATTTCATATGTGAGTTCAAAATGCACATTGCCTACTAAGAGAAATTAGACATGTGTAATAAAGAAAACCGATTAAAACCGGCATAGAAACAAAAATAAAAGGAAAATAAAAGAAAGAAAGAAAATGAAAAAAGGTATTACAAAGAAAATAAAAGTGAAACAAAACCAATGAAAAAAGAAAGAAGAAAAGAAAAAAAAGCAAAGAAAAGGCAGAGTGGAGCGAGCGCACGAGCAGCGAATACCATCTAAAAACTCCCAAGGTTTAAAATAGATCGGGACTAAAATGTTCGGTGTGCTGATTTCAGAGATTGTAAGTTCAGAGTTTGATTTAGCTTTCGTCTATAAATTCATGGTTTATTTTGAACCTTTTCCAATTTTATAAGATGTGACACTATTTTTCATATTCAAGTCTGAGATAGCTCACTACGTGCGCCAGGTGGCGATAAAATGTGACATCTTCTGTCACTGATAAATTAAGATCTAGATCCTACTCCTGCCGTTCCGAATTACTTGTCGCGAAAATTAATGTTTAGTTCCATTTGTGCAACAAGTTATGAATTACTTCTACATCAATTTCTGCAACAAGTAATTCGGGGCTGATGGGGTATTTAGCTAAACGAGAAATCTAATAACCAGTCGACTGGTCGTTTGCAACAGGCATGAACGACTGGATCGCTCCCGATTCTTCTTTTTTCTTCTGCAAAACTGCCATCGTGGGCGAGAAAAAAAATTGATGTGGTCTGGAATTGAACTAAGGTCTCCAGGATAAGACCTACAACAGCCTACCACCACACCATAACGCATCTTTTTGTTAGGTGAATAATAGTCGTCATACTTGATCCTACAGAGTCACGTCAACATAATTAAGACACCATTATTTTGCTCGTTCCTGTGCGTTGATTCACGAAATTAATTTCAAGCCATTTGCTTCTTCCATTTGATTGTCCATGCAGTCATCTCATTTAATGACAACATTTTTTTTCAACGTCATCTTTTTATTGACTCATCAAGTGCCAATGTTAGTACTTTTTTTCTCTGTGCATTTTTAGTGCCACAATTTTCTTTTCTTTTCTCTGTTGCATGCACGCACGATCTGCTCCAGATCCAATTTTTTTGCTCTCCTCCCGATCCATTTTTTCCCTCTCTAGATCTTTTTTTGTTCGAGATTTTTTCACGCAAAAATTGATGTGAACAAGAGAGGATTCAATCCTTTCACCACTAGTGAGCCAACTCAACTAGCCTACCACCTGACCTACGATCCCTTTCTTGAACAAAAGAAAGTAAATGGACTATTTAACATGTCTCATCTATAATGTATGCATAAAAACGAGTTAATTTAGTGTTCGATTTTTTCCGCGCTTAGGTACCCCGTTCCTACTAACTTTACCGACCGGGGAGGGGCGGGGGTGAAATATCCTTCGTTAACTTTCGTGTGAATAACATGGTAACTCAAAATTAATAGACCTGATAACTTATGTACCCCGGTCCTAAAAACTTTGTCGGTGAGGGTGGGG
>NC_041381.1:394286899-394290146 GCF_002162155.2 Triticum dicoccoides
CGGACCTGATAACTTATGTACCCCGGTCCTGATAGCTTGGTCGGCGAGGGTGGGGGTGGGGCAAGTCGCTGAAATATGCCATGGTCACTTCTATGCAAATAACATGATAACTCAAACATGGTGGACCTGATAACTTATGTACCCCGGTCCTGATAACTTGGTCGGCGAGGATGGGGGTGGGGCAAGTTGCTGAAACATGCCACGGTAACTTCTGTGCAAATAACATGATAACTCATACATGGTAGACCTGATAACTTTGTCGGAGGGGTCGGGGTGGGGGTGTCGTTGAAACGTACGACGGTAACTTCTATGCAAATAACATGATAACTCACACATCATAAACATGATAAATTATGTACCAGTCCTGGTAACTTTGTCGGAGGGGCCAGAGTGGGGGAGTCGCTGAAACATACCATGACAACTTCTATGCAAATAATATGATAACTCACACATCATAGACATTAAATTATGTACCCAGTCCTGATAACTTTGTCGGTGGGGTTGGGGTTGGGGGGAGTCATTGAAACATACCACGGTAACTTCTATGCAAATAACATGATAAGTCACACATCGTAGAAATGATAAATTATATACCTAATCCTAATAACTTTATCGACGGGAGTAGGGTGGGAGTTGTTGTTGAATCATACCACGATAACTCTTATGCAAATAACATGATAACTCACACATCGCAGACTTGATAATTTATGTACCCGACCCTGGTAAATGTGGCGACTGTGGCGAGGGGTGGGGGGAGGGAGGGAACCGCAGTAATTTATATGTAAATAGCTTATTAATAGACACATACTAAGCTGATACCTCACATATAAAAGCCATTATAATTTTTGATTTTTTTTTGAAAAATATACACCCGGTAATTTCTATGAAAAAAGCATGATAATGTATACATCACAGATTTGACAACTAATATCTTACGTTTTAAACATCATGGTATCTTTCATCCAAGGGAAAAAAGTTTTTTAAACATTTTCATCGGTAATTTATGTGTTAAATTACCATACTTCCTCATGCCTTAACCTTCTCGTACTGTAGTTATCAGCCTTATTATGATATAGTTATCATGTTGCTCATACCATAGTTATCACGCTGGTCATGCCAAAGTTACCAAGCCAAACTTTATTTTGTCCTGATATGGCAGAAATAAGAAAGGTTCAAATAACATTGTTTATCTACAATAGACAACAACAAAATGTGGCTTAGTTGGTTATTAGGCTCAATAGGTATTGCATAGACCTAGGTTCAAATCCTCTTTTAAGCACTTTTATTTTATTTTCATATTATGCGGTGAAAAATCAGAAAAAACCACTAGCCATTTACCACGGTTTTTGAGAGAAGGAAAAAAATCAGTGGAAATTGAGGGTGAGAAGATAGCGATCTGTCGCTAACGACCAGTCATTAGCACCGTCCTTAGCTATTTTTTTTTCAGAACTATCACTATTTAGCTAGTTGTTAGTAAAAAAAACATCTCCCTAGACTGAGCACCCAGTGTACGTGGCAGGGACCAACCGATTAATAGCCTCAAATTCCATGAGGTTACAACTTAAAAAAAATCCCTAAAAGAAAACTTTAAAAAAAATAAAAAACCATGAGGGTATGACCCGCCAAGACCAGCACGCGCGCGCGCAGCGCCATGGGATTGAGCGTCAGGTCGGTTGGCCACTGTTCATGCATGATGAGCGTCCATGTCGTTCCGTCCCAGCGTCGCATTCGCCTCGCCGTAAAGCTCACGGCTCCGTCCCTACCAACAGCGACACCGACGTCCGACGCCGACGACCCACCACCCTCCGCCTCGCCTCGCCCCACTCCGCCCCGTGCCCGTACCCATGCGCGCGCGCGTGAGCCACACCTAAAAGCCCATCGACCCCATCACCCCATGGTCGCCGCGGCGGATGCATACGCTGGACATGGCCGTGCGCCGCCTCCTCAGCGCCCTCGACGCCCGCGTCTCTCACTCGCCGAGGCCTCCTCCGCTGCCACCTTCACCGGCCCAGCAGGGGACGTCCTTCCCCATGCTGCTCCCGGTCTTCCTCCTCTTCGTCCTCCTCCTCTGCTTCCTCTCCATCTTCCTCCTCCGCGACCTCCTCCGCTTCTTCTCCCTCTGGCTCCGCCGCCGCCGCCGCCGCCTCCAGTCCAGCGACGCGGACGCCGCAACGGGCGAAGAAGACGCGCCCGCGCCCGCGCCGCGCAAGCCGGCGGGCCTGGATCCCGCCGTCATCGCCTCGTTCCCCACGGTGCGGTTCGAGGCCGACGCCGCCGGCTCCGCGGCGCCGGCGGAGTGCGCGGTCTGCCTGTCCGAGTTCGCGCCCGGCGACGCCGTCCGGCCGCTCACCGTCTGCCGCCACGCCTTCCACGCCGCGTGCATCGACTCGTGGCTCGGCGCGCACACCACGTGCCCGGTCTGCCGCACCGACCTGGGCGCTCCGCCCAACGAGGAGATCGCCGTCGCGGAAGAACACGGAGACCGTGGCCAGGCTGCAGCGGCGGTCCACGAGGCCACTGGACGCCGGACAACGTCGTCACCTCCGGCAAGTGGCCAGCGGTAACCAACGGTCGCCGGCCACGCAACACTGAGTGGCGATCCGGTGTGTCGCGTTCTCCAAATTTTGTTGAATCCTTTTTAGAGTAGTTGGTAGGAATTGGTAGCTTAGGTTCATTCATGCATGGGACGTGTGTATATACCGAAATATTTCCAAATAAATGTAAGCGTGGACATTTTTCACTTACCACTGTGATTACATTGTTCATTCCAACTATTTAGAAGTTGGACAGGGGACTGAACGGCTGCTGGACCTGGGTAAACACTAAGCAAGTTTGTTCTAAAACCAGGACATGGGTAATTTTACACTATCAAAGATGCTAATGAGATTCCTTCAGCATTATGCATAACGGCACAAGTAATATGGCACTTTTGCACACGGACAAACTTGGGTTCCTGATATTATCAACGGTTTCGCTAAAGCCTAAGTATTGCACATCTAAGGCCCTGTTTGTTTCATAAGTCCTATGACTTTTTCAAGTCCCAACTTATAAGTCATAAGTCCCTACCTGTTTGTTTACAGGGACTTATAAGTCCATGTTGCACCGCTGCAACGAACCAAGGCAGAACGAACCGAGGCGGAGCGGCGATGGGGCGGTGAACCGAGGCAGAACGAACCGAGGTGGGGCGGCGACGGGGCGACGACGGGGCGAGAGGCGGGGCGGCGACGGGGCGAGAGGCGGGGCAACG
>NC_041381.1:394290429-394299315 GCF_002162155.2 Triticum dicoccoides
GACGTGGCGAGAGGCGAGGCGGCGATGGGGCGGCGACGGGGCGAGAGGCGGGGCGGCGACGGGGCGAGAGGCGGGGCGGCGGCGGCGATTGGACCGAGAGGCATGCGGCGTGCGGGGAACGAGTCTGGAGCGACGCGGGGTAGGTCCGGCCCGGGATAAGTCCCAATAAGCTCCTTCCTGAGAGTCTTATTTGATAAGTCTCAAATCACCACAATAAGTCCCAATAAGTTCCTTGTGTTTGGTTTAGGTGGGACTTATAGGGACTTTTTTAAGTCCCTAAACCAATAAGTCCTTGGAAACAAACACCCTCTAAGTCTAGTGTTAATGCATTACACTAGTACCAAGGAATACCTTTCGAGAAAGGGGTTTGCTACGCATTGGCCGACGGATCTTTTTAAATAATCCATCGCCTCGCGTGACGTCAGATATGATCAATCGAGCGGCTGAACATATTCTTCTACTTTGCAACAAAGATCTTGCAGAAACATTTACAACATAGACTGCTTTGCAGATTTTTTTTAACATAAGTTGTGTCACGGGATTTTTTCTTTTGTGCAACATAGATTGTGTTGCGAGATGAACATAGGTTCTGTTGCGGGATTTTTTTTTTTCTGTCTTCACTTTTTTCTACAACAAGGATAGTGTTGTAGAAAAACTTTTGTAAGGTAGGCTTGCAGAAAACATATAATTTCTACAACAAGGATAGTGTTGTAGAAAAACTTTTGCAAGGTAGGCTTGCAGAAAACATATAGATGAGAGACGGGGAGAGGAACGCGATGTTTTTTAGACGAAGAGGTACATCTTGTGTTTCCTTCAGTGGGCCATGAGAGCACGTGGCGGACATGTCGATTGTTTTCGGCCGGTTGACGCTGAACATTTCTCTTTGAGAAATGGGGAAACATTGTTAATATACAGTCATACGATATTATTCTCAGATCACACAAATTATCATATATGAAGTTAATTTTTTTACAAACCAGAATATCACAATTCACACGTATACAGAGTTGTATGCATAATCACAATCCACACGTATACACGCAAATGGGGCGGATAAAAAAGGTATGTTTTCCTTTTTAACATGCAAAGCAACGCCGAGGTGATTTGATTCAGACTTCAGAGGCACACCACTGCTTATTTATCAACACTGCTACAACACTCGCTCGCGCCAGAGGATTTGTTGATCGAGAGAGTGATTCCACCCCCTTCATGAAGGAACACCGCCTCTGCTTGAGTTCTTCGTTATTAAAGATCTGTAGAAGCTCATGAACCTCACAGTGAATTCTGCAATTGCAAAGTATAGTCAGTTTACACCACAGTTCACACTTGAATGAACTTTTTTGTTTTTGCTTGTACCTTCAATCTTTATGAAGCATTGGATGGCTTCCCCTTGGTCAGGGCCTTCAACAGCGAAACCTTCTATATTGATAGCTCTTTTGTCAGAAATTGTGTCCTGAGATTTGTATTCTTTGCACTGCTGGTTCTGAAACAAGCAAGCAAGCAATATATATTAGCACGCACTACACAGTAGATTAGTTCACAAATGGAAAATCAGTTATCAGTTAATATGCGGGCAGTCCAGCTTAATACAAAGAAATGCTTGCAGTCAGGCTCACTTCGTTCAACTCCAGTGCCAGTTCATCGATGCTATTCTGAAAATCTTCATCCCTGTCCCTTTTCAGTTCATTAACCAAGTGCTGCATTTCAAAGCAAAAGGGAAAATCACAAACAGTAATGAGCTCTGACAAAAATCAACCTTGGACGGACTCTTGGAATCACAAATAACACATAAACATAAAGCAGCGAAGAGCTTACACAGAAAATGAAATAAGGTGACACATTATGTTCAATCATTTTTCTGATCTTCCTCCGAATGAGATACAACCTGCGTAAAGGTCATTCAGCAAAATTTATGTTTTCATTCTGAAGTTCAAAAAAGAAACTCGTGTAATACTGAATTGCAAACCATCATAGTGAAAGGGATAGCTTACTGCTTTGGACTTGGCTCCTCCATGATTTTTTTGGCAACATCATAAATTTCCTCCTCCCATCCAGTCAAAATGGGCTGGTCTTTCGTGAATGGATAGCTGTGTTGGTTAAGAGAGTTGGTTATGAATATGGAAAGCCATATGATTCAGTACCCATGGTGGTAATTATAACAATGCGAACAGACAGTTATAAGCAAGCATGCTGATAAGGATGAAAGTTTTGTGGCATGATGGCTACAACAGTGTCGGCGTTCTGAATATGGGGGTATCCAGACTTGCCTGTCTGCGGCCCATCACGTGGCTCCATCGACGGCCTGGTACGGCCCAGCTTCAGCATCAACGACTCAAGACCCTCGCGAGGGGCCAAGCCTCGCGAGGAGGACGACGCCAAGACCCCCGAGGGGACCGGCCTCTTCAAGCTGGCTCCCGAGGGGCGGAGAGTTCTCTGCAAGGTGCACCTCACGAGCCTCAGCTGACGTGAGCCATGACGACCAAGGCCAGGCGGGCGCAGAGCGTCAGTTTCCTCTTCGGTGCAAGGGAGGCAAGCCGCAGGCGCGGAGTCCCGAGGAATCAGCCAAAGTTTTTCATTCTGGTGCAACAAGACCAAGACCACCAGGACGGAGGTCACCACCGAACCCACCGCAGTGTCACGACTAGAGGTTTTTCGCAGGCGCAGACCACTTTAGTCAGGATAGGATGTACTACTTGTCCCCTTTCAAATCCAGCTGTTATGGGATCCCTTCCCGCCAACATTTGGGAAGAGGACCAAGGCCACTCTAAATAGGACTTAGCCACCACCATAGAGGGGATCTAGTTCACATCCCACCAGCTCTCTTGAGCTCAAGAACACCTCACCTCCTGAGTCCAGTTCATCCATTGTACTAGTTCATCCCCAGCCCATCGAGGCAATCCACCAAAACGCTGGAGTAGGGTATTACACCGCAAGGTGGCCCGAACCAGGATAAACTGTTGTGTCTCTTTGTCTCTTCGAGCTCGTCGCGCTAGGCTTAGGAGGATCGCGAGTAGGCAGGCTGGGTAGGTTGAGATCTCCGCACGCACCCCAGAGTTCGAACCTTTCAAGGGTTTGTGGAACCCGTAATCCGACATTTGGCGCGCCAGGTAGGGGTGCGTCTGATCTTCTCTTCCGTCGATCGATCCACCGCCACTCCGACACCTCCATGGCTTACGCACGCCAAGCTCGCGCCGAGCGCCGGGCCGCAGTTGCCGCTCACGTTGCTCAGACGGCTCCGGCGGGCGATGGTTGTGCTCGTCGTGCTCCGTCTCCGGTGGCCAACGCCGCCACGGGCCCTGCCTCGCGCACGCCACCTCACCGGGTCCTCGGTGCCTTCGTCTGTCGCCAGGGGCCCTGGGGCGGACAGCCCGCTCTGCAGGGGTTCTCGACCTCTCTTGTCATCTAATCTGCAGGTTTACCTGACGATGATTCACGGGCCGGTTTGGACGACCGCCATCTCACCTTGCGAGTCGCTTGCATGTTAAAGGGGGAGGTCCCGAGCATCGCGTCTCTGGAGCTCCTACTGGCTCTCCAGCCCTCACCCCCTGGCCTTGACCACGGCATCGCAACCTGGCATACCAGTGGCGGCTGAGCTCGCTCGAGGGCCGGGACCCGAGGACGTAGAGCACCTGGGCAAGCAAGGTGGGAAGGTGGTCGTTGCGGGCCGTGCCTAACAACGCCACCACGGACGCAAGAGCAGGCGCCACCCCCAACGGATCGCAACAAGATCACTGAAAGATAAGTCGCATGCGCAATGATACCGGTCTCACATCCTGCTCGCCCCAACCTCGCAGTCCCACTCCGGCGGCTTCACTCCCCTTTTCCGTTCCTTGGGCGGCTGCTTGCACGCCAAGGGGGACCTCGTGAGCATTGCGTCTCACGAGCTCTCATCGGACCTCGGGCCGCTCACCTCCTAGCCTTGACCACGGCATCGCGACCTGGCATACTAGCGACGGCAGAAGCCTGCCTGGAGACTGGGCCCCGTCGGCGTAGAGCGCCATGCTGCCTAAGGGAAAGAAAGGGGGGGGGGGAATCGTGCCGAACTGGGATACGCGAACTCATCACAGAATCAAAGAAAGCAACGATGATATTAAATACACTTCGGTCCTTACAAACCCCACGGGGGCTGGTTTTCATTCTGCGCAGGGAAAGCAAAAGAAGGAAGGCTACTACTGAGCCGACGAGGGTCACCAGTGACGCCGGGCGGCAGCCACCGCTACGCTCCGACCACAGAGGGAGCTTGGCGGCACGTAGCTGTCATCGCTAGACTCCGGAGACTCGCTGGGCTCAGGAGAGTCGCTGGATTCCCAGGAGTCGTCGCTGCTGCTGGAAGAGGTGCCAAAGGGGACAGAAGCAGGTCCAGCACTCACGGCTGCACCCCGCGGGCTGCTTCCTTCGGGGCAGCACTCCAGCCGTTCGCCCTCCTCGCCGAAGACCTTGAAGAACAGGGTGGATGCGGCATCGTACTCGAAGTGAACCGCGAGGGCCCCCTCAGCGCGGCAGGCTCGGGCGACCTCGCCCCATCCGCGGGTCATGAAGACGTCTCTGGGGGGCACCACCTCAGACCTCAGCTCCGGTGGCCAGGCTGCAGCACCCGGCGTGCTGCAGCCATAGCTCAAGCAGCCCCCTCGAGGGCAGCTCGCTGGCGAAGAACCTCGGGAGCCGGACCCATGAATCGGGCGGCATCGCCACCCACACCACGAACTCTCGCGAGCTGCCCTCGGCGTGAGTCCATGGCACGGTCGGCAAGGCAATGGCGGCCCGTCCTCCATCGCCGGGGGCCGCTCGACGGCGCACAACTTCATCCCGGGCGCGGGCGTACAGGGGAAGGGGGAAACCAGGCGGAGGCCTCGATTGCCAAGGCCTGGTCACCTCTCGCCCCATGCTGGCGTCATGAGGGAGGCGGAGTCGCTTCTTCGGTGGGAGAGGATCAGGCCCCTCCCTAGGGGCCTTCCCCTTTTCGGCCGCCGAGAACCTCCTGATCGGCGCCATGGAAGCAAGACGAAGAAGGAGAAGAAGCGGGCGGCAGGAAGACGAAGGAAAGATGAGCGAGGGGGGGGGGGGGCTCTGCCCCTCCCCCACATTTATAGCCAAGGGAGGCCAACCGCCGGCCTCCACAACCTCGCGCCATGATGATCTTCTGCATGCCGCATCGTTCCGTCAAGTCGAACAGTTGCCGAGGCAGCGTGGGGAAGTGGGGACGCCCATGTCCCATCAATTGCCATGCGTCATCAAGGCCGCAGGAGGTTAGGGCCCGCGGCGCTCCGCACTTGCCCTTTGGCTTTGCCCAGAAGCCAAGTCCGAGCGCGCCTTGGGCCCGGGGGCTACTGTCGGCATTCTGGATATGGGGGTATCCAGACTTGTCTACCTGCGGCCCACCACGTGGCTCCATCGACGGCCTGGTACGGCCCAGCTTCAGCATCAACGACTCAAGACCCTCGCGAGGGGCCAAGCCTCGCGAGGAGGACGACGCCAAGACCCCCGAGGGGAACGGTCTCTTCAGGCTGGCTCCCGAGGGGCGGAGAGTTCTATGCAAGGTGCACCTCACGAAGGCTCAGCTGACGTGAGCCATGACGACCAAGGCCAGGCGGGCGTCAGGCGGGCGCAAAGCGCCAGTTTTCTCTTCGGTGCAAGGGAGGCAAGCCGCAGGCGCGGAGTCGCGAGGAATCAGCCAAAGGTTTCCATTCTGGTGCAACAAGACCAAGACCACTAGGACGGCAGGACGGAGGTCATCACCGAGCCCACCGCAGCGTCACGACCAGGGGCTTTTCGCAGGCGAAGACCACTTTAGTCAGGATAAGTTGTACTACTTGTCCCCTTTCAAATCCGGCCGTTGTGGGATACCTTCCCGCCAACATTTGGGAAGAGGACCAAGGCCACTCTAAATAGGACTTAGCCACCACCGTAGAGGGGATCTAGTTCACATCCCACCAGCTCTCTTGAGCTCAAGAACACCTCACCTCCTGAGGCCAGTTCATCCTCAGCCCATCGAGGCAATCCACCAAAACGCTGTAGTAGGGTATTACACCGCAAGGTGGCCCGAATCAGGATAAACTGTTGTGTCCCTTTGTCTCTTCGAGCTCGTCGCACTAGGCTTAGGAGGATCGCGAGTAGGCAGGCTGAGTAGGTTGAGATCTCCGCACGCACCCCAGAGTTCGAACCTTTTAAGGGTTTGCGGAACCCGTAATCCGACAAACAGAAACAACACACCTTGATGGACCAGTCGACTTCTACTCAAAATGAATATTGTACCACTGGCACATTGCAGTTTCAAAATGGACTGCTATTATGGCATTTCTACAATCTGAATATGAAATGAATGAGGAAATCATTCTGCTTACTTTGCTTTCCATGTAGCTTCAAAAGAGCGTATTGCCTGTCGGAGATTATTACTCGCGCTAGCTGCAATTCTACTGGCAAGTCCACGAGGCAAATCTATGCCTTCTTGTGTAGCAATGAACTCTAGAACCTTGATTATCTAAGAGAAATTCTGTATTCATCAAACTGTCCAGCACTGGAGAGAAGATAAATCATTCATACAGACCTAGTATGTACCTCATCAAATGAAGGTGGTTTAAGTCGGACAACCTTGCATAGATGTTCAACGGCATCAAGGTTTGAAGAACTGGAGCAGCTGAAAATAACTTTGTTGCAACCTGCATACCTTCCCAAAAACCAACCAATATAATGCTGAAGATCAGACGAAAGCCTATCAGCATCATGGACCACAATCACTGCATATATGAACCACTGACGCTTTAATATGTCATTTCACATCAACGAAGAATTGGCAGCTGTTCAAAATCCTGTGTTGATTAACAACAGTACCGCCAAAAGGACAGGCAGAGATGTGTTCGAATGTACCTTTGCAGTTAGCATGATCGCAAATCAAGTCCGGTGGTGGGATTGACTCATTCAACAAAGTAGTTATGACATACTTCTCATAGCCATGTAAATCAGCCAAGTTTACCTCCACGTGATGATCTGAAATCTTCACTTTAACATCAATGTGTTTGGCGATTTCTCCCTACATCAAACAGTTCACCAGAAATAAGGTACAGAATAAATTACATTTTATAATTTACTTAAGAATATTATCCCCTTCACGGTCATAAGGTTACTGGTGAAACAGAAAATGCGCCATTACAAGTTGCAACTCATACCTTCAGCTCGATTCTCTTTGTGATTTCCTCTATCTGTGAAATAGGAATACAGATAGATATCATGAGTTTCCGAGCACTGAGGTTTAACTCAGGATAAAAAGTAGTACTCCCTCCGATCCAAAAAAGGTGTCGTGGCTTTAGTTCAAATTTGAACGCCACTAACTTTTTTTGGATCGGAGGGAGTAAGTAGTAATTTGTTCACAGGCTGGCTACAGTGACCTTGAGATCATCAGGACCAAAAGCATCTCTTAAAAGGGCCAGCACCATGCTTCTCTTCCCGACGGCCTGCGCCCCTTCAAATATGAAATGGTTGCATTGGCGTTCGGTCACCTGGATGCAGCAGTTATATTACAAAATTCAGTCTCAAATCCCAGTCTATCATCACAATGTGCCTATCATCAATTCATCACCCGATTCGAGTGCTTGGCTGCAGTTTTACAGTGACAAAGGAATTCAAAGCAATGGTAATTTCGTGTAAGATTAAAGTGGGAGGGTGTGTGGCAACCATCCGGTGGAGCTCATCGGCGACGGTCTTGTTGCAGATGAATTCCCCGAGTACACTGGGCCGGTACCTGTCCGCCCACACGTACTGGTCCTCCGCCGCCGCCGTCGATTCCACTGACAGCTGCGGAGAGTCCACCTGCGGCGACTTCGGCTTGCGCGAAACCCTCACCCAGATGTTTGCTCCTCTCCCGACGGTGGTGGCGGTATCGCTTCTCCAGTTGCTCGCAAGGCTGGCAACCACTTCAGTAGCCGCCACGGCACTGGCTTGGGACACCGGCGGCGTCGGCTCTCGGCCGACGGCGGCAGCGTCCTCTCTCTCCCTCAAAGGCCTCCTGGCGGCGGCTCTCTCCGCGTCTGCCTGGTCTAGGCGTGCCGGTACCTGGGTTGACGTGGGCGGCGTCGACGCCGCCGACGGCCGAGGCCGCGGGGGCGTCGACACTGACGACCGCCGAGGCAGCGGGGGCGTCCGGGTGGGGGTGGCGGCTGTGCTCTTAGGGACGCAGGCGCCGCCGAAGCGGTGGAGCACGCGGTTGATGAGCTTGGAGCGCAGCTGCGGCGGCCTGCCGCAGCCCGGGAGGAGGTGTACGGCGCGGCGCCTGGCCTCGCGGCGGCGGTCGTCGGCGAAGGCCGCGGAGAGGGTGCGGCCAGTCGGGGAAGCGGGCCAGGCGGTCGGGGATACGGGTGGCGGGGTGTCGATCGCCATTGTAGTTCTGACGGGGACAGACGGGGACGCGGCGATGTGGGTGCATTGGCGTGAGGTGATGGGAGGAAGCAGGTGAAGGGAATCGGGAGGCGCCGGCGCGACCTGGCCGAGGAGGGTGGAGCTGACGGGGGGATCAAGGAGCGGGATTATGCCGCGGCGGAAGGATCATTCCGATTGATTAAGGTAGAGCTTTGTTCGTTAAATATTCCCGTGTCACCTGTCCATCCATCATGGTCGCAGTCGTGGGCTTGGCCGGCCGGGCGCCGTGGGTTGGCTATGGCTAACCGACGGCGACGCTAGACTGAACAGCTCTTTTCTGGCGCTGGAAATGGTTCGGTGGGCTGAATGGTGTTGTGGTTTGGGGGCAAAATTTCGTGTTTTGACCCTTTTTGCATACAAATTGAGGATTTGATCCCGGTTCGGAAAAAATTCGTGATTTGACTCTTTTTCCTATCGCCAGGGGCCCTGGCGGTAGGCTGTATAACCCTACCGCCAGAGCCCCTGGCGGTAGGGTCC
>NC_041381.1:394299523-394314841 GCF_002162155.2 Triticum dicoccoides
TCCATTTTCTCCCTCAAGTCGCCCCTCTTTTCCTCTCTCATCTCCTCCACTCTCCCCCTCGGATCTTCACCGATTCTTCACCGTTTTGGCGGATCGAGACGGCCCCGAAGAGAGAATCGTAAGCTCCTCCGATCCCTCCAATTAGTTTTTGCAAACTTGCTTCCGATTCAACGCATTATTTGCTTGAAATCCCTCATTTTTTTGAACTTAGATTGGATTTTTTTCACCTAAGATTGTTTTAGCTTGATTGTAGTTCTAGTTCTTAGTTCTTTACTAAGTAGTGTTAATGAATATGAACTCTAATCAATAGTTCATATGTTAGTGTGAAAATGAACCCTAGTTCATAATTTTTTTTGCTAAAAAAATTATGATGTAGTGCATGTGGGAGGAATTGATTGTAGTTTGATGATGCATGTTGATATGATGATATGAAGATGTTGGAGGATTTTTTTTGTTTACAAATATGATGATATGATGCATGTTGGAGGATTTTTTTTGTTTTAAAATATGATGATATGATGCATGTCGAAGTGATGATGCATGTTGATATGATGATATGAAGATGTTGTTTGGAGATAATACATTGAAGATGATTGTTGGATGTTTTTCTTGTGATATGATGCATGTTGGAGGATTTTTTTATATGAGTAATGTTGATATGATTTGATCCATCATGGTGATATGATGCATGGTGATATGATTTGATTTTTTTGTGATATGATGCATGGTGATATGATTTTGATATGATGCATGTTTATGTATGCTTATGATGTTTTTGTTTATGAAATTTTATTAAGACGGCCACCCCTTGCGGACAACATCGGCCCACGGTACTGCATGCTTGACTATGCATTCGACAAGGGTCATTGTGCCCGTTTCATAGAGAACGGAGAGGTAAGTAATATGAATGAAATATTGATCAAAGTTTTCGGATTGATGAAAATAATTTCCTAATGATAACCCACAAGTGTAGGGGATCGCAACAGTTTTCGAGGGTAAAGTATTCAACCCAAATTTATTGATCCGGCACAAGGGGAGCCAAAGAATATTCTTGAGTATTAGCAGTTGAGTTGTCAATTCAACCACACCTGGATAACTTAGTATCTACAATAAGGTATTTAGTAGCAAAGTAGTATGATAATAAAGGTAACGGTGGCAAAAGTAAAGATAATAGTTTTTGGGTTTTTGTAGTAGTTGTAACAGTAGCAACGGAAAAGTAAATAAGCGAAGAACAATATGTGAAAAGCTCGTAGGCAATGGATCAGTGATGGATAATTATGCCGGATGCGATTCCTCATGTAATAGCTATAACATAGGGTGACACAGAACTAGCTCCAGTTCATCAATGTAATGTAGGCATGTATTCCGTAAATAGTCATACGTGCTTATGGAAAAGAACTTGCATGACATCTTTTATCCTACCCTCCCGTGGCAGCGGGGTCCTAGTGGAAACTAAGGGATATTAAGGCCTCCTTTTAATAGAGAACCAGAACAAAGCATTAGCACATAGTGAATACATGAACTCCTCAAACTACGGTCATCACCGAGAAGCATCCCGATTATTGTCACTTCGGGGTTGTCGGATCATAACACGTAATAGGTGACTATATACTTGCAAGATAGGATCAAGAACACACATATATTCATGGAAACATAATAGGTTCAGATCTGAAATCATGGCACTCGGGCCCTAGTGACAAGCATTAAGCATAGCAAAGTCATAGCAATATCAATCTCAGAACATAGTGGATACTAGGGATCAAACCCTAACAAAAATAACTTGATTACATGGTAAATCTCATCCAACCCATCACCGTCCAGCAAGCCTACGATGGAATTACTCACGCACGACGGTAGCATCATGAAATTGGTGATGTAGGATGGTTGATGATGACGACGAATCCCCCTCTCCGGAGCCCCGAACGGACTCCAGATCAGCCCTCCCGAGAGAGATTAGGGCCTGACGGCGGCTCCGTGTCGTAAAACGCGATGAAACTTTATCTTTGATTTTTTTTCTCCCCGAGACGGAATATATAGAGTTGGAGTTGAGATCGGTGGAGGTCCAGGGGGCCCACGAGATAGGGGGCGCGCCCTATAGGGGGGCGCCCCCCTGTCTCGTGGACAGGGTGTGGGCCCCCTGGTGTATTTCTTTTGCCCAGAAATTCTTATTAATTCCAAAAGGTGCCTCCGTGGATTTTCAGGACATTCCGAGAACTTTTCTTTTCTACACATAAAACAACATCATGGCAGTTCTGCTGAAAACATCATCAGTCCGGGTTAGTTTCATTTAAATCATGCAAGTTAGAGTCTAAAACAAGGGCAAAAGTATTTGGAAAAGTAGATACGTTAGAGACGTATCAACTCCCCCAAGCTTAAACCTTTGCTTGTCCTCAAGCAATTCAGTTGATAGACTGAAAGTGATAAAGAAAAACTTTTACAAACTCTGTTTGCTCTTGTTGTTGTAAACATGCAAAGCCAGCATTCAGGTTTTAGCAAATATTATGAACTAACCATACTCATAATAGCACTTAGGTCTCATAATTACTCATATCAATAACATAATCAGCTAGCGAGCTATAATAATAAAACTCGGATGACAACACTTTCTCAAAACAATCATAACAAGATATAACAAAATGATATCTCGTAGCCCTTTCTGAGACCATAAAACATAAATGAAGAGCACCTTTAAAGATAAAGACTGACTAAACATTGTAATTCATGGTAAAAGAGATCCAGTCAAGTCATACCCAATATAAACCAATAGTAATGAATGCAAATGACAGTGTGCTCTCCAGCGGGTGCTTTTTAATAAGAAGGGTGATGACTCAACATAAAAGTAAATAGATAGGCCCTTCGCAAAGGAAAGCAGGGATTTGTAGAGGTGCCAGAGCTCGATTTTAAAACAGGGATTGAATAACATTTTGAGTGGCATACTTTCGTTGTCACCGCAACAACTATGAGATGACTGTATCTTCCATACTACATGCATTATAGGCAGTTCCCAAACAGAATGGTAAAGGATTATACTCCCCCAACCACCAACAAGCATCAATCCATGGCTTGCTCGAAACGACGAGTGCCTCCAACTAACAACAGCCCTGGGGGAGTTTTGTTTAATTATTTTGATTTGGTTTGATCTTTTTGTATCATGGGACTGGGCATCCCGGTTACTAGCCATTTCTCGTGAATGAGGAGCGGAGTCCACTCCTCTTGAGAATAACCCACCTAGCATGGAAGATATATGCAGCCCTAGTTGTAACATGAGCTGCTCGAGCATACAAAACAAAATTTCATTTGAAGGTTTGGAGTTTGGCACATACAAATTTACTTGGAACGGCGGGTAAATACCGCATATAGGAAGGTATAGTGGACTCATATGGAACAACTTTGGGGTTTAAGGATTTTGGACGCACAAGCAGTATTCCCGCTTAGTACAGGTGAAGGCTAGCAAAAGACTGGGAAGCGACCAACTAAGAGAGCGACAACAGTCATAAACATGCATTAAAATTAATTCACACCGAATACAAGCATGAGTAGGATATAATCCACCATGAACATAAATATCGTGAAGGCTATATTGATTTGATTCAACTACATGCGTGAACATGTGCCAAGTCGAGTCACTCAATTCATTCAAAGGAGGATACCATCCCATCATACCACATCATAATCATTCTAATAGCATGTTGGCATGCAAGGTAAACCATTATAACTCAAAGCTAATCAAGCATGGCACACGCAACTATAATCTCTAAATGTCATTGCAAATATGTTTATTTTATAATAAGCTGACTCAGGAATGATGAACTCATCATATTTACAAAAACAAGAAAGGTCGAGTTCATACCAGCTCCTCTCATCCCAATAAGTCCATCATATGTCGTCATTATTGTCTTTCACTTGCACGACCGAACGATGTGTATAATAATAAGAGTGCACGTGTATTGGACTAAGCTGGAATCTGCAAGCATTCAACTCAAAAGAGAAGACAAGTAATATGGGCTCTAAGTTAAATAAATAATCATGCATATGAGAGCCACTAAACACTTTTCAATATGGTCTTCTCGACCCCCAAAGGAAAGAAAAAAAATAAAACTATTTACACGGGAAAGCTCCCAATAATAAAGAAGAAGAACTAGAAATCTTTTTGGGTTTTCATTTTAATTTCTACTACAAGCATGAAAATTAAACTAACTAATTTTTTTGATTTTTCTCAAGGTTTATCAAACACACAAGAAGAAAACTAGAAAAAGGAATTTTAAACTAACATGGATAATACAATGAAAGAGTATGAGCACCGACAACTAGTGTGTGAACATGAATGTAAAGTCGGTGAGAAATACATACTCCCCCAAGCTTAGGCTTTTGGCCTAAGTTGGTCTAATACCAGGGACTGCTTGGCTGATATCCATAAGTGAAACCGGGGTCGTATTGAGATGCAGCGGCAACCGCCTCCTGAGCTGCAGCGTGTTGGCGAGCTGCCTCCGCTCTCCTCTCGTGTTCAGCTGCTTCCTCCCTAGTGACAACATATCTTCCTTTTGCCTGATAATCAAAAAGGTAGGGAGCAGGAAGAGCAACATGGACGATGTTGCGTCTGTCATAGGTTAGTCCATATTGGAGGAATTGTTTTCCTCCCAAGAAATTGATGACTGACCATAGCTTCATAATCCAAATAAACAGGAGGTATTATCATATCTCCCTCTCGTGGGGCTATACCAAGATAATTAGCCACGCGGGTTGCATAAATTTCTCCAAATAAATTTCCCTTTCTACTATTATTCTGCAACCTACGTGCAACTATTGCCCCCAAGTTATAACCTTTATAACCTAACACATCACTCTTGAGGATACTCAGATCAGGGACACACATGTGACATGCTTCATCCTTATCATTAATACATCTACCGATGAAGAGAGCAAAATAATATATAGCAGGAAAACGAATGCTCCCTATGGTAGCTTGTGCTATGTCCCTAGATTCTCCCACAGTAATATTAGCAAGAAAATCTCTAAAATCAGATTTGTGAGGATCATTAATATTACCCCACTGTGGGAGTTTGCAAGCACTTGTGAAATCCTCTAAATCCATGGTATAAGATGTATCATCAATATCAAATATGACACTAGGAGAATTACGCGTACAGTTATATTTAAACCTCCGCACAAAGGAATCGTTCAATTGATAGTACTGCGGACACTTATCTTGTAAGAAGTCCTCCAGCTCGGCATTACGCACATGTGCGTCAAATTCCTCCTTAAAGCCCGCTTCGACCATAAAATCATCGGATGGCCACTCACAAGCTCGTACATCCGCATTCCTCGGCAATTCAACATCTTGCTCATGTATAGCAATCCTGGGCCCTTTCTTCACCGAGGAACCACCTTGGTACATTCTCCTAAGCATATTTCTTTTTCTGAAATAATTCTGAAATTTTTAGTAACTTCAAAATAAAAGTGAATAAAACTAAACAAGATTGGTAGCAACTACTCCTACAAGTGCCTAGAGCCTATATCATGCATTAGAAATGCTTGGGACCTCATAAATTTAACATGCAAGCTCAAGAACATGGTCACCTAAGCAGCAAAAATTTGCAATGAATAAAGCACTAGAACAAAAACTAATTAGACCAATGAAGGAGTCACATACCAAGCAACAATCTCCCAAAGCAGTTTTGTGAATGGAGCTTTGAGCAAGGCGATCGAAAATCGCAGCAAAATGAGCTAGAACTCATGCTTGAGCTGGATGGGAATTTTTTTGGGTAGAAGATGAAGTGTGTGGGTGCTGGCATAAGTGGAGGGGGGCTACCAGGGGCCCACGAGACAGGGGGCGCGCTCTCCACTCTCGTGGCCTGGTGCTTACCCCTCCTGCAGTGATTTCAGTGCCTAAAATCCTCAGATATTCTATAAAAAATCATACTAAATTTGCAGGGCATTTGGAGCACTTTTATTTTCGGGATATTTTTTTTATTGCACAGAAAATTCAGAAAACAGACGGTAATACTATTCTTGCTTTATTTATTCTAAATAACAGAAAGTAAAAAGAGGGTACAAAAGGTTGTGCCTTCTAGTTTCATCCATCTCATGATCATCAAAATGAATCCACTAACAAGGTTGATCAAGTCTTGTTAACAAACTCATTCCGAATAACACGGAACCGGAGAAATTTCGAATAACACTAAGTTACCTCAACGGGGATACGAAAATCCCCAACAATAAGAATATCATACTTTTTCTTGACAGTAGGGAGAGGAAATTCAAAACCTCCAATAATGATAGTTGGAACTTTTCCAATAGAATTGATGCTATGAACTTGAGATTGTTTCCTCGGAAAGTGTACCGTATGCTCATTACCATTAACATGAAAAGTGACATTGCCTTTGTTGCAATCAATAACAGCCCCTGCAGTATTCAAAAAGGGTCTACCAAGGATAATAGACATACTATCATCCTCGGGAATATCAAGAATAACAAAGTCTGTTAAGATAGTGACATTTGCAACCACAACAGGCACATCCTCACAAATACCGACAGGTATAGCAGTTAATTTATCAGCCATTTGCAAAGATATTTCAGTAGGTGTCATCTTATTCAATTCAAGTCTATGATACAAAGAGAGAGGCGTAACACTAACACCGGCTCCAAGATCACATAAAGCAGTTCTAACATAGTCTCGTTTAATGGAGCATGGTATAGTCGGTACCCCTGGATCTCCAAGTTTCTTTGGCATTCCACCCTTAAAGGTGTAATTAGCAAGCATGGTGGAAATTTCAGCTTCCGGTAACTTTCTTTTGTTTGTAATGATATCCTTCATATACTTAGCATAAGGATTTACTTTAAGCATATCAGTTAAGCGCATACGTAAGAAAATAGGTCTAATCATTTCAGCAAAGCGCTCAAAATCCTCATCATCCTTGTTCTTGGATGGTTTAGGAGGAAAGGGCATGGGTTTCTGAACCCATGGTTCTCTTTCTCTACGTGCTTCCTAGCAACAAAATCTCTCTTATCATAACATTGATTCTTTGATTGTGGGTTATCAAGATCAACAATAGGTTCAACCTCTACTTTATTGTTTTTGCTAGGTTGAGCATCAACATGAACATTATCATTAACATTATCACTAGGTTCATGTTCATCACTTGATTGTGTTTCAGCATCAGAGATAGAAATATCATTGGGATTCTCAGGTGTGTCTAAGGTAGGTTCACTAGAAGCATGCAAAGTCCTATCATTTTTCCTTTTCTTCTTTTTAGAAGAAATAGGTGCCTCTAAATTATTTCTCTGAGAATCTTGCTCGATTATCTTAGGGTGGCCTTCAAGATACAAAGGTTCCTGAGTCATGCTACCAGTTCTAGTAGCCACTCTAACAGCAAAGTCATTTTTATTATTTAATTCCTCAAGCAAATCATTTTGAGCTTTAAGTATTTGCTCAGCTTGAGTAGCAACCATAGATGCATATTTGCTAATGAGTTGGAGTTCACCTTTAACTCTAGCCATATTATTGCTCACGCGTCCTATCTCGAAAGCATTATTATTTAACTCTCTACCAACATAAGCAGTAAAACTTTCTTGTCTAGCCATAAAGTCATCAAATTCATCTAAGCAAGGGCTATGAAATTTAGTAGAGGGGATTTCAACTTTATCATATCTATAGAGAGAATTTACCTTTACTACCTGTGTCGGGTTATCAAGACAATGTGGTTCTTCAACAGGCGGTATATTAAGACCATGTATTTCTTCAATAGGTGGTAAATTCTTAACATCTTCAGCTTTAATACCTTTTTATTTCATTGATTTCTTTGCCTCTTGCATACCTTCAGGACTGAGAAATAAAACACCTCTCTTCTTTGGAGTGGGTTTAGGAATAGGCTCAGGAGTTGGCTCAATTGGTTCAGGAATTGCCTCAGGAATTGGCTCAGGAAGAGTCCAATTATTTTCATTAGTCAACATATTATTCAATAGTAATTCAGCTTCATCGGCTGTTCTTTCCCTGAAAACACAACTAGCACAACTATCCAAGTAGTCCTTGGAAGCATCGGTTAGTCCATTATAAAAGATATCAAGTATTTCATTTTTCTCGAGAGGATGATCAGGCAAAGCATTAAGTAACCGGATAAGCCTCCCCCAAGCTTGTGGGAGACTTTCTTCTTTGATTTGCACAAAATTATATATTTCCCGCAAGGCAACTTGTTTCTTATGAGCAGGGAAATATTTAGCAGAGAAGTAATAAATCATATCCTAGGGACTACACACACAACCAGGAGCAAGAGAATTATACCAAGTCTTAGCATCACCCTTTAACGAGAACGAAAAAATCTTAAGGATATAAAAATAGCGAGATCTTTCATCATGAGTGTACAGGGTAGCTATATCATTCAACTTGGTAAGATGTGCCACAACAGTTTCAGATTCAAGGCCATAAAAATGATCAGATTCAACTAGAGTAATAATCTCAGGATCAACAGAGAATTCATAATCCTTATCAGTAACATAGATAGGTGAAGTAGCAAAAGCAGGGTCAGGTTTCACTCTAGCATTAAGAGACTGCTGCTTCCATTTAGCTAATAATTTCTTAAGATCATATCTATCATTGCAAGCAAAGATAGCTCTAGCAGCTTCTTCATTCATAACATAACCCTCAGGAACAACATGCAATACATAATCATTGGGAGAACTTTCATCCTCACTATCATCAATAATAGCATCTTCAGTAATTTCATCCCCCCTAACTCTAGCAAGTTGTTCATCAAGAAATTCACCTAATGGCAAAGTAGTATTATGCACAGAAGTAGTTTCATCATGCATAGCAGAAGTGGCATCATCAATAACATGCGGCATATCAGAATTCATAGCAGTAGCAGGTTTAGGTGTCGCAAGCTTACTCATAACAGAAGGAGAATCTAGTGCAGAGCTAGATGGCAGTTCCTTACCTCCCCTCGTAGTTGAGGGATGAATCTTGGTTTTAGTGTCTTTCAAGTTCTTCATAGTGATCAATAGATATAAATCCCAAGTGACTCAGATAATAGAGCTATGCTCCCCGGAAACGGCGCTAGAAATTAGTCTTGATAACCCACAAGTGTAGGGGATCGCAACAGCTTTCGAGGGTAAAGTATTCAACCCAAATTTATTGATTCGACACAAGGGGAGCCAAAGAATATTCTTGAGTATTAGCAGTTGAGTTGTCAATTCAACCACACCTGGATAACTTAGTATCTGCAGTAAGGTATTTAGTAGCAAAGTAGTATGATAATAAAGGTAACAGTGGCAAAAGTAAAGATAATAGTTTTTGGGTTTTTGTAGTAGTTGTAACAGTAGCAACAGAAAAGTAAATAAGCGAAGAACAATATGTGAAAAGCTCGTAGGCAATGGATCAGTGATGGATAATTATGCCGGATGCGATTCCTCATGTAATAGCTATAACATAGGGTGACACAGAACTAGCTCCAGTTCATCAATGTAATGTAGGCATGTATTCCGTAAATAGTCATACGTGCTTATGGAAAAGAACATACATGACATCTTTTGTCCTACCCTCCCATGGCAGAGGGATCCTAGTGGAAACTAAGGGATATTAAGGCCTCCTTTTAATAGAGAACCGGAACAAAGCATTAGCACATAGTGAATACATGAACTTCTCAAACTACGGTCATCACCGAGAAGTATCCCGATTATTGTCACTTCGGGGTTGTCGGATCATAACACATAATAGGTGACTATAGACTTGCAAGATAGGATCAAGAACACACATATATTCATGGAAACATAATAGGTTCAGATCTAAAATCATGGCACTCAAGCCCTAGTGACAAGCATTAAGCATAGCAAAATCATAGCAACATCAATCTCAGAACATAGTGGATACTAGGGATCAAACCCTAACAAAACTAACTTGATTACATGGTAAATCTCATCCAACCCATCACTGTCCAACAAGCCTACGATGGAATTACTCACGCACGGCGGTGAGCATCATGAAATTGGTGATGGAGGATGGTTGATGATGATGATGACGACAAATCCCCCTCTCCGGAGCCCCGAACGGACTCCAGATCAGCCCTCCCGAGAGAGATTAGGGCTTGGCGGCGGCTCCGTGTTGTAAAACGCGATGAAAATTTCTCTCTGATTTTTTTCTCCCCGAGACGGAATATATGGAGTTGGAGTTGAGGTCGGTGGAGGTCCAGGGGAAACACGAGATAGGGGGGCGCCTGGGCGCCCCCCTGTCTCGTGGACAGGGTGTGGGCCCCCTGGTGTATTTCTTTCTCCCAGAAATTCTTATTAATTCCAAAAAGTGCCTCCGTGGATTTTCAGGACATTCCGAGAACTTTTCTTTTCTACACATAAAACAACATCATGTCAGTTCTGCTGAAAAAAGCGTCAGTCCGGGTTAGTTTCATTCAAATCATGCAAGTTAGAGTCCAAAACAAGGGCAAAAGTGTTTGGAAAAGTAGATACGTTGGAGACGTATCACCTAACTTTTGGCGTTCACTTTTTGATAGATGCTCCAGCCACTGCGCATGAGGGGTCACGGGGTTCATGGGCATATGGACTACGACGAGCGCTATGCGTCGTTCTTCAAGAGAGCCCGACTGTTGGGTTTCGTGTTGCGGTTCAAGCGTCAGCCGCCGAGCTTGTCCACGTAGCTCTGCCAGCTCTGATTGACCGGTGGTGACCGGAGACCCATTCTTTCCATCTCCCATGCGGGGAGATGACGGTGACCCTCAAGGATTGGTCGATGACTACTGACATGCCGCTCGAGGGTCATGCACTGACCGGGCGAGTGGAGAGGACCAATGTCACGCCCAATATGCGACCCTATCCAAAAGGAACTCGAAGGTCCCACCAAGGATAGACCCACATATTGAAACGCTTTTGCAAGGTGGATATCATTACATCAACATTACATAATAGATGGGGATACATACAAGAGGCATACAATTCCACACGAATACAACATCACAATACATTAGAGCATCATCCGACTACGGATGAAACACAAACAGAAACTCAAACGACATCCACCCTGCTAGCCCAGGCTGCCGACCTGGAACCTATCCCCTGATCGAAGAAGAAGCAAAAGAACTCAACGCAAGCAAGCATCGCTCTCGCGTCATGATCATCGCACAAACTGTACCTGCAACTGTTGTTGTAGTAATATGTGAGCCACGAGGACTCAGCAATCCCATTACCATGGGTATCAAGACTAGCAAAGCTTAAAGGGAATGGAAGGGGTAAAGTGGTGAGGCTGCAGCAGCGACTAAGCATATATGGTGGCTAACATACGCAAATAAGAGCGAGAAGAGAGCAAACGAAACGGTCGTGAAGCTAGCAATGATCAAGAAGTGATCCTGAACTCCTACTTACGTCAAACATAACTCAAAAACCGTGTTCACTTCCCGGACTCCGCCGAAAAGAGACCATCACGGCTACACACACGGTTGATGCGTTTTAATTCGGATCTGGTGTCAAGTTATCTACAACCGGACATTAACAAATTCCCATCTGCCTATAACCGCAGGCACGGCTTTCGAAAGATTATACCCTGTAGGGGTGTCCCAACTTAGCCCATGATAAGCTCTCGTGATCAACGAAGGATATACCTTCTCCCAGGAAGACCCGATCAGACTCGGAATCCCGGTTTACAAGACATTTCGACAATGGTAAAACAAGACCAGCAAAGCCGCCCGATGCGCCGACAAATCCTGATAGGAGCTGCACATATCTCGTTCTCAGGGCAACACCGGATGAGACATCCTACGAGTAAAATCAGACCTCGAGTTTCCATGAGGGGGCCCCGCAGTCTACTCGGTTCGGACCAACACTTAGACAAGCACTGGCCCGGGGGGGCTAAAATAAAGATGACCCTTGGGTTGGCCGACCCAAGGGAAAGGTATAGGTGGTGGTGAGGCAAATGGTAAAACCAAGGTTGGGCCTTGCTGGAGGAGTTTTATTCAAAGCGAACTGTCAAGGGGGTCCCATAAATCACCCAACCGCGTAAGGAACGCAAAATTCGGGAACATAACACCGGTATGACGGAAACTAGGGCGGCAAGAGTGGAACAAAACACCAGGCAAAAGGCCGAGTCTTCCACCCTTTACCAAGTATATAGATGCATTAATAATATAAGAGATATTGTGATATCCCAACAAAATCCTGTCTGCCATGGAGAAATCTTCAACTTCACCTGCAACTAGCTCTGTTGGAAAAGGCAGTGTCTAGGAGGCGCTTAGGCACGCCTAGGGGCTAGGCAATGGCCAAACGCCTTGCCCAGGGCATAAATGGAGGTCTAGGCAAGGCAAGCAAGAAATTGCCTACCCAAGCAAGAAATCATGCCACATACTGCACTAATATGCCAAACCGGCTATATTCCAATGGCAGTAGACGGTTATTAACTTATTTATATGCCCTAAACTAATATCAACACCCATATAATAATCACAAATACACTACGAGTAAAACTGTATTACTGCCTAGGGCGCTTAGGCACCGTCTAGGCACTAGGCGAAGGCCAACCGCCTCGCTTACGCCTACCGCTTTTTCCAACCTTGGCAACTAGCAACGCTATAAGAGGGGCTGAGCAAAATCGGTAACATAGCCAAACAACGGTTTGCGTAGGAAAGGTGTCAAAGGTTAGAGGTTCATGGCAATATGGGAGTCTTGATGAGCAAAAGATAGGTGACGCAGCATAGCGATAGAACGAAGCAACTAGCATAGCAATGGTAGTAGTGAGATCCAGGGTAGCGGTCATCTTGCCTGAAATCCCGCAAGGAAGAAGAACGAGTCCATGAAGAAGATGAAGCCACGAAGACAAACCAAGCGTAGACGAATGAATCCTCACGATCGCAATGAAACAGGAACTATCGAGAAGAAGCACACAACAAGGTAAACACACCACACATGAACAAGGCATGATGCACAAACAAGTATGATGCATGACAGGACTACATGAAGCTACTCATGGCAAGAGATGATGCAAACAAGAACAACACATCAAGGCAAGTTTAAATGAGGCCGGGAACAACATATAACAATTCCGATAAGTCCTCATATGCAAATTTCGAAGTTGGTCCAGATCTGAATAAACCTTATGTTCAAGTTGTTAAACAGCAAGTTAAGATACTCCAAGATGATCTACACGAGATTCTAGTCAAGTTACATATAAAGTTCATTTAGTTCGGAGCTACGGTCTAGAAGATATGAGCAAAACAAGTTAAACATGGCATTGATGCAAAATGCACCCAAACATCAAGCAAACACACCAAAACAAGGATGCAACATCATAATATGAAACTACATGCAAAACTAAGCAAGTTTCATATAGAGCACACCCAAAACGGAGCAACGGTTCAACACACACACATGAAACAAGTTATAGCAACAATCTGTCCAAAACAGCAACTAGGCATATTGCAAGCACCAAAACAACATGCTATAGGACCTCAACAAGAAAACAAAAGGCATGGGCATGATGTACAGGTAAAGAATAACAAAACATGAACACTGAGCTATCTCCAAAAATCACTAGAACATGCTCAAACACACATGGCAAGATTACAAGTAATAACAATTTCAAACTTTGCAGAAAATAACATCAGGTTGCAATGTTTAGAGCTATCAAACAAGATGTTACAGGAACTTATCATGGCAAACAAAGGCATGGCATGATACTACTAAATGCATAGATCAAAAGTCCCTTACTGACCATGAGCCAAAAAGGATCAGAAAATATGATGGCACCCACGTAAACATGGCAAGTTATATTACAGATTCAAACATGACAGGAACAACGATAAGTAGGCATGTAGATGAGCTTGTACCACTCACCACAGAGCATTACATGGCATGGCAAGGCAAACAACAGTAAGAAGACATGTTTATGAAGCTAAGCATGGCAATAGCAAGTCCATAGGGTGCATGGATCACTAACAACAATCATGGCAACAACTGAACTTAATGTTAACAGGCTGACAGCAACATTATTAAGCAACTTTAGAGCAAGATTACAACAAGCTACAGCAGGCTATAAATGCAACCAGGGGAATGGATGGATAGAGCATAACATGTAGAACAAAATACCCTTAGTGAATATCTCCAGATTATGCATAGAATGATTTGTAGCAGCAGGTTTACATAGCATCACGAAATAACAGATTCAGCCTAGCAAAACAGTAACAGCAAGTACCCTACTTAACAAGCTCGATTCACTCACCACAAGTCATTGCATGACAAGATAAGCATAGCATCAGCAAAAAGACATGTTTATAAAACAAACCAAGGCAATAACAAGTACATAGCATGCAAGGATCAACTACAACAACCTTGGCAAAATTGAATAACATGTAAACAATCTGCCAGGAAATATTTTGAAGCAAAAGTAGAGCACGAAAATGATATGCTAGACTACTCCATAATTGCAAACAGGGGCATGAATGGATAGACAACAACCATATGTTCAAAACACCTTTACTGAAGTATCTCAAAATATGCATGGATCTCTCTGTAGCATCACGTTTACATGGCATCAAAATAACAGCAGAACATGGACTAAAAAATCAGCAACATCACGATGCCTAGTTTGCATGCTTGTGCTAGTCACCACATTGATCACAAAAATACATGGTAAGCACCTCTGTAAAGATGGCATGGCATAGATCAAAACACATGTAGACATCAACCTCATAGGATGCATACATCAATCATGGCAAAAATGACAAAAGAGTTAGTTCTGTTAACAGACAGCAGACAACATCATGAAGCACTCTTGCAACGATGATTCAGGCATCAAGACAAGCTCAAATGAATATGATGCAATGGAATGAAATGAAGTACTCGTTGAGACGAATAATATGACATATTACACACACAAAACAGAGCTACGGATGCAGAAATATGATGCGATGAACATGGCATGATAATGTTAAAATAATAGGGACAGTGGAAAAATGGACCTCGAGGGGAAAAAGTCAACTCGCCGGAATCTTCGCCGGAGAATAGCCGGAGTAGACGGGGAAGACGCCGGAGCTGCGGGGAGAGGTCGGGGAGGACGGATCCGGCCGGATCTGGGCGCTCCTCGCCGGATCCGGCTGGATCCCGGCAGGGAAAGACGCGGGGAGGCGAAGGGGAGCTCGCCATAACGAAGCGGCGGGACGGCGCCGGCGTGCTCAGGTGCGGCGGCCGAGCGGGGGCGATGGCCGGCGAGGGCTCGCGGCGGCGGCGAGGAGGATCCGCGGCCGAGGCGCATGGCGGCGGGGACGGCGGCTCGCAGGGACGGGCGGCGCGGGCGCCGTCGGCCGTGGACGGGCCGGGCGGCGGCGTCGCCGG
>NC_041381.1:394315101-394339226 GCF_002162155.2 Triticum dicoccoides
GGCGCGGGGTGGCGGCGGCGGAGCGGGCCGGGCGGGCCCCGCCTGGGCTCGCGGGCCCGCGGCAGTGCACGGTGGGAACAGCGGCGGCGAGGACACCTGGCGGCTTCTGATTGGGCGCCGGGGCGGTTGGACATGTCCGGCGGCTAGACGGACATGTCCGGCTGCGGGTAGGGATGGATCTAGGGTTTGGACTGCGCGGAAAAATCAGGGAGGGGCACATATATATAGGTGGAAGGAGCTAGGAGTGTCCAAATGAGGAGCGGTTTTCGGCCATGCGATCGTGATCGAATGACCGAGAGCATGGAGGGGAGTTTGCTGGGTTTTGGGCCACTTTGGAGGGGTGTTGGGCTGCAAAGAGAAATGGGGGTTTCGGGCTACGCGGTTAACCGTTGGAGTATCAAACGACCTCCAAATGGCACGAAACTTGACAGGCGGTCTACCGGGGCTATACCAAGGCCGTTTGGCAAGACTCGGTCCATACCGAGAGCGTTTAACACCCGCTCACAACGAGAGACAAAAGGGGAACGCCGGAGGGCATAGGAGTGCCGGATTGCAAAACGGACAACGGGGAAAATGCTCGGATGCATGAGACGAACACGCATGCAAAATGAAATGCAGATGATGACATGGAAAAATGCAACACGCAAGCAAATGACATGGCAACACCGATGAATAACTGGCAGACACCTAGCGCATCGAATCCGGGGCGTTACAACCAACTAGCAGGAGAGGGTTACCACCCTCATCGGCGGCTGCCCCGAGGCTAAGGGTAACCGTACATCCGGTGTGCCGTTGTCCTGGCTCTCGGAGCACCGGAAGACATGCCCTGAAGACGCCGATGAGACGAATGTGGAGTGGTACGCGAGGGCCTACTTGTGGTACCTTCTCATAGAGGTCGTGTTTCCAGGCGCATTCGGGAACTCTGCCAACAGGTCCTATCTATTCTTCCTAGCCGACTGGGATGCTGGGTATAGTTGGGGGACCGCGTCTCTCACCTACCTATACCGTTTGGTAAGAGATTATCTAATTGCCTACCTACGGAAGTATGTCCATGACATTTTGTTATATCTGATTCTCATTTGATTTTTTGCAGCTTGACGACGCAACGCAGAGGTCAGGAGACAAGTCCAATATGGGTGGCTTTGTCTGGGCCTTCTCCATTTGGATGTGGGAGCGGCTGCCGGTGGGGCGTCCTGAGAAGCTGCCAAGACGCCCATGGGGTGCCTATAGCGAAGATGGCGACGAGGCTCGACACCCCACCGTAGCTTACGAGTGGGACGTTGTCAAACTCTACACGGGCCTAAACAAGACTTCATACAAGACCTACACCAACGAGTTGGATGCTTTGACGCATTGGTAGGTATATGAACTCGCTAAACACATTTCTCTTTGATTCCACTTTTGACCGAGAGTGGGAACTTACCACCGTATATTTAATAGGTAACCTGGTGGCCGTATCATGACCGAGAGTGGGACTTTGATCTTAACGTGATGTGCGATGAGGACCGTGGTCTCTGGCGGTGCATCGTGCCCATGATCTATGTGTATGCCGTCGAGTGGCACTTGCCACACCACGTGGACATGCAGTTTGGGATTTTTCAACATACCCCACCGGGCCAGCCCACCGATACCGGCGGCCACGCGCTCCACTTGTGAGTGCCCGCGCTTTTTCTTCGTGCCCATGAATTCGTTGCGTTCGACTTTGTTATGATGTTTCTTGTTGCTAATGCCTTGCAGGATAAGCCGGCAGAAGAATCAGTCGATCACAGACTGGGGAGAGCATCATAAAACTCATGTGATGGAGTGGAACCGACAGAGGTACAAGAAAGACGGGGAGAGGAGGGTGACTGACTAGGATGCTTACGTGGAGCGACACATGAAGTGGTACGATGATGGCCAGAAGCACCGTCTTCGTCTCAGGCCTCGGTGGACGGCGAAAGACATCGCGGAGGTGGAGAGGATGACCCCGAGGAAGAGGCCTACTAGACCAGCATCAGAGACCTGCACAGTGGATTTAGGGAGTTTGCACCCCTCATCAACAGAGTGGTAAGTTTGAACCGAGAGGTTCTATTTAAATTATTGTATTCGTCATCGTGACTGACTTATGCCGTTGCAGTCTGGTGAGTTGAACAAATGCATCTTTGAAGCCTTAGATGCACTAGGTGATACCCCTGGGAGCGTACAATCTGAGGGCAAAATGAGGGGGGCGATGAAGGTATAATTTCAGCCTCCTCGGAACAAATGCATCTTCTTCACTTGCAGCCATAAACTTGATAGTTATTATGCCCTTGTTTCATTGTGAGTGCAGAAGTTCATGAAGCATTCTCGCAAGTTGGTAGGGCTGCTTGGGTGTGCTGGTGCTGGGTCGGTTGAAGTTCATCAGTCTGTAGCCACATAGGGTCGCGTCACCTCATCGAGCCATGCTCCCTCGTCGTCTAGGTTGGTTGAGGAGGAGGATGAGGAGGAGGATGAGGAGGAGGAGTAGGATACACATGAAGAAAGGGACGAGGAGGATGAGAGCAACAGGGAGGAGGATATGGACCTCCAACAACTCAATCATCTCAAGAACCTCAGCTGCCGAAGAGGAATCCGAAGAAGAAGGATTTGCTGAGTACGGACCCTTTCCAGAGACCGGTTCCTCGACAGTCCAAGAAGAACACTGAAGAGACTCGTTCAAAGAGGAACGAGGACCATGCCTCCAAGAGCAAGAGGGGAAGGATGACTTAAATTCTGCTATTCGATACTTGGTTGTAGTTGAAAAGTCTAGTGGTTGTGAAACTATGTGTTTGCTATTTGAACTATGTGTTTGCTATTTGTGAAACTCCGTTTGCTATGTGGGACTAAGTTTGCTATTTGAACTAAGTTTATGTGGAACTCCGTATGACATGTGTATGTGATGCCCAAGTTTAATTATTTGAGATCTGTTATTTTGACTCTATATCATTGTTGTTTTTTACTCTATATCATAGTTTGAGATCTGTTGTTTTTGAAAATAAGAAGGCAAGACCCTACCGCCAACGACCCTGGTGGTAGGATCAGCCAGCCTACTGCCAGCCTCTATGGCGGTAGGTTGACCCTACCGCCAGGGCCCTCGATTTTCTCGTTACAAAAGGTTTTCGCCTCGAAAACCCTTGCACACCCTACCGCCAGGGGGCTGGTGGTAGGGTTATACATCCTACCACCAGGTTCCCTGGCGGTAAGGTGCTAATCCATGTCAGCACGCGGAGATGGTGGTCGTCCCCCTCCGTTGCACCCTACCGCCAGGGGCCCTGGCGGCAGGCTGTATAACCCTACCACCAGCCCCTCTGGCGGTAGCGAAAGGGTCAAATCCTGAAAAAAATTTGAACTGGGGTCAGATCCTGAATTTGTATCCAAAAAGGGTCAAAATACGAAATTTTGCCTGGTTTGGGTGTGGTGGCAGTCGGAGAATGTACTATGTTCTGGGGTGGTAGCTACTCCCTCTTATCTAAAACTAGATGGCACGTGTTGTTGCGCCCGTCCATTCTTAATTTTAGTTTTTTAGGAACTTGAAGTAATATATATATATATACTTGTTTCAATCATTGATGTATTGGGCTTCTTTGTAGGTTGTTCTTGTCTCCACTTGATTTTTCAACACAATGATATGTAATCGTGACTCCCAAAAGAAAATGTAGTCGGGGGGAGGAGCCGGTCGATCTACAATAATACTATGTAATTATAGAGAGGAATCCAGTTGATTTGCAAGAAAGTAGTGTATTCCTGGAAATTCAATTTGACTCTTGAGAGCATATGCTCCTGCACACCAATTGTTTTCGGCAAATGTCAAAAAAAAACGATAGTCATTGTCACACTCAAATGCTACCAACAAATTTTTAGGGGGAAGCTTAAGCATTTTGATCCATGCACAAAAAAAACAAGTTGACTACCAAATGTTACACTTAATTTTGTTTTTCACCAACGAAGTAGTGCTATCTCGTTTCGCATGAAAATTGTCAAGCACGCTTATTACACTAACAAGAACATGTACACAAGAAGACATCATTTTCAGTTTTATTTACTATTTATTTTGAATTTACTATTCATCTAAGAGCACATGCAGACGTGTTGGTTCGGGTCGTGATATCAAGTGTATGGGATTTAAATTAGGATGGCTGATGGAGACATGTTTTGTAATTGATCATCTACTGTTTTGGCTCCCAAAATAACTCTATACCAAAATGTCGCAGAAATTTGCAATACAAAGTTTGAGAGTGATAGATACATCATGATAAACAGGTTGCGGGTAAAGCAGCCATGAGAGCAATATAAAATATTCTGCATACATATCTTTACATCTAGGAACAATGCAAACTCACAAAGTATGTAGACTGAAAAACAGGAAAAAGAATTATGTACTGCTTGATTAGTGTAACATCACTCACGGCCAGTTAGGACAATATAGGTTGTTAAAACTACGTCTCAAGTGTCCAGTATATGCAGTTCTTTCTGCAGAAAGATACTGACATATAAAGTAACTTACACAGATTATAAACAAAAGTAAGACATAGTGCTGGTGTTACCATATTTAAATTTGAGGTTTTCGGAATTATTAAGAGAGAAATGTTTAGGTACAATAGTACAAGAAATAAAATTCATACAAATGATGTTAACGTCATGTCTTATACTCGCATTTCTTTGATTCCTCTTACCTGGTGTTCTGCAGTGGTTTGGTCCAGCAGAAAAGAGTGAATGGGGTCGGTGTGTGGTGAACAAAAGGGTTCATCAAGCCAGTTATCTCAACTCGGGAAGAAGGGTACTTGAGTTGGATCTTTAGTTGGCCCGTCATATCAATTTATGTACAAATCTTGTTTCAGGGTCAGATCATTCAAAAGTTGTCAGGCTGGGCAAGCTTTGGAAACAAAAAGTTGCTCGTGTTCTTTCTGCTCAACTTTATAAAAATAAAGAATCAGCTATAAACCTATCGCCAACATACATTGTACACTTAACAAGCAATTCAATCATACTGAAAATAATTCCAATACCCTCGAAGGATAAAGTTGTAGATAGAGTGCAACCTTACTTAACTGGAATGCAAGAAGCTGATTAATTACGCTACATTCTGAATGTAACCAAAAAAGACTAAACTGCAGACTCTTTTCCTGGTCGATGTTGTGAAGAAAGACCTCTTGGGAACTGAAGTGGCTCTCTGTAAATGAAGATAAGAAAAAAATCTCAGTTCTTCATGGATGAAAGATGATAAAAAATTCTCTCCCTCTACAAAGCAGGTCACTGGATGGTTGGATCTACAAAAAAGCACAAAGAAAGAACAAGAGGAATTTGGGAAAGCACTAATTTTATATGGGTTTTTTTGATAGATTTCTTGCCAACAAAAACAATCTCATTTGTGTAATAAGCATCTAGCTAGAGCTTTAAGGTGGATCATTCCTAATCGTAGTTGGTTCACACTCTAGATGCATGGCACTTCCACTTAGATGCCGAAGCAGTGGTGTGCAAGCATAAAAGCACCAACCATGCAGGTGCCAGTATTGGTAATCTTTACGAGAAGCAGGTGAAATATGTTATAAGGTTATTCTTTTCCACAAGAATCGAGCGCTACCTCGATTAAGGTTTCTCCCTAAATCACATTTGATTTAGTAATAGGAGCCGAAACCTCTTCAACCAATTTGAGCGAAATCTTATATCTAAACAACTAACCAAACAAAACAAAACAAAAAGTCATCAATGGATCTAGGCACAGACTTATGGTCAAAAGCAGTTGATTTAGCGACACGGACCGAGACATCTCCATAGGAGGAATGAAACGAAATCCTCAATAACCAATCCACATACTTAAGATTTACGGTGGCGTCATACCTTGACGGGAGAAAAGAAAAAGGACGTCCACAGTGTAAACTATGTCTCTAGCTGCCTCCAATGGTTGTGGACGGTCGTTTTCATGGTGCTCAGACTGCTAGCACCTAAAGCCGAGTTGAGGCCGAGAGACAGTAGGTGAAGCCACATCCCCCATCTTCATGTCTTATCCAGTGAAACTATAACATACCTCCACAATCAGACACACATTGGAAGCACCAAACATTCAACAATCCTTTCTCTTTGCAAGAACTGGACAGACATTAGATATGCCATTTTATCAGATACGGACAAACTAAGAGTGTGTACAACAATATTATGCTTGCATGTAAGGATCTACCGTCCAAAATAACCTGATGCATATATATAGCAAAAATAATAGTGGACAGTAGTATGTCATGAATATTTACAAATAGATAAAAACGGAAAGTAAGCAATCATATGAACACACTGACTCTGGAATAAAATACGATATTCGACTAAACAAACCTTTGAACAGCCATTGGGATCCTCAATTTTAGAATTCAGGAACAAGAATAACCGCAGAAACACTGTAGGATCTTAAAGTATGTCTAGAGAGGGGGTGATTAGACTACTTGACCATATAAAAACTTAACTTTTTCCCAATTTTAGTCTTTGGCAGATTTTAGCAAACTTGGCACAAGTCAAGCAATCTTAACACAATTCAAGCAAGCATGCAAAGAGTATATGAGCAGCGGAAAATAAAGCATGCAACTTGCAAGAATGTAAAGGGAAGGGTTTGGAGATTCCAAACGCAATTTGGAGACACAGTGATTTTTGAGCCATGGTTTTGATAGGTGGTGCTATCGTACATCCACGTTGATGGAGACTTCAACCCATGAAGGGTAACGGCTGCGCGAGTCCATGGAGGGCTCCACCCAAGAAGGGTCCATGAAGAAGCAACCTTGTCTATCCCACCATGGTCGTCACCCACGAGGGACTTGCCTCACTAGCGGTAGATCTTCACGAAGTAGGCGATCTCCTTGCCCTTACAAACTCCTTG
Organism: Triticum dicoccoides; assembly: GCF_002162155.2. Classification (NCBI taxonomy): domain Eukaryota; kingdom Viridiplantae; phylum Streptophyta; class Magnoliopsida; order Poales; family Poaceae; genus Triticum; species Triticum dicoccoides. Next base: position 394,321,958 of record NC_041381.1, read on the forward strand.
GTTCAACTCCACAATCTTGTCGGAGGCTCCCAAGTTACACCTAGCCAATCTAGGAGACACCACTCTTCAAGAAGTAACAAATGGTGTGTTGATGATGAACTCCTTGCTCTTGTGCCTCAAATGATAGCCTCCCCAACACTCAACTCTCTCTCACAAGATTTGGATTTGGTGGAAATAAGATTTGAGTGGAAAGCAACTTGGGGAAGGCTAGAGATCAAGATTCATATGGTAGGAATGGAATATCTTGGTCTCAACACATGAGTAGGTGGTTCTCTCTCAGAAATGGTAAGTTGGAAGTGTAGGTTTGTTCTGATGGCTCTCTCCACGAATGAAGAGGAGGTGGAGGGGTATATATAGCCGCCACACAAAATCTAACCATTACACACAATTTACCAATCTCGGTGGGTCTGAATCAACAAACTCGGTCAGACCGATTTAGTAAACCTAGTGACCGTTAGGGTTTTTAGTGGGACCGACATGCAACTCGGTAGGACCGATATGGTTAGGGTTAGGGCATAACGTAATCTCGGTGAGACCGATTACACAAACTCGATGAGACCGACTTTGGTAATAAGCTAACCAGAGAGTTTGTCAGGTAAACTCGGTGGGACTGGTTCGCTCTTTTCGGTGGGACCGAAATGTTACGAAAAGGAAACACAGAGTTTACATTGCAATCTCGGTGGGACCGATCGCTCATCTCGGTGAGACCGAAACGTTACGAAGGGAAACAGAGAGATTACAATCCCATCTCGGTGAGACCGAGATCCCTATCGGTGAGACCAATTTGCCTAGGGTTTGTGGCAGTGGCTATGACATCTGAACTCGGTGGCGCCGGATAGAAAGAATCGGTAGGGCCGAGTTTGACTTTGGGTTTAGGTCATATGTGGATGTGGGAAAGTAGTTGAGGGTTTTGGAGCATATCACTAAGCACTATGAAGCAAGAAACTCATTAAGCAACACCTCATCCCTCCTTGATAGTATTGGCTTTTCCTATAGACTCAATATGATCTTGGATCACTAAAATATAAAATGTAGAGTCTTGAGCTTGAAGCTTGAGCCAATCCTTTTATCCTTAGCATTTTGAGGGATCCACTTTTCTCATCCATGCCATGCCATTCATTGAGCTTTCCTGAAATATTTGTCTTGGAATAGTATTAGCTCAATGAGCTATATGTTGTTAGGAATTACCAAAACCACCTAGGGATAGTTGCACTTTCAATCTCCCCCTTTTTGATAATTGATGACAACATATAAATCAAAGCTTCAACAAATGATAATAAGATTGAAAAACATCATCGCTTTGAGAAGTATGTGAAATGTGAGAGCTCCCCCTAAATTTGTGCATAGTTTAAGATTTGCTTTGGACTGCAAATGCACATTGAGTTAGGTTCATGAGGTACTCTCCCATGTCACATACATCTTGGTGGAGCGCTCAAAATAATAACATTCAAAATACATGCACTCATCACCAAGCAAAGTGAATGATCATATAGAGATAAAAAGAATAATGTCATCCAACAAGCATTAATGTAGCATATGACCAAAACACATGATCATCATTGTATCACACATGCAATAAAGTATCTCAAGCAAGCAAAAGCAAATAAAGTTCAACCACAAAGACAAGAGAGAACAAAAGCAAACTCTCTCTCTCTCTCGAAGCCTATGATCTATACATTTTTCTCCCCCTTTGGCAACAAGTTACCAAAAAGTTCCTAGAAAATGCATAGTACTATGTCGTCACTCAGGCTTGGTATTGATGTGGTGGTGTAGATATGACTCCAAGGATGAAGGCATCAGTTGATGAAGTTGGAGCTGGTGGAGTAGATGCTGGAGCTAGTGGCACTGAAGCTGTAGCAGGTGCAGATGATGTTGCTCTTGTGTCTGTCACAGGCACAACAGCTGATCTCTAAGCTCTAGGCACTCTAGCAAATGCCTCAGTGGTTGTCTTCCCCTTCCTCTCCTGCATGTCATCTTGGAGTTGCTCCACAATAGACTGGATCTCAGCTACTTTCACATCCAAGTCATAGAACTTCTGCTCCATGATCCTCTCCAGGCTCTCCTAGTTTTGAGTTAGGGTGGCCAACCCTTTCTCAATCCTTAGAGTGGATGCTATCAAGTAACCAAGCTGGTCTTGTTTGCTCTTCAGGAAGTACTCAGATGCCTCATCAATTGTTGGCATCTTGGCAGCCTTCTCAGTCTTTCCCTTCTCCTTCTTCTCTTGTGCTTGCACTGAAGATGGTTCATTTTCATCCATAACCACTTGGTTGTCCTCAAAGTCTGGATAGATAGGCATGTGATCCTTGTCCAACAAGAAAGTGCCAGTTCCCATCTTGGAGTTAATCAGCTCCTGGATCTGTGGGGCATACCCACAACTTCTCTTCTGGTCTGCAGCTGTCCTCTTAATAGTTTCAAGAATGAGGCTCATGACCTTGAACTTTTGAGGCACATCAAACAAGTGTAGTAGATTAATAGCATGGCCTCTGATCATGTTATGATCACCTGACTTGGGCAAGAGTGTGTGCCTGAGGATCCTGTTGATGGTTGGCAGTCCTGACAGAAGAAAATGTACAGATCCAAACTTGTGAGTCTCAAGTGCTTTATCTGGGATCTCCTTGTACATATGTGCCATAGAGTTGTGATCCATTTTCTTCTTGGCATAGACATCCAAGTCATCTTCTTTCTCCTTTGGTGCATTGATCAGATTTGCCCATTCTTCTATAGTAGACTGGTACCTTGTACCTTCAGACATCCAAACTATTCTGCCATCAGGATAGAAATGTGTTGTGGAGTAGAATTGCATTATGAGCTCATCATTCCACTTTGTGAGCTTCTGCCCAACAAATTCATCCACTCCACAACCCTTGAAGCTGTCAAACACTCCTGGGTAGTGTTCGTCATTCTCCTTGATGTATTTCCAATCGACCCATCTCATATCACAGACTATTGGTTTCTTGTCCAGCAGCACAGTCTCATAGGAGTCCTGCTGTTCCTTTGTATGGAACCTGTAGTCCACAGCAGTTCTCCTCCTAACTGCATAAGGATCAGTCAACCTCCACCGTCTGAGTCCTGCATCCTTTCTCAACTTCATGTTCTCAGCAACAGGATGAACATCATTATGATCTGGAATCTTAGGTTTCAACTTTCTCAAAACAGGCTCTTCATCTTCTTCTTCTTCAGCAACAACTTCAGGCACTGGGGCCTTGTTCTTTTCAGCAGCTAGGATGTTCCTGGTATTCCTCTTGGGTGCAGTCTTGGGATTGGAAGCAGCCTTAGGTGCTTCTTTGGGCTTTGATGAAGCAGCCCCTGACCTTATGGCATCACCCATGAGCTTCTGAGCTTTGGGAGCCGGAGCAGCAGCCTCTTCTTCTTCCTCTTCCATCATGGAAGGCTTCCCAACAACTCTGGCCATGGTCTTCTTGACCCTTTCCTTCCTCTTCTTTTCAGCCACTACTGGCTCCTTGGGTTCTGATCTCTCAGTTTCCTGAGTTGATGCTCTGACTTTCAGCATAGGAGTCCTCTTGGCAGGGACTTTCCTGTTCAGACCTGGCTTGGTGGTTGCAGCAGTGCCATACTCCTTCTTGAGCACTTTCCTGGAGGTGGCTCCATCCTCTTCTGCCACATAGTCTTCATCCTCAGAGTCTGATGTTTTCTTCTTTCTGGCCCTGGTGGCAGCTTTGGGTAAGTTGCTTGGGGTGCTCCTGCTGCCATCATCTGAGGAACTAGAGGGACTAGTGCCCTCAATCATAGGAATCTGCTCCTCTTCCCTGTTCTGGCTGTCACTTTGATCAGACATGCTGCAAACACTGACTGCTGACCCTATGAATAGATGTAGATGAGATAAAGAGGATAAGCATCACAAAAATACAGAGGTTTTTGCAAAAGATTGAGTTAAAAACGTAGTTTTAGTTTTCCACAGAAAGCATTTTGGATCAACCGATTTGTGAACTCGGTGATATCAAAGCAGCTTTAGGAACCTAAACTAGTGAACTCAGTCAGACCGAGTCATAGTTCGGTGGCACCGAGACTGCTAGGGTTTCACAAAGTTTTGAACTCGATCACACCAATTTGCAATTCTCGGTCAGACCGAGAATCACAAGTGCAATGGCCTTGGCCAAATCGGTGGAACCGATTTCTACAACTCGGTGGGTCCGAGATGGTTTTGGCGGAAACCTAACCCTAAATTTTCAAATCAAACCTAATCTACGGATTGTTTGACTAGATGAGATAGTTTCAATCGTGGCAAGATTCATGACGAACACAATGTGCTAGGAATCAGATGGGGATAACACAGTGATCAAGTCCATACCCTAGCTCGACGATGGACTCGCTACGGCGGCAACGACGGTGGAGATTCCCGTTGATGGCGGCAGAGACCAGCGGTGGGAGGCGGCTGGCCATGAGGAGAACAATCCGGAGACCCTTGAGGCAGAGCGGGCTGAGCGCGGGTGAAAACTGTTTGGAGAAATTTCCAAATTTTTTGCCCTTGGGTATATATAGCCCAACCCTGTCGGTGTGACCGAGTGGAACAACTCAGTGGTGCCGAGATGCATTACTGTAAGCAGTTACTGCAACTCGGTGAGACCGAAATGTTCAAAACGGTTGCACCGAGATTGAAAACCTAGATCGACTTAGTGATCTTGGTATGACCGAAATGGAAGAATCGGTCGGACCGAGACGCACAAAGAAGTTTTGGAAGTTTAAGTCTATGACGAATCAAGGAATCTGAGTGCGCCTCACACAGAGTGGTTCGAATCTGACTTGATCAAATTTTGTGATGTAGCATGAATAGAGTTTGAGACAAGAAAAGCATAGATAGCTAGAGAAGGTTCTTAGGCATTCTTGTCCATCCACTTGGCCAAAAGAAAAATAAGCCAAACAAGCAAAACTACAAGTGGATGTCCTTGAATGAGTAAAATATGCAACCAATATGCTCACACAATAAAATGACAAATGAAATATGTGGCAAAGCATGCACAACCAATTCTAGCATCTATCAAGCAATTGGCGATGACTAGGTCATCTATATATGAGTATATTGACTCAGGAGTCAAATGAGAACATTTGATCATAGGTCATACTCATCATTTAAGCTCAAGTGGGGTTACCACTTTTAGATAATGCATTGATGTGTTCACACCATTAGAGTTGCTTTAGCTCAATTCTTAGAGTAAAGCTCCCCCTAGATGTGAGATCCCCCCTTAGAGGGATGAACTAACCTTGGGTTTTGTCGATGATGACTTCATGAAGGTGTTGAAGATGTGGATGCTCAATGTTGATGTAGATCATTTGGAGCAATCCTTTGGAGTGAGTTGTACTTTCAATACCTACACGGGTTAGTCCCATAAGGAACAAACAAGGATATCCATAGACATAGAGTGATGCACACACAAGATGATGTCTATGAAAGCATTAGGTTACCTTTTCCCTTGTCTTACCAACAAGAGGGTTTATGACTCCTTGAACTAGTGCAAGATGTGGAAGTTGATTGCACTTGTCCTTGCCAAAATGATATGAGTGAAGAATGTTGGCGGAGTCACCCTCAAGAACTCTCTAGTTCTTCTTCTTCGGGATCCACACCATGTTGATGGGAATCCTTGGAGTTGTAGTTGTACTTGATGAAGTAGAGCTTGACGTAGTCTTGGGAATCCACTTGACCAAGGCCTTGGGAGCTTCTTCAAATGCATCAATCTCCTCTTAAAGCTCATCCTTGCCTTTTTGCTTGTGGTCTTGTGGTGGAAGATCATCTTGAGCTTGTGTCCCTTTGAAGGAAGTAGGATCATACTTCTCTTGTTGAGGAACAAACTTCGTCTTGGGGTATTGATCTTCTTCCCACTCAACTCCATTGGCATTGAACTTTCGTTCAAAACCAACACCTTGGCTCTTCCGGTGCCTTCCTTGCTTGCGTACAATTTCTTCGAATTGCTTACTTCCGGCAAGGCTCTTGTAAACACCTTTCTCTATGATTCCCTTCAATAAGCTATTTTCTTGCTCAAGTGTAACTTGGCTAAGACAATCATTAGTGGAATCAAGAGAACTACTAGAAGCAACAACATTGGATTTAACATGATAGTTGTTACTACTAGAGGAAGAATCCTTCTTGTTTTTGTTACTAGACTTGACTTGAGGCATGTAAGTAGATAAGAGTAAACGCTTGGCAATGTAAGAAGAACTTTTCTTGCGAAGATCATCATTGATTGCCTTTAAGAACTCATGCTCTTGCTCAAGATTGAGCTTTTCAAAGCGTAACTTCTCATGAGTCCTTAAAAGTTCTCGATGATCCCCTAAGATAGTTTCATGAGATAACTTAAGAGTGTTTAGTTCTTTAGTTAGGAGCTCAATCTTCTCCTTATCATCGTCATTCGTTTTATCTTGATTAGCATGATTAATTGACGTTTCGTCATAGTATTCATCACTAGAGTTGTCAATAAGTAAATCATCATCACCTAGCAAGTCATCTTCATCACTATTGAAATCAACATACTCGGGGTGTGTTACCTTTGGGCCTTTAGCCATGAAGCATCTTCCAAGTCCTTCATTTGGTGAATCAAATATATCGTGGGAGTTGGTTGACACAGGTGCTAGACCAGCAACACCTTCATCATGAGTATGTTCGGAGTCAGAGTGATAGCTTCTCTCGGAGTGATGTTCAGAGTCGGAACCGGATACCCATTCACCAACATGAGCTTGATGTCTTCGTTTTGTGTAGCTCCTTGATGACTTGTCCTTCCTTTCCGAATCCTTGCTTCTCCGGGATGTTCTTCGTTCATAACGATCATCTCTACTCCTTCTCTCTCTTGCGGTAATTCTTCTCTTTTACTTCTCCTCTTAGGTGAATCTTCTCTTCTTTTGTAGGGAGTCGTACACTCATTGGAATAGTGTCTAAGTCTTCCACAGTTGTAGCAGTTTTGCTCTTGACTGGAAGATCTTTTGTCATCGTAGGACCTTGACTTGGAACTTCTTTCCTTGCTTCTACTCTTGTAGAATTTGTTGAAGTTCTTCACCATTAGGCTTAATTCTTCATTGAAGGTTTGTTTCTCACTTGATGATGTGGGAGCTTCACATGAGGCTTTGTAAGCACCACTTGACTTGTTGTGCAGCTCCTCCTTATCCTTAAGTGACATCTCATGAGCAACAATTCTTCCGATGACCTCCGTTGGCTTGAGATTCTTGTAGTTGGGCATCATTTGGATCAATGTGAATATGGTATCATATTTTCCATCCAAGGCTCATAGGATCTTTTTGATGATGAATTTGTCGGTCATCTCTTCACTTCCTAAGCCGGCAATCTCATTTGTGATGAGAGCAAGCCTAGAGTACATTTCAGTGACGCCTTCAACATCCTTCATCTTGAACTTGTCAAGTTGACTTTGAAGCACATCCAATTTGGATTCCTTGACGGAGTCGGTACCTTCGTGCTTATCAATCAAAGTGTCCCAAATTTCCTTTGCATTCTCAAGACGGCTGATTTTGTTGAATTCTTCGGGGCACAATCCGTTGAAGAGGATATCACAAGCTTGAGCGTCGTATTGCAGCATCTTCAACTCTTCCGAGCTAGCTTCACGGTTTGGTTCTCTCCCATCAAAGAATTCACCTTGCAAGCCAATACACACAATAGCCCAAATGGTGGGGTTATGTCCGAGAATATGCATTTTCATCTTATGCTTCCAACTAGCAAAATTAGTACCATAAAAGTAAGGACCTCTACGGTGGTAGTTTCCCTCGCTAGACGCCATACTCTCCTAGGTTGTGAAACCAAGGCTATGACCACCAAAAGCTATGGAAATCAAAGCAAATGGAGACCAAAGCTCTGATACCACTTTTAGGATCTTGAAGTGTGTCTAGACGGGGGGGTGATTAGACTACTTGACCAAATAAAAACTTAACCTTTTCCCAATTTTAGTCTTTGGCAGATTTTAGCAAACTTAGCACAAGTCAAGCAATCTTAACACAATTCAAGCAAGCATGCAAAGAGTATATGAGCAGCGGAAAATGAAGCATGCAACTTGCAAGAATGTAAAGGGAAGGGTTTGGAGATTTCAAATGCAATTTGGAGACACAGTGATTTTTGAGCCGTGGTTCCAATAGGTAGTGCTATCGTACATCCACGTTGATGGAGACTTCAACCCATGAAGGGTAACGGCTACGTGAGTCCATGGTGGGCTCCACCCAAGAAGGGTCCACGAAGAAGCAACCTTGTCTATCCCACCATGGTCGTCGCCCATGAAGGACTTGCCTCACTAGCGGTAGATCTTCACGAAGTAGGCGATCTCCTTGCCCTTACAAACTCCTTGGTTCAACTCCACAATCTTGTCGGTGACTCCCAAGTGACACCTAGCTAATCTAGGAGACACCACTCTCCAAGAAGTAACAAATGGTGTGTTGATGATGAACTCCTTGCTCTTGTGCTTCAAATGATAGTCTCGCAACACTCAACTCTCTCTCACAAGATTTGGATTTGGTGGAAAGAAGATTTGAGTCGAAAGCAACTTGGGGAAGGCTAGAGATCAAGATTCATATGGTAGGAATGAAATATCTTGGTCTCAACACATGAGTAGGTGGTTCTCTCTCAGAAATGGTAAGTTGGAAGTGTAGATTTGTTCTGATGGCTCTCTCCACGAATGAAGAGGAGGTGGAGGGGTATATATAGCCTCCACACAAAATCTAACCGTTACACACAATTTACCAATCTCGGTGGGACCGAATCAACAAACTCGGTCAGACCGATTTAGTAAACCTAGTGACTGTTAGGGTTTTCGGTGGGACCGACATGCAACTCGGTAGGACCGATATGGTTAGGGTTAGGGCATAACGTAATCTCGGTGAGACCGATTACACAAACTCGGTGAGACTGACTTTGGTAATAAGCTAACCAGAGAGTTGGTCAGGTAAACTTGGTGGGACCGGTTCGCTCTTTTCGGTGGGACCGAAATGTTAGAAAAGGAAACAAAGAGTTTACATTGCAATCTCGGTGGGACCGATCGCTCATCTCGGTGAGACCGAAACATTATGAAGGGAAACAGAGAGATTACACTCCCATCTCGGTGAGACCGAGATCCCTATCGGTGAGACCGATTTGCATATGGTTTGTGGCAGTGGCTATGACATCTGAACTCGGTGGCGCCGGATAGAAAGAATCAGTAGGGCCGAGTTTGACTTTGGGTTTAGGTCATATGTGGATGTGGGAAAGTAGTTGAGGGTTTTGGAGCATATCACTAAGCACTATGAAGCAAGAAACTCATTAAGCAACACCTCATCCCTCCTTGATAGTATTGGCTTTTCCTATAGACTCAATGTGATCTTGGATCACTAAAATATAAAATGTAGAGTCTTGAGCTTGAAGCTTGAGCCAATCCTTTTATCCTTAGCATTTTGAGGGATCCACTTTTCTCATCCATGCCATGCCATTCATTGAGCTTTCCTGAAATATTTGTCTTGGAATAGTATTTGCTCAATGAGCTATATGTTGTTAGGAATTACCAAAACCACCTAGGGATAGTTGCACTTTCAAACACCCTACAGAAATTTGTTGAACCAATAAGCCAGAAGCAATCCCAAACACTTGGGCGACAACAACTACAACAAATTAAAATTGGAAATCAGCATCAGCAGGAGCTTGATTAGAGTACATATATTGAGTGCCAAGACTGCCAAGGGATTGTATTGGGATATGAAAAGGGAGAAGAATCTGGGTGACCAGATAGAGCATATGTAGGTAACTGACCTCCACCATCCATCTTGAGGCGCACCCCCACTCCATTAATGCATTAATGTTCTGTAGAAACAGCTTCTTGCGCACTACATCCGCATCAATCTCTGTCTATGCATGATTTGAAACTGAAGCGTAATTGTGTGTTTGAAGTCTGAACAGAGCAGCTTCCAAAAGATGAGGTGCCATTACCTGTTTTCTACCTCCCCGGCAGATCTCCCGACGGCTGGATCGACCGGTTCAGATTCCCTCGCATGGGGCTGGATCCACTCGCGCCTTGGTTGGATCCCACTGCAGGCCGCCTCTGTGTGTGTGTGTCTCAGAGGGTCATTCGCGATTTTGGGCTGAGCATGGAGGCCCAATCAACCACAGGGTTCCAACAAAGCCACGAGATGATACCTGATCAACAAAGCCTTGTCTGTGATGGCGTTGTGTTGGTGTGTTGTGTGTTCCGTTGTTACCTGATACTCTGTGCTTGGTGGTTGCTTTATTTATAAAGCGGGGCGAAATCCTTTTTCGGTAAAGCCACGAGATGATCGAATGTTTCTCTTTGCACCAAACATTCAACACAGCCCCCATCTCTTTTAGCTGCCCTTACGGATTGTAGCCCATTTCAAGGTAAACACAGCATCAAGAGATGATCGAATGATTAGGATTGTCTAGGAGACTAAATCAAATGGTCAGGAATGCTCAATTCGTGAGAGGGGAGGGATTAGGTACGGTTTTTCTGTTCTTAACTAGATCATGATTGGCGCGCGTTGCCGCGCCCGTCAATTTCAGCGATGGAACAATAGATAAATTGCAAAAAGCAAACATATACATGGATGTTTGCAGCCAAGAAAATAAATTCTCATGATGGATATTTATTTGGCAAGTCAGAACATATTAATGTATCCTGCTAAAAAATAAAAATAAATCATGGATGAAGATATTTTTTTGTTTGTCATGGATGAGTTTTACATTTATTAGTAATGGGAGAATCTTAAATCTGGTCACTTCTTAATAAGTTTTTGAATGATTGGGCTAGTTGTTAGTCTTTTATCACAGTTGGCCTTGATTTCAAAATAGGCGCATGTGCTTCACGTGGAGAGAGGCACAAATAATCATGAAGCATCAAATTTTACAGGATAAGTTGCATATCGTCATCTGAAAAGACCAAGATACGGAATATGACAGTTTAGAAACATGGATGTGTGAGAGTTTGTCCATGCCAAACCCGTCTATCCAGATTCCAGAAGCAAACATAGAAATATTTGAGAAAATTTGGCCGATGGAAACATGGCTTCACATAGGTAGTCGGGCTAATTTATGTAAAGTTAAAACTAATGCACTCACATAATTGTTTCATTTCACATTATCTTTGTATACGAGAATAAAAAAATGACATATCTCTTTTTTCTTGCCAAGTGTCGACTATGCCCTAGATATATGACCTCAAGCCTCTCGACAATGTGCTTTATTAAGTTGTCCATCTTCCCATATGCAAGCTCCACACTCTGCAGCTCGAGCGGTATAAGGAGAGCCACACATCTAGTTCATTTTGATTCACAACAACATATATGAATCAAGTTAAAACATAGAATGCAGCTAATCAAAGAAAAATAGTTATAGCTAGTGCAAGGGATTAATTTCTTAACACAAAATCTAAACATCAATTCTTTCTTATGAATTCAATAATAAAGTTGTGCCTATATGCATCAATGGAGAAAGTAAATGCTAGAAAAAAGTAATAGGCTTCATGCACATACAACAGTAGCATTGTCTTCCTCTTCTATGGACAAAGAGAATTAGATCCCGATGGAATTATAATCTCTACTAATCAGGCATAACCCTAGTCTAGCAAAACTACCCTTGTAAGGATCCCAATTCGAACAACAGTTGCCAAAATGAAAGTACGCAACCAAACTATTACAAACCACAATATCAGTTACAGAGATAATGGTAAAAGTAGAAGCGGTCATGAAAAGTATTGACAATATGTTCAAGGGTATAAATAATGTCTGGTAGTCGCATTCTTTATTAACGATGCATGTTATAAGATTTATAAAATTTTAAATAATCTAAAATTCCCAAGATATAAGTCTGTAAGTGCGTTGATACCCATCTTTTGCTAGATCCAATACTGACACCCCAACCTATTTTAGAATGAAAAACAATTGTGCATGGATGGCAGATGACATAAATCAAACAAATAATCAATGGGCCATCTTGGCAGATCTAACCGTAAACCCTAAATCCTTGCATCATGGATTCACAAGAACCGGCTCAGTTTAGGGTTGTCAGGTGGTCTCAACATTCCTCCGCCCTGGTTCTCGAGCGAGGTAGGATCCGGCTGCAGTGCCCCCTTCTGGTTCCGGCATCAGCGGTGTAGCGCCGCGACCGGTCTGAGAGAGAAGCTCCTCCATGTTGCATCTTGAGGGTGTGAGAAGGATGATGGTGGTGGCTGGGCGAAGATGAGGTGTCGCTCCATGGATGGGGCTTTCGGCGGTGGCTACGCAATTGCCAGGTCGCGCGAGACAAGATGACAGGGTGAGGGAGGCGAATGGAGGCTGTTACACGTACGGGAGGCTGTTACAAGCCCCCTGTAGGCCTAATTGAATCCCAGACGGCTGAAAAAGCCACCAGAGCAGCGGCCCAAGAAGGTTGAAGCTTGTTAAGATCGACAAAAACCTGGGCGTGCGATTAAGAGCCAATCTAATGGCCAAGAATGCCCAAAAGGTCAATCCAGCGGATGCAAACACTAAGGACCTGGGAGGGCAGGAAAAGTGCTCAGTTTTAATATCTCTAAATGTTATTTGCTATAGTGGTTCCATTCTGTACTCCTCACACACGAAAAAAGTAAAGTCCACCGAGCGCATGGTTATTCTTGTGCATTGCATCAAGCACATGATATGCACATGGCTAAGGAAATCAAAGCCTGAATGGTTTAAACAAAACAAGCGACAAGAATAGTTGACCAGGAACATAGGCTGCTGCCCTTGCCATTCTTTCCATCATCGAAACTCCCTCTCTCCCTTACCTGTCGCTCGTCAGCACATGGAACACCGCTAAAATCTTCTCCATAAAAGATGTTTTGTGTTAGACTTTATTCCTGCAGAACAAAAATCAAATCAACAATCTATTGATTTGTTTAAATAGGTACCATGGAATAAAGGGGGGATCGAACCTTAAAACTGAACCCATGGACATACTGATCACCGTGATACATAACCGATTACAGAGATCTCACCGTGGACACACTGGAACCTCGCCGTGGTCACCCTGAGAACGGATCCTTCCCGCTGTCTCGACGCCGGCGCCTCTGAACCGCATGGAGGAGCTCCTTGCATCATGGATTCACAAGAACCAGCTCGGTTTAGAGTTGTCAGGTGGTCTCAACATACCTCCGCCCTGGTTCTCGAGCGAGGTAGGATCCGTCTGCAGTGCCCCCTTCTGGTTCCGGCATCAGCGGTGCAGCACCGCGGCCGGTCTGAGAGAGAAGCTCCTCCATGTTGCATCTTGAGGGTGTGAGAAGGATGATGGTGGCGGCTGGGCGAAGACGAGGCGTCGTTCCATGGATGGGGCTTTCGGCAGTGGCTACGCAATTGCCAGGTCGCGATAGACAAGAGGACAGGGTGAGGGGGGCAAATGGAGGTTGTTACACGTACGGGAGGCTGTTACAGGCCCCCGGTAGGCCTAATTGAATCCCAGACGTCCGAAAAAACCACCAGAGCAGCGGCCCAAGAAGGTTGAAGCTTGTTAAGATCGTCAGAAACCTGGACGTGCGATTAAGAGCCAATCTAATGGCCAAGAATGCCCAAAAGGTCAATCCAACAGATGCAAACGCTAAGGACCTGGGAGAGCAGGAAAAGTGCTCAGTTTTAATATCTCTAAATAAGTGTGGCAGTTTTGATTTAAGGTTATCTTTACTAAACTGATAAGAGATTACAATCTGGTTGAATGGTTCTAGTCAGAATTTTAGGAATTACATCAAAGCATGTAAAAGAAGAAATGCTAAGAGCTTCATTAGGGCAACGGTGCGCCGCCCAGTTTGCTTCACGATGAATCCAAAGAAGCCTCAAACCCTAGAAAGACTCGGACATCTGCTTGATTTTCTTATCATATGTGCATCATTGAGTCGGAGGGCACCCGAGTCATGCCACGGGTAGACTAGAGTAGAGCAATTCATCTGCACAATGACCCGTTGGTCTCTCATTCTCATAGTTGCATCAATAATGGATCATCGATGCCCTTATGCTGACTCGTATCTGCCTCAATAAAGGTACAAAGGTGGTCCATAAAGACATAGATGTAACAACATGAGACCGACGCTCCAATTGCCTTTCATGTTTCCGTGATAGCCGCATTAATTATTTGTTTGTTGCATTCATCATCTGCATTGCATCGGAACTTCGTTCCCGTCTTTTTTCAAAAGTTGCATCCGTTCGTAGTTGCAGGTTCTCCCCGTTGCCTTGCATTGACTATCTCGAGACCAACCAAACTTGCACGCGCCCGTGGCATGCGTTTCGATACCAACCACATTTGTTCACATTATATTGACATTTAAAAAAATCATGAACATATTTTTTGCAACCCGTGAAACCTTTTTAAAATGCCACGTACATGTTTTTGAATGGTAGCAAACCTCTTTATAAACTTATGCAAACATTTGTTACATTGTATAAACTTGTTTTGAAATACCATGAACATTTAAAAAAATGTCATGACAGTTTTATGGATGGTAAAAACTATTTTCTAGTAACTTTTTTTTGCATTCTATAATCATTTTTATAAAATATCACGATCAGTTTTTAAATTCTGATCATTTTTTAAAATGTCACAATTTTTTGGGATGGTATGAAATATTTTTTTAACTAAGCAAACGTAGGTGGTACATTGTTCAACTTTTTTGTACCATGATTGTTTTTTTAACATGTGAATAATTTCTAAATGTGAGGAACAAATTTATGAATGATACAAAACATTTTAAAGTACAAACAAATGTTTTACACCGTGTTAAGTATTTTATAATGCACGTTGTACATTTTAAAAATTCAAATAAATTAATTTTCAAAGTATATGTAATTAGAATATTTTTAAAATATATTTAACAAATTAATGTTCATGCTTATGTGTGCATATGTGATTATGGGCTGGCCCATTTAGGATGAGGGGATACGCCATCTCGCTATAAGCGAGTGGCCATCCTATGTGGCGCCTTTAGCGCCAGATCTTCTCTGCGGCGCTCATGCAAAGGCTTACCGGGCTTGGCCCAACAAAAGGTGGTCGCTCGGGGCGCTATTCACTCAGGATCCTAATGGGCATACCTACTGGCAATTATGCTCAAGATGGGATTCCGAGAGAGATGGGTAAGCATTGTCATGAGTTTGGTGACTACTGTAATAGCAAGAAGCTTGAGGAGTATTAACCGCATGAGAAATCAGACAAGGGGACCCAATATCCCTATACTTGTTTTTGTTAGCGGCAGAGGGCTTGTTGTGCCTCCTAAAATCAAGGTGAGTCATCCAGTTTGAGTGGTTTCAAGAGGTACAATCAGTGCCACTAGTAAATCATCTTTTATTCGTTGATGATGGTGTTTTTCAAAGCAACTAGTGTGGGTGCTAATGAGGTGAACATGTTCTGGATACATATTGTCAGGCAACAAGACAACATATAAATTATAATAAATCATCAATCTTCTTCAGCAAAGGGGTCCCAGGGAATACCCGCAATGAGATCAAGACCATACTGCAAGTGCCAAATGAGACGTTTAACAAAAATTATTTGCGGATGCCATCCGACACTAGAAGCTCTAAGAACGGAGAGTTCAAATATCTTAAAGATCGCCTATGGAGTAAGATACATGGATGGATAGCGAACATCATGTCCACAGTAGGGAAGGAAGTCCTAGTGAAAGCAACTGCACATGCAGTGCCTGTTTAGTCTATGTCCTGTTTTAAACTACCATGAGGCTTATTTGAACTTGCTGATCAGAAAATTCTGGTGGGGAAGTAAAGAAGGCAAGCACAAACCATACTAGGTTTCTAGAAAACAATGACGCAACCGAAAGGCATGACGGACTTGGTTTCAAGGATCTTGAGCTATTCAATACGACTATGTTGGCCAGACAGGCTTGACGCTTGTTACAATCACTAGAGTCACTTTGTGCTTAACTTCTAAAAATCATATATTATCCAAACAGTACTATTTTGAGTGCAACTCTTGGCGGTCACCTAAGTCAGGTGTGAAGGGCATTGATAGAGGGTCGTGATACTCTGAGATTGGGCCTGATTAAGCGCATTTGTAATGGTGTAACCACACGAATATGAGATGAGAACTAGTTACCTAGGGTAGAGATGATGAGACCCTACAGGTGTATCACCCAAGGCCCCCCCTGTTTTAGTCTCGGAACTAATTGACGCTACTTCAACATCATGGAACAAGCATAGGGTGGAAGAAGTGTTCATGCAAATGGATGTCCCTGTCATACTCGGGATACCCTTGTGTATAAGGAATATCTTTGATTTTTGGAGCTGGAGCTATGAAAACAATGGAAAATTTTCGGTAAAATCGGCTTACAGGATGTTAGTGTCAACAACACAGCGGAGGGAGACGTGGTTGGAGAACATGGATGGCCCCTCTAGCTCGGTTGCTGATGAGAGTGCATGGAAAAACTTTTGGAAAACTCGAGTTTCGGGAAAGGTCCGTATGTTCTTGGCATTTATCAAAACACTCAATTCCTACAAACGATGTAAGGGCCCAAAGGCACATGCTAGACTCAAGTTCTTGCGCAATGTGCGGGTCTCCAGACTCTTGGAGGCATTCGTTACTGGAGTGCACTAGGTCACGGTGCACCTGGGCACTTGTTGACAATGATCTGTCCCAAACTCTTATTGCCACAACTGAACCAAATGCCAAGCAGTGGATTTTTACACTAATGGAGTTCTATCACATGATATGTTTGTGAAGCTTTCGGTCACTCTATGGGCGATTTGAGTGTGAGATGCAAGGCTCTCAATGAAGGTAGATGCGATTCCTTCATCCCGGCTGATTTGAGGGATATATTTCAAAGCCCACAAACAATACATTCCTTGATAGACAGATTCATTGATGAGCTAGATGCGATTAATGAAAACCATCAAAATGAAAGGCATGGGTCAATGGACATGACCCATCACATGTGTCCAAAGGCTCCACCACCGGGTTTTGCAAAAATACACGTGGACGCCGGCGTTGGAAGGGGAAGGGGAGGAGCAGTAGCAGCAGTTTGCAGGGATAGTACCGGCGCATACTTGGGCAGTTTTGTACTCGTAATAGCGGGAGTTGATGATCCATCAACACTATAGGTGATTGCGTGCCGGGAGGCAATTGCACTAGCAGAAGATCTCCACGTACAACATTTTGTCATCGCATGAGACACAAAGAAAGTAAGTGAAGATATCTACAAGGGCAATCGAGGCAACTATGGAGCTACCATTAGTGAGATTAGACTTCAAGCAGTTTTATTTCAATGTAATTTTCATTTTCGCAGGTCGTGCTTCCAATTGAGATGCACACAGTTTAGCCAAGTCCTCTCTCTCT
>NC_041381.1:394339783-394344231 GCF_002162155.2 Triticum dicoccoides
TTGGGCAACCTCATGACCCGAACTGTATACCACAGACCGTGGTTTTGATGAATAAGAGCTTGTTTACCCCAAAAAATCAGCCGGGATGCAATATTGGTAGGTTAGCTCAACCGTTGACTGTTTTACCACAGTAAAAACATGAATCTGAAAAGTTCGTAAGAAGCATAATGTTTTTTAAAAATCACATGTTTGAAAAAAGTTCATTGATTTTTTTAGATTCATCAATTTTGAAAAAAAATCATGGATTTGAAAAAGTTCACCAATTTTGAAAAGAAGTTCATCGATTTGAAAAAAGTTCATCGAATTTGAAAAAAGATTCATGAAATTTGGAAAAAAATTCATCAGATTTTTTTTTTAAAAAATCATCGTTTTTGAAAAGAAGTTAATCGAATTTCAATAAAAAAATTGTCAAATTGAAAAAATCAGGATTTCTAAAAATTAATTCACAAATTTGGTAAAAACTCATTAAATTTTAAAAATATTTCGTTGATTCTGATAAGAAAAAATTCATGCATCTTCTAAAAATAAAAGGGAAAACTGCAAAATAAAAGGAGAAAGACAAGAAAAAGAAAAAAGAAAGGAAAGTTAAGGAAAGAATGAAGGAAGTAAATAGACGCATTCGGTTGCGTAGCTGGGTGGCTACCATAGCTTGTAGACGAGGTCTCGTGTTCGAGTTGAGTAACACTCGCGCTTGTTTATTGGCCCAGCAGAAGCGGGTGTGCGCCCATTTGCAAAGTATACTATAACGGGCGCCTTAAGCACCATATAGGAAATGCCATAAGTGAGAGAGAGAGAGGGGGGTTACGTCTATACCTCGCTTCTAGCGAGTCCGAAGGAAGACTCGCCTGAAGTGAGGCGCCAGATGCTCCGGCCCAGGCGCGGGCCGCCACATCCTCGTTCCTTTTCATGTTTTTTTCTTTTCGTTTATACTTTCAAATATTCTAAATAAATAAATTGCAAAAAACACCCGACATAAAACATTTTATAAAATGTTTACCAGATATTTTAAAACTGTTAAATGTGTATAGAGAAAATATTTCTCATATATAGGAAAACTGTATACAAAAATTGTACAAATTGTATGAAAAAATTGATCTTGTAGTTAAAAAAATTGAAATCCAAGCATTTGAAAAAAATGTTTAACAAGCATTTGAAATAAAAAAATTAACGAACATTTGAACAATGCTAAATTTGTACACAAATATATTGACTATGTATTAAAAAATGTTAACTTGTGTTTGAAAAATGTTAATAAAGCATTTGAAAAAACATTAAATGTGTATAGAAAAAATGTTGGCCACCTATCAAAAGTTGTAGATCTGGTATTTGAAAAATGTTACTCAAACATTTGAAAACATATTAAATGTGCATAAATTTAATCTTGACCATATAGTCAAAAAATGTAGATTTGGTGTTTTAAAAATGTTACTCAAGCATTTGCAAAATGTTAAGTATGTATAGAAAAAAAGTTGGCAATGTATTTAAAAAATGTAGAGGTATTTGAAAAATGTTACTCAACCATTTGAAAAATGTATAATATGTATACAAAAAATGTTGACCATGTATTAATAAAATTGTTAATCTGGTATTTCAAAAATACTGAATCAAGGATTTGAAAAATATTAATAAATCATTTGAAAAATGTTAAATGTATAATGAAAAGTGTTGACCTTATTTTCAATAAATATTAATCTTGTATTTGAGAAATATTAGAAGTATATAGATAAATGTATCAGAAAAATGTATGTAGAAAAGCAATGAAAACTTGATAGGATAGAAATAATAGCCAATAAAATTAGAAAAAAAACAAAGAAAAATGAAGAAAGAAAGAAAGAAAGGAAAAAAACTTAGAAAAACATAGGAAATAAAGCCGAGTAGAAACAGAGAAAAGAAAGAGATAAGAACCGGTGAAAAAATAATAACAAACAAAAACAAAAAAGTGCGAGAAATCCAGTGGAAACCCGGCTGTGTTTCTAGAACAAGGTGTTGACCTACTAATTAAACACAAACTAAATGGTGGCTGAGTGGCTAGAAGTGCAACGCTGCAGCTAGGAGATCGAGGGATTGATTCCCGTGTGCGACCCTTTTTTCTCGGTATTTCTTTTAGCGCAAAATGGGTCGGCCTGCAATTGTAGAGGCTTCAGCTGCTATAAGTGAGATATAGCCTTTGCAGATAGAGAGTGCCCGTTTGTGGGCTCATAGCATCATGAACCAATATTCAATTAGGGTGCGCATGTGGCCCAACGTAGCGCGGTACGGGGCCATAGTTATATGCATTTATTTCTACACCTGCAAAGTATCTTCATTTTGCGTTGAGATTGGAGACTATGAGAAGTTGAGTATCTTCTTTTTGAAGTCATGCTGAAGTGAGCCGTTTTGTGGGATGCCCGCATCACGAAGAGCTGCTGGACGTGTTGCACATGGCATGCATGGGCCACCCCGCTGGGCTGCCGGCCCGTTAGTGCCGCAACACACGTATTGTAGAGGTTTACGGTTCCATCTGGTCTCGGTTCATCACTCTATTGTAGTGCTCCATTCCGGTTCATTGTATCGTCGTTACTATAACACCGACTTTTAGAAATTGCGAACCCATTTTGAAAATGCCAAGAGTTTTGTAAAAAAAGTGCATTTTTAAAAAAATCATAATAAAATTGTGAAAACACAAATATTTTCTGAAATTTTGGAACAATTGAAATACAAGAACAAATTTTGAAGCTGCGAGTTCTTTTAAATATGAAAAAAATAAAACTCAATTTTTTTAGTATACGGTGCAATTTTTCAAATACACATAGAAATTTTTCTTAATATTCGATTAACATTATTATTATATGCATTGAACATTTTTTTAAATATGATGGACTTCTGTAGTTATACGATGGACATTTTTTAATACACACAAAATCTTTTCTAAATACACGGTGAACTTTTTTCATACACACTGGACTTTTGAAATCTCAACTTTTTTAAAATGCGAACATTTTACCAATATGTGAACAATTTTTTGCACTTGATTAGTTTTGAAATTCATGTCTTTTTTTATAAAAAGAAGAAAAATAAGAAACCAAAAAAATCCAATAAATATAATAATAGAGAAATAATTTAGAAGGTTCCCGGTGTTAGAAATGTTCCAAAAGGTTCTGAAAACCAGGATCACCCCGCGAAGGCAAAACATGGGCCGACCCAACTGGAAGCCTTTGGTGGTTCGTTTTTGGCGAACCAACCACTATTTGTAGCATGTGGGTGTCATATAAGGTTTGCCCGCATCACCCCGTGTCGGCCCGTGTGATTTAAGTGGCCTAGTGGGCTTATAGGCGCACCCCACATACCTTCATCTTTGCTTGTGGTTGCCACTCATCCACAACATTTCTAGTCCGGCGCTCTTAGCGCCGGTTACAAGCTGATTTGCCAACCGGCGCACACACCTTCCGCGTTGGGCCAACCCATTAAACCCCCACCCCTTTTTTCTCTTTTGTGTTATATATGTTTAACTTTAAAAAATGACGAGGGCGCTGTGATTTGAACTCGAGACCTCTAGTTCAGTTCGAATCGCTGTAACCACTAGGACACATCAACGGGAGTGCGCATTTATTTCTATTCTCCTTTTTTGTTTTTCATCTTTTTACTGTTCGCGGTTCGTATTCTTTTTTTCTTGTTTCTTGTTGTTTTTTTCTACTTTTTTGGTTTTTTAAAAGTGTTAAGTTTTTGCAAGTTTGAAACTTTTCTTCACATTTGTGAACTTTTTGAAATTTGCAAAATTTCCTTGAAAAATCAGTGAACCTTTTCCAACTTTGATCTACCTTTCTTGAAATTGACGATTATTTTCCATATTTGTGAACCTTTTTTCAAGATCAATGAACTTTTTTGAAATTTGTGATTTTTTTCAAAACTGATGAATTTCTTTTTAAAAATTTATGAACTTTTTAGTCAAATATTTTTACCTTCTCAAGTAAATAAACTCTTTTTTTCAAAATTGATGATTGTTTTCAAAAAAATTGTGAAGTTTTTCTTCAAAATCAATGAAATGTTTTCACATCCATGAGTTTTTTTCCGAAATCGATGAACTTTTCCAAATTCATGTACTTTTTCAGATCCATGAACTTTTTTAAAAGTTGTGATCCTTTTCAAATTCATGAACTTTTGCAACTTCATAAACTTTTTCAAAATCTATGATATTTTCAAATTCGTGAACTTTCAAATTTATGAACTTTTCTCTTAGATTAGTTATTTTTTTCAATTTTCGTGAACTATTTTGAGTATGTGGCTTATTTCTTCTTTAGACAAATTCGTGAACTCTTTTTGGATGTTGGTGAGCCTCTTTTGAAATTTGTGAACTTCCATATGTTACAGCGCGACTACAATTGTTCTTAAATATTTCGCTCTGCTATTAGCCTCTAGTACCAGGTAGCTCCAGTGGTTAGCCGAACGCGCACAAAATCAACGGCCCAAGT
>NC_041381.1:394344495-394427948 GCF_002162155.2 Triticum dicoccoides
TAGAAACTGACAATTCAAGGCATAATCCATTGTTCAGTTGCGAAGAAGTCTAATCCTATTGCTTTAGGTGGAAGTTTAACTTAACAATCTCCACTGAAAATTCTGATATATCCAACATTGTTTGGAACACTTGACAAACTTATGTGCCTCGAGATCTGATGGGGGATTGATGGGTTATGATGGGCTTAGGCCCATATAAGATAATAATCCCTGGTTAATCTCTAAGGCTCATGCATGTGTGCGGCAAGTGGTGGGAAGTATGGTGGAAAGTTTAGTCCCATACTGCTACAGTAAGAAGAGTGAGACTTCTTTATAAGGCCTGCTCTACCACTTGCTATTGGGAGCTTGGGAACAGCAGCTGTACACGTGCACTCCTCCTCCTCCGCCACCCGCCTCGCCTCGCCACGACGCGCGCGCACCGCGGGTTGCAGGAATGAGTCGAGCCGAAGCTTATTTTTGCCGGTCAGGAATGGTTAATTAATTAACGAGTCGCTTACGGAAGCGCCACTGTCTAAGACGGTCCTATACAAGAAGTCGCTGGCCAGTGGAGTGAACCCTAACTCAGTTCACTCACTCCCTCTCGTACAACCCTAGCCGTCATCTACTGTTCCTCTCTCCGTGCAGCTTCCGTCGATCCCATCCTGACGACCACATGCACGGTTGCTCAGGAGAGCAGGTGCCTCCGGAACCCTATTGTTCAAGATCCTGCCCGGGAGAATGGCAATAAGGTTTTTGAGGAGCGTCTCGACGCGACTGCTCCCGATCCATCCCCATCTTCGTCCGCCTCTGCTTCCACTACTACTTCTTTATCGACTCCATGGTTAACGATGAAGTCGCCAAGAAGGCCTTGGCTGATGCCGAGGCTGCTGCTATCGGCACCGCGTTGGCCTGGCCAACCGGAGGGTATGCCTCATTCATCCTCTATATGCTCTTTCATGTGTTGGCCGTATATATGATGTTCATAGATGTTTCATTTCTATGTATGGTACATACTCACATGCTTAGGTATCGGTATGATATGCATACCGTATTTGCCATGCTTATCATTTACTCGTGGATTAGATTAGTCGGAAAGTGCTAATATTTCCAATCCAAAAACCTTATTTTAGGCACTTTTCTACTCATGACTTCACCACTACTCTGAAACCGGAAAAGTTTATTGGAACACACTTTAAGCGTTGGTAGACGAGGACTACCTTGTGGCTCACAGCTATGAACGTGTTCTTGGTTGGTGGTGTGTCTCCCACAGTAATGACTGCTCCTGAACAGGAGAATGCGTTTAGGGAGGCAACCACCATCTTTATGGGAGCTGTTCTTACTGTCATCGGAGACAAGCTAGTCGACACGTATCTCCATATGTGTGTTACCAAGAATTTGTGGGATGTGCTCGAAGCTAAGTTCGGCGCAACCGATGCTGGAAGCGAGTTGTATGCTATGGAGCAGTTCCATGATTACAAATGGTTGATAACCATTCTGCATTGGACCAGGCCCATGAGATACAATGCATCGCTAAGGAGCCGGAGCTCCTGAAGTGTGAGTTATCGGACAAGTTTGTCGCAGGTTGCATTATTGCAAAACTCCCTCCTATATGGAGGAACTTTGCTACTTCTTTCAAGCACTTGAGACATGAATTCTCTATTGAGGATGCCATCGGTCATCTAAGTGTTGAGCATAGCTCGAGAGCAAAGGACTCACACGTGGAAGGGGCAGAGGGTTCTTCTAGTGCCAATGTGGTGCATAAGAATTCTCACAAGTTCAAGGGAAATAACTCTGTCCAGCAGAATACTACCTTCAAGAAGAAGGGTAAGAAGAAAGACAAAAAGAGAGAGGACTGGTTTACTTGTGGTTCAGAGGAACATTGGGCAAACAAGTGCCTAAACAAGTACAAGAAGCCAGGACAGGACGCCAAGTCTGTTAATGTCACTCTAAGCAACAATGATGGGGCATCTGGGCATGGTAATCTGTTTACCGTACTTCCAGTTTCTCAGTCCACCGATTGGTGGGTTGACACTAGGGCCAATATTCATGTGTGTGCCGATGTGTCTTTTTTTTCTTACCAGGTCGCACGAGATTGTTCTGTCCTGAAGGGGAACGGCTCGCATGCTTCTGTTCATGGTGTTGGCACGATAGATCTGAAATTTACTTCAGGAAAGATCGTGCAACTGAAGAACGTCCAACATGTCTCCGCCATCAAGAAGAATCTCGTTAGTGTCTCCCTTCTATGTAAAGAAGGGTTTAAGTTAGTATTTGAGTCTAACAAAGTAGTTGTATCTCGGTATGGACTATTTGCTGGAAAAGGATATGATTGTGGTGGTTTGTTTCGCCTTTCCTTGGAGGATTTCTGTAATAAAGTCGTGAGCCAAATTCATTCTAATCTGAATGAATATGAAGTTTGGCATTCACGTCTTTGTCACATAAATTTCAGTTGTATGATGCGGCTGGCTAAGATGAATTTAATTCCGAGTTTCACTTTAGCCAAAGGCTCTAAGTGCCATGTGTGTGCGAAAGCTAAACAACCTCGTAAGCCTCACAAGCCTACGAAGGAGAGACACCTGACACCATTAGAGCTCATACATTCAGATCTGTGTGAGATGAATGGTGTGTTGAATAAAGGTGGAAAGAAATACTTCATGACTTTAATTGATGATTCCACTAGATTTTGTTATGTGTATCCGTTAAATACAAAGGATGAGGCTCTACACTACTTTAAAATCTATAAGGCTAAAGTTGAGAACCAACTTGAGAAGGAAATAAAACGAGTCTGGTCTGATCATGGTGGAGAGTACTTTTCTAATGAGTTCGACTTATTCTGTGCGGAACATGGTATTATTCATGAGAGGACACCTCCCTATTCACCCCGGTCAAACGGGGTTGCCGAACGAAAAAACCGTACTCTAACAGATTTGGTTAATGTCATGTTAGATACATCGAGTTTATCCAAGGCATGGTGGGGGGAGGCTGTATTGACATCATGTCATGTCCTGAATAAAGTTCCTGCAAAGGATAATGAGACTACTCCCTATGAGCAATGGGAAAAGAAAAGAACTACACTCTCTTACTTGCGCACTTGGGGCTAGTTGGCAAAAGTCAATGTGCCGATCCCCAAAAAGCGTAAGCTTGGTCCAAAGACCATGGACTACGTTAATTTGGGATATGCTAAGAATAGCGTTGGCTATAGATTTCTAGTAGTGAAATCTGAGGTACCTGACCAAAAGGTCGGTACAGTTATAGAGTCTAAGGATGCTACATTCTTTGAGAATATTTTCCCCATGAGAGATATGCAAAGCAGTTCTAGACTGGAATCTGACGAGACTCCTGAACCTGCCATTCTGGTGGAATATTATGAACACATAAGTGATGAAAGTTCATTAGAGGATGACGAGGAAGCTCATATTAGGAGCAAGAGACAGAGGACTACAAAGTCTTTTGGTGATGATTTCCTCGTGTGCCTCGTGGATGACGACACTCCCACTTCCATTTCAGAAGCTTATGCATCTTCTGATGCTGACTACTAAAAGGATGGGGTCCGTAGCGAGATGGATTCCATCATGGCTAACGGGTCATGGGAGATCACTGATCGTCCTTATGGTTGCCAACCATTGGGACGTAAGTGGGTGTTCAAAAGGAAGCTTAGGCCCGATGGTACTGTTGAGAAGTACAAGGCTAGGCTTGTGGCCAAGGGTTATACCCAGAAAGAAGAAGAGGATTTCTTCGATACTTACTCACCTGTGGCTAGACTGACAACCATTCGAGTGTTACTCGCTTTGGCTACCTCGCATGGTCTTCTCGTTCATCAGATGGACGTTAAGACGACTTTCCTTAATGGAGAACTAGACGAGAAAATTTACATGCAATGGCTAGATGGCTTTGTAGTAAATGGTCAGGAAAGAAAGGTGTGCAAGCTAGTGAAATCTTTGTATGGCCTGAAACAAGCGCCTAAGCAATGGCATGAGAAGTTCAATACAACTTTGACATCTGTTGGCTTTGTATTTAATGAAGCTGACAAATGTGTATACTATTGCTACGGTGTGGGCGAAGGAGTAATACTGTGTCTGTATGTCGATGACATACTGATATTTGGGACCCACCTCAAAGTCATTTGAGGAGGTCAAGGCCTTTCTATGTCATAACTTTGAGATGAAAAACCTAGGCTTGGCTGATGTTATCTTGAACATCAAGCTACTACGAGATACTAAGGGTGGAATTACACTTTTGCAATCCCACTATGTTGAGAAGATTTTGAGCCATTTTGGATATTCGGACTGCAAACCTTCTGCAACACCATATGATCCTAGCGTGCGGATTTGAAAGTTCGAATGCACGGTTGTAGATCAATTGAGATATTCTCAAGTGGTTGGTTCACTCATGTACCTAGCTTGTGCTACTCGTCCTGACATCTCATTTGCTGTGTGCAAACTGAGCCGGTTTGTTTTCAATCCGGGAGATGTGCATTGGCATGCTGTTGAGCAAGTGATGCACTATTTGCAAGGTATTGTGAACTATGGAATTTACTATTCTGGGTACCCAACGGTACTTGAGGGGTATAGTGATTCGAATTGGATATATGATGCTGATGAGATGAAAGCCACAAGTGGATATGTCTTCACACTTGGTGGTGGTACTGTTTTCTGGAAGTCTTGCAAGCAGACGATCTTAACCAGATCGACTATGGAAGCAGAACTCACAACATTAGACACATCATGCATCGAAGTAGAAAGGCTTCGAGAGCTTTTGATGGATTTGCCAGTGGTTGATAAACCAGTCCCGGCTGTCCTTATGAACTGTGGCAATCAAACTGTAATTGCCAAGGCTAAGAGTTCAAAAGACAATATGAAATCCACAAAGCACATAAGAAGAAGATTGAAATCTGTCTAAAAATTAAGAAATTTTAGAGTGATAGCACTCGATTATATCCAGACTGCAAAAAATTTTGCAGACCCTTTTATGAAAGGACTATCACGGATTGTGATAGAAAATGCATCGAGGGAGATGGGTATGAAACCCACGTAAGTTGCCATGGGGGTAACCCAACCTATGTGATCGAAGATCCTGTGAATTAGGACCTGTGAAAACAATCCAGCGGTCAACTGAGGAGAGTATCCTTAATTAACCTACTCCGTTGGAGATACAATGATACTCTCAATTCTGTAAGGCAGGTTGACTTTTGTCTTAATGTGTTCCAAAGCTTATGTAAGCAAGATGCTAACCTACAGAGCATTCTTTGGAGGAACACACATATGTGAGCCCTGACTGCTGGACACAGTCTATGAGATTGGGTGATCTCTAGGAAGCTCATGAGAAGGTACGGAGTATGACTTATAAGCTCCACCCGTGGGGTTTAGCCTTCGGCAGCCACATATCAGCTGACAATAGGTGATACTTCTGCATGCTAAACTGACAATTCAAGGCATAGTCTATTGTTGCGAACCAACCTGTGGTTGGATGGTTAGAGGGACTGTGGTATCCCCAGCCCACCAGGGTTCAAATCCTGGTGCTCGCATTTATTTTGGATTTATTTCAGGATTTCCGGCGATGCGCATTCAGTGGGAGGAGACGTTTCCATCGATGACGAGGTGCCTACAGTGACTTCGTAAATTTCAAGATGATATGCCGACTCAGTCTTTCGAAGGTGCTCATAGGGGTAGGGTGTGCGTGTGTGCGTTCATAGGGGTGAGTGTGTGCGCGTGTATATGAGCGCTTGCGTCTGTACTGTGTTCAAAAAAAGGCATAGTCCATTGCTCAGTTGTAAGAAGTATAATCCTATTGCTCTAGGTGGAAGTTCAACTTAACAGTCTCCACTGAAAATTCTGGTATATCAAACATTATTTGGAATAGTTGACAAACTTATGTGTCTTGAGCTCTGGTGGGGGATTGATGGATTATGGATGGGCTTAGGCCCATATAAGATAATAATCCTTGGTTAATCTCTAAGGCCCATGCATGTGTGCGACAAGTGGTGGGAAGTATGGTGAGAAGTTTAGTCTCATAATGCTACAGTAAGAAGAGTGAGACCTCTTTATAAGGGTTGCTCTACCATTTGCTATTGGGAGCTTGGGAACAGGAGTTGTACACGTGCGCTCCTCCTTCTCCGCCGCCCGCTTCGCCTCGCCGCGCCTCGTCACGACGCGCATGCGCCGCGGGTTGCGGGAATGAGCCGAGCCGAAACTTATTTTTGCCGGTCAGGAATGATTTATTAATTTGTAATTAATTAACGAGTCACTTATGGAAGCGCCATTGTCCAAGACGTTGGACCGTGGGCTGTTCGCGGACTCGGTCGTGGGCCTGGCCCAGCCCCATCTACCTGACGGCCTATATAAGAAGGCGCTGGCCAGTGAAGTGAACCCTAACTCAGTTCACTCAATCCCTCTCATACACCCTAGCCGTCATCTATTGTTCGTCTCTCTGTGCTGCTTCCGGCAATCCCATCCCGACGACCGCGTGCATGGTTGGTCGGAAGAGCAGGTGCCTCTGGAACCCTGTCGTTCGAGATCCTGCCCAGGAGAACGGCAATAAGGTTTTTGGAGAGCGTCTCGATGCGACTACTCCCGATCCATCCCCGTCTTCGTCCGCCTCTGCTTCCACTACTTCCTCTACATCGATTCCATGGATGACGACGAAGTCGTCAAGAAGAAGGCCTTGGCTGATGCCGAGGCTGCTGCTGCTGCCGGCGCCACGTTGGCCTGACCAACCGGAGGGTAGGACTCGTTCATCCCCTATATGCTCGTTCATGTGTTGGCCGTATATATGCCGTTCATAGATGTTTCGTTTCTATGTACTGTACGTGCTCATATGCTTAGGTATTGGTATGAGATGCATACCGTATTTGCCATGCTTATCATTTACTCGTGGATTAGATTAATCGGAGAAGTGCTAATATTTCCAACAGTTTACTTACCATTCGGTATGAGCTGTTAATTATCTCAAAATGAAAGGCTATTTTTACATTTGTTTTGGAAAAGGGAATCAGCCATGCATACTGTATACTGTATAATGAATTAAACTTCTTGTCCATACTGTTTACGTGCCTGTGTATGACAGGCTGAGCAGGAGGAAATGAATGAACTGTGGGACTGCAGTATGGAGAACAAGCTGACAAATGAGACGACGGACCGAGCGAGCAAGCACGAAGCGGTCCATCAATCATCACAGCTTTGTTCAAAAATGAAAAGAAAAACATCACAGCCTTGGCCTTGGCGCACAAGTCAAGTCCAAGTCTTCCGGCCCTGCATATAATCTTCTACTTTGACCGACTTGCCCGTGCGTGCGGCAGACGGCAGTACTACTAGCATGCTCTACATACTCACGCGGTCACGGCCGATCGGTCAAAGCAGATGACCCGCTCTCACCATGTTTGTCCTGCAAGAAAAGTGCTCCCGCGGTCCAAGCATATGAATTGTAAGGCCAACTCCGAGAGTCTATTCCAAACGGACGTTAGTTTGTCCGGATTTTGTCCGTTTAGAAAAAAAAACGGACAATAGACGCGGACGAACAGGCGGACACGGTCTTTCTGTATCCAACAGGGCTACCTCATTTGATGAGTTGTCGGCCCCGTCATTTTCTCGAAAACCTAGCAGGCGTGGACGCCCTGCCCGCGGCTCCTCCTGTACTCCGCCGCGTCAGCCGGGAGCGTGAACGGCGTTGGGTACTGCGCGCCTACCCCAATCCAGCACCGTCATGCCCAGCACGCTCGCCTTCACGCCCACCATGTACCCGATGGCCACCTGCTCACGCGCCAGGGTGTATGCCAACAACACGCTCATCAGGAACCCCGCCGCTAGCCACGACACGTGTCGCCGGCGCCCGCGCGGGAGCAAGGCGGCTTACGCTGTGGCCACTGGTAGCACAGACAGGGGAAGGCCGAGGACGGTGTTAGCGAGGAGGATCGCGTGGCCGTCCCTATTGTGGTGGCGCGAGGAGGTTGTCGTCGGGATGTGCGAGGTCCAGGTCGTGGCAAGGAGCACGGGCGCCAGCGTGGTGGACGCCACGGCGCAGGGACGTGACCAGCGGTGCGCGGCGATGTTCGGGATGGTCAGGCGCCATGGGAGGCACATCGGCATGCGGAAGGCGCACACAAGCTAATGCAAGCAGAGTGCTATTGTGGAGCTTGGCGCGGTCTTAGAGGAGGAGGACGGCAGTGGACGAACGATGTCCTCATATTCGTCGTCGACGAGGAGCAGTGCGACGAGGTCGAGGTGCGACGGCTTGCCCGGCTCGGCGCAACACTCTGAGGTCCAGACGAGGACGAGGTAGGCGATGTAGAGCGAGACGCCGCCCTGCCCGCCCGCGCCCTCGCCACCTCGCCGGCGCCGGCGCCCTGCCCTCCCTCTGCTGTTGTTGCTGAAAGCTCCAGCGTGACCTCCAGCGTGACATGTTGCTGCTGTTGCATGTGAGCATGACGACGAGGGACGGACGTGTGGCCGGTGGGCAGTGGCGGGGCATCCATGGTCGGCATGCGTCTGCATCTTGTGCCGGCGAGTGGAGCTAAGGTGGGTGGGTGGGGAGAGAGAGAAATGTGGGAGGTGGTGGGTGTACGCCAGGTTGGCCAGGCCGAACGAGAAGTGGATAGAGAAGGACAAGGAGTGCCTAGAAAGTGTCTGGTTGTGTTTGCTTTGGACGCAAATCCTGATCAAATTTGGTCTGGAAATGGAGCTGAACAGACATAGACCGGACAAAAAATGGGTATGCTCCCGCGCGTTGGGTCATTGCATGTGTCCGTTTGCACCCAAACGGATGTTCAGAGATGATTTGGGGTCGTGCGTTGGAGTTGGACTAAGGGCATCTCCCACGTTGAACCTCAAACCGTCCGCATCCGGCCGACCCAAGATGTCTGCAACCATTCTGCCATCCAACGTTGTGTGGTGTTGTTACACACGCGTCCGACAATCTGGTCCCAGCTAAAACTCTCTCCCTCCCTCGTTGTTTCCTGCCCGAAGCGATAGCCCCGCATTCAGGCTGCTCTAGAGCCTCAGGTCTACATTGATGTCGGTCCAGATCAAATGTAACCTCTCACTGGTGTCGACATTGAACTGGCTAGTCGTACGAGAGAACCTCCCACACCGCATCCATGGTGTCCGTGTCTGTTCATTGTCAGAGAGACGTTACTAGACGAGAACGGGCAGATATCTACCGCATTCAAATGGGCTGCTTGTCTGTCTGGCTACCGTCATTCAAGAGGCACGCCGATCAAGAAACCAACTCCCGCGCCTGCATTACACCCCGCCGCTTGGCCACATTGGCATCGTGTAGGATCGAAAGTAGGTCTAGAGGGGGGGGGGTGACTAAACTACTTGACTAAATAAAAATCTAGCCTTTTCCCAATTTTAAGTGCTGGCGGATTTTAGCAACTAGTACAAGTCAAGCAATCAACCTACACATGCAATTCTAAGAGTATAGCAGCGGAATGTAAAACATTACACATGAAGGTAAAAAGAAGGGTTTGAAGAAAGCAAACACATAGGCACGAAGATTTTTGGCATGGTTCCGATAGGTGGTGCTATCGTACATCCACGTTGATGGAGACTTCAACCCACGAAGGGTAACGGTGGTGCGAGTCCACGGAGGGCTATGATACGTCTCCAATGTATCTATAATTTTTTATTGTTCCATGCTATTATATTATCTATTTTGGATGTTTTATATGCATTAATATGCTATTTTATATTATTTTTGGGACTAACCTATTAACCTAGAGCCCAATGCCAGTTTCTGTTTTTCCTTGTTTTTGAGCCTCGTAGAAAAGGAATACCAAACGGAGTCCAAACGGAATAAAACCTTCACGATGATTTTTCTTGGACCAGAAGACACCCAAGAGACTTGAAGACCAAGTCAGAAGAGCCACGAGGTGGCGACGAGGGGGGAGGGCACGCCTAGGGGGTAGGGCGTGCCCCCTACCTTGTGGGCCCCTCGATGACCCCCTGACCTAGATCTTCCTCCTATATATTCACATATATTCCCAAATCACCATAGGCATCCACGAAAACACTTTCCACCATCGCAACCTTCTGTTCCCATGAGATCCCATCTAGGGGCCTTTTCCGGCATCCTGCCGAAGGGGGATTCGATCACGGATGGCTTCTACATCAACTCTATTGCCCTTTCGATGAAGTGTGAGTAGTTTACCACAGACCTACGGGTCCATAGCTAGTAGCTAGATGGCTTCTTCTCTCTCTTTGATTCTTAATACCATGTTCTCCTCGATGTTCTTGGAGATCTATCCGATGTAATCTTCTTTTGCGGTGTGTTTGTCGAGATCCGATGAGTTGTGGATTTATGATCAGCTTATCTATGAATATTATCTGAATCTTCTCTGAATTCTTATATGCATGATTTGATATCTTTGTATTTCTCTTCGAACTATCAGTTTAGTTTGGCCAACTAGATTGGTTTTTCTTGCAATGGGAGAAGTGCTTAGCTTTGGTTCAATCTTGCGGTGTCCTTTCCCAGTGACAGTAGGGGCAGCAAGGCACGTATTGTATTGTTCCCATCGAGGATAAAAAGATGGGGTTTACATCATATTGCTTGAGTTTATTCCTCTACATCATGTCTTCTTACTTAATGCATTAATCTGTTCTTCATGAACTTAATACTCTAGATGCAGGAAGGAGTCGGTCGATGTGTGGAGTAATAGTAGTAGATGCAGGCAGGAGTCGGTCTACTTGACACGGACATGATGCCTATATTTGATAATCATTGCCTTGGATATCGTCATAACTTTGTGCTTTTCTACCAATTGCTCGCTAGTAATTTGTTCACCCACCGTATTATTTGCCATCTTGAGAGAAGCCTCTAGGGAAACCTATGGCTCCCGGGTCTATTTCCCATTATATTAGTTTCCGATCTACTATTTTGCTATCTTTAACTTTTAGATCTATAAACCAAAAAACCCAAAAATATTTTATCTTTTGTTTATCTATCTCTATCAGATATCACTTCTGCAAGTAACCGTGAAGGGATTGACAACCCCTTTATCATGTTGGGTGCAAGTTGTTTGATTGTTTGTGCAGGTATTGGTGGCTTGTGCGTTGTATCCTACTGGATTGATATCTTGGTTCTCTAACTGAGGGAAATACTTATCTCTACTTTGCTGCAACACCCTTTCCTCTTCAAGGGAAAAACCAATGCAAGCTCAAGAAGTAGCAGGGAGAATATCTGGCGCCATTGCTGGGGAGATCTACACCAAGTCAAGACATACCAAGTACCCATCATGAAACTCTCATCTCTTGCATTACATTATTCGCCATTTGCCTCTCGTTTTCCTCTCCCCCACTTCTAAAACAATTTTCGAAAAGATTTATCTTTTTTATTCGCCCTTCTTTCGTTCGTCTTTTCATTTGCCCTTATGTCTTACTTGGTTTGTTTGCTCGTTTGCTTGATATAATTGTGTGTTTATTGAAAATCAGAAGCAAAGAGTTTATGGATCCTCATCCACTTGCTAATCTTTTTAAAAGATCCAACTATGATGAACCAATTGCTAGTGAGTTGAGTGCACTAGATTATCTTTATGAGGTTTTTCTTGAAATTCGTGAATCTGAAAATTGTGATGAAGTGCTTTATGAAGTGATTCACGATAGGTCTTTGAATGAAAAACATGATTGCAATGATGTTATTATAAATTCTAATAGTGTCAATTGTGTTAATGATATGCAAAACCCTAAGCTTGGGGATGCTAGTTTTGTTATGTCCATTACTTGTTGCAATGATCATGATTGGGGTGATTCTTCTTACGATCTTGAAAATTTATTTAAGCCCCATGATGAATATGAGATTGATAATAATGTTTGCAATAATATGGAAATTGGGTTTGGAAGAGTGTCAACTTTAGATCCCACATATATGGAGAATGTTCAATCTTATGAATTTTTTGATAAAATTGGGTTTGGAGAGGTCATGACTTTAGTTAATGTTAATCCCACTATTTTGGAAGAGTGTCAACTTTGCATGCATGTGGATCATGTTGAGAATATGTTATGTGATAGATATATTGTTGAATTTTCTTATGATCCTACATGTAATTATTATGAGAGAGGAAAATATGGTTGTAGAAATTTTCATGTTACTAAATTACCTCTTTTTATGTTGATATTGCTATCGTCTCTTTCTTGTTCCTTGCATATGCTAGTTTTTGCTTGCCTTGACAATTTGTTTGCTTA
The DNA here is from genome assembly GCF_002162155.2 of Triticum dicoccoides. NCBI lineage: Eukaryota > Viridiplantae > Streptophyta > Magnoliopsida > Poales > Poaceae > Triticum > Triticum dicoccoides. The sequence goes on from NC_041381.1 coordinate 394,356,645, forward strand.
TAAAATGCCTATGCATAGGAAGTATCTTAGACTTAGATGTATTTTTCACGTGTTTTATGATGCTCTCTTTGCGCTTCAATTCTTGTCTTTCATGTGAGCATCATTGAAATTATCAATGCCTAGCTAAAAGGCTTTAAAGAAAAGCGCTTGTTGGGAGACAACCCAATATTTTCCACTCCTGTTTTCCAATAAATAATTCATCTAGACTCTGGTTAGATGTGTTTTTGTGTTTTAATTAGTGTTTGTGCCAAGTAAGACCTTTGGCATGGCTGGCGGTGATAGTTGTTTTGATCTTGCTGAAAAACAGAAACTTTTGCGCCCAGGAAAATAATTTTCGTTTTTTACAGAAGCCTGATTTTGATCAGATTCTTTTTGCACAAGATTGGTACACAGATGGCACATGTTGTCCTAATTTTTCAGAATTTTTGGAGTTACATAAGTGTACGAAGTTTCCTGATTACTACAAACTGTTCTGTTTTAAACAAATTCTGTTTTCTATGTGTTGTTTGCTTATTTTGATGGATCTATGGGTAGTATCGCGCGGGGGGGGGGGGTATGAACCATGGAAAAGTTGGAATACAGTAGATACTACATCAATATAAATAAAGAACGAGTTCACAACAGTACCAAAAGTGGTGATTTATTTTCTTGTACTAACGGATCTCATAAGATTTTCTCTTGAGTTTTGTGTTGCAAAGTTTTCAAGTTTTAGTAATCAAGATAATGGTGTTCAGGACATGCAAAGAGTATTTTGCGTTACATTATATATGCATCTACCAATTTCTCACCTTATTGTTGCCCAAAGTTGCTTATTTTCCTTCTTATTGTACATAATTTTCCTTGAGGATAATAGTAAGTAAAGAATGCTTTCAACAATTCTGACCAGTTTCGCAAGAAGTTCATGGGCTGGCATTTGAACCATTCAGCGGCTCCTCCATCCAATGAATAAGGAACAGATTTTGCCTTTATTTGTTCACTAGTCAAGTCCTGCAACCAAAAATTTACACACGCACGGTCAAATTTAGTAATATGCATATACGAGCACCAGTTGCATAACCTCCGAACATATTTTGTTTCACCGTAGCAATCAAGTGAGGGTTTATCTCATATGTTTTGCCAAGTAGGTCAGGAGCAACTAGCATAACATTTCTCTCCTCAGATGGTCCTGCGACCAATTCCACTCATACCTGACAAATTTGCCATGGCTGTTTTTTATCTGTAAAAGTTGTTAGGACATAAAATAATTCAAAACTTAGTAAGGCCCAAAAGTGCTCAGCTCCCCGGCAACGGCGCCAGAAAAAAGCTTGATAACCTGCAAGTGCACATGGTTTAGTTGTAGCCTTTTAGAAGTAAGAGTATCAATCCGATAGGGAGCACAGGAATCAGACTTCCCCCTCTAGTATAAAATTATGTAATTTCGTTCCTGCAGATAATTGTAGACTTAAAGCAGAGTGAGGGCAGATATAAATGTTTGTTGAGAAGTGTTGTGACTTGTAACTAAATAACATAAAAGTAAATGAAGTGCATAGATTGTAATGACGAGTGAAACAACAGAATAAAAAGGAGTTCTCAGGGAGTCCAGAATCCCCATTGGTATGTTTCTAGTGCACATATGCATAAGCATAGTATAGACTTGAGACATTGTTGGCGATTATGATGCGCGGAGCCGGGTACAGTACACGTTCTACTCGCAGTAGACTTCATGCCACACACACCACCATCATAGTCTCCCCTAGAGGGTTACAACTCATGATAATTAAGGGTTTCCCTGCTGACATGACCTCTCCAAGGGTTCTCCGTAATTCCCTGCTAAATTAAAAAGGCTAGGAGCAGTAGGCTTTACTGTCACCTTGAATTACCTCCGCGTCCTAAACCTTTACAACGATAGTGATATACTTCGTGGCCATAAGGCTCAAATGTTGAGTGGAGCCCCTTCACAACATTCACAAAGTTATTAAACTAAGAATTCAATAGGGGATCTCATATCCACAATAATGTTTCATATCCTACACATACCAAGGTTCATCCACATCCCCAACAACGAGGGGTCTACTCACACATGAGGACAACAAACATCATAGCCATTGATAAGATGGCCTCTGTTAAAGATTTTCTTGACTGCCATGAGTGGGAATCATTGTTCCACCTTCCTCTATTCCAGTAGGCTCACCGGGAGATGATAATACTGAACACACTGTAGATTTATTGCAGTTCAAGATAAATGAGCCTGACAGTTGGGTTTTAAAGCAGAATGGTATACAGTATGATGCGAACAATTACTATACATTGACGACCCACAAGTATATGGGGTCAATTGTAGCCCTTTTCAATAAGTAAGAGTGTCGAACCCAAGGAGGAGCTGAAGGAAATGACAAGTGGTTTTCAACAAGGTAATGTCTGCAAGTGCTAAAATTGTGAGTAGCGGAGTAGTTTGATAGCAGTATAATTTGTAATGAGCAAGTAACAATAGTAGTAACAAAAGTGAGGCAAGGTAGCCCAATCCTTTTGAGGCAAAGGACAGGCCAAAACAGTTTCTTATGATAATCAAAGTGTTCTTGAGGGTACACGGGAATTTCATTTAGTCACTTTCATCATGTTGGCTTAATTCATGTTCGGTACTTTGATAATTTGATATGTAGGTGGACCGGTGCTTAGGTGCTGTTCTTACTTGAACAAAGCTCCTACTTATGATTAACCCTCTCGCAAGCATCCGCAACTATGAGAAAAGTATTAAGAATAAATTCTAACCATGGCATTAAACTTTTGGATCCAATCGGTCCCTTATAGAATAACGCATAAACTAGATAAGCTTCTGTCACTCTCGCAACCCACCATCTAATAACTACTCCACAATGCATCCCTTAGGCCCAAATATGGTGAAGTGTCATGTAGTCGATGTTCACATGACACCACTAAGAGAATGGAAACATACATACCATCAAAATATCGAACACATATCAAGTTCACATGATTACTTGCAATATGATCTCTCCCGTGACCTCAAGAACAAAAGTGACTACTCAAAAATGATAAACACGTTCAAGATCAGAGGGGTATTAAATAGCATAATGGATCTGAACATATAATCTTCCACCAAATAAACCATATAGTAATCAACTACAAGATGTAATCAACACTACTAGTCACCCACAAGCACCAATCTATAGTTTTGATACAAAGATTGAACACAAGAGATGAACTCGGGTTTGAGAGGAGTTGGTGATGTGAAGATGTTGATGAAGATATCCCTCCCCAAGATGAGAGAGTTGTTGGTGATGATGATGACGATGATTTCCCCCCCGGGAGGGAAGTTCCCCCGGCGGAATCGCTCTGCCGGAGGGCAAAAGTGCTCCTGCCCAAGTTCCGCCTCGAGGCGGTGTCGCTTCGTCCCGAATGTCCTCCCCTTATTTTTTCTAGGTCAAAATGACTTATATACCAAAATATGGGCACCGGAGGTGGGCCGAGGAGGGCAACACCCACCAGGGCGCGCCTGGGCCTCCTGGCCCCCAGGTGGGTTGTGCCCACCTGGTGGCCCTCCTTTGGTACTTATTTGCTCCAATATTCATTAAATATTCCATAAAAATTCCTTGGGGAGTGTCGGTGTCAAAACCGGCGGATCTCGGGTAGGGGGTCCCGAACTGTGCGTCTAGGCGGATGGTAACAGGAGACAAGGGACATGGTGTTTTTACCCAGGTTCGGGCCCTCTCGATGGAGGTAAAACCCTACTCCTGCTTGATTAATATTGATGATATGGGTAGTACAAGAGTTGATCTACCACGAGATCAGAGAGGCTAAACCCTAGAAGCTAGCCTATGGTATGATTGTTGTTCATCCTACGGACTAAAACTCTCCGGTTTATATAGACACCGGAGAGGGCTAGGGTTACATAGAGTCGGTTACAATGGGAGGAGATCTTCATATCAAATCGCCAAGCTTGCCTTCCACGCCAAGGAAAGTCCTATCCGGACACGGGATGAAGTCTTCAATCTTGTATCTTCATAATCCGGGAGTCCGGCCAAAGGTCATAGTCCGGCTATCCGAACACCCCCTAATCCGGGACTCCCTCAGTAGCCCCTGAACCAGGCTTCAATGACGACGAGTCCGGTGCGCAAATTGTCTTCGGCATTGCAAGGCGGGTTCCTCCTCCAAATATTCCATAGAAGATGTTGAACACAAGGATAGTGTCCGGCTCTGCAAAATAAGTTCCACATGCCACTGTAGAGAGAATCACGCCACGGCCACGTACTCTGCAATGTACTAATCTGCTGATGTACAGAGATCGTGAAGATGTTGAACACAAGGATAATATTTGCACAAATCTAATCTGCTGACGCACTCTGCAACGTGACATCACGCCACAGCTATGCCTTTATTCGAATCATTTTACTGTTCCACCTCAGCGCGTTTAGCGAGGCGATTTCCTTGGCACGTCTTGTCAAAGCAGAGATCGTGTCCCCTTATTCCGGGATTCTCATCAATACGGGCGTGGGTAACCCAACCGCGCCATTAACCGCGGCGCTTGGGAGATAAGCGAGTTTTATTAGACTGGTGGGGGCTCATAGTCTCGGCCGCCCATATAAGGGGATAAGGATCCACCCTTTCCATTCACGCCTTCTTCCTCCCTTGCTTGTCCATCCGCCCACTCGAGCTCCAGCGCCCAAGTCCGCACTTCCCACCTCGACCTTTCTCCAATCATGTCCGGAGTGGGAGGTAGATGGATGGCCTCCTCCGTCACAGAGGGGCAAATAAAAAAGTTGAGGAAGGCCGGATACTTGTCCGATGACATCGCGCACCGGCTTCCCGAGGAGGGGCAACTCGTCCCCACCCCTAGGCCCCATGAGAGGGTCGTGTTTCTCCCCCATTTCCTCCGCGGACTGGGCTTTCCCCTTCACCCGTTCGTCTGGGGGCTCATGTTCTACTACGGCCTGGACTTCCACGATCTGGCCCCGAACTTCATCCTCAACATTTTGGCGTTCATCGTCGTATGTGAGGCCTTCCTCCGCATCCAGCCTCACTTTGGCCTATGGCTGAAGATCTTTAGCGTCAAGCCGAAGGTCGTGGGCGGACGTCAAGCGGAGTGCGGAGGCGCCATGGTGGGCAAAATAGCCAACGTCACATGGCTCGAGGGCGCCTTCGTATAGACCATCAAAGGATGGAAATCGGGGTGGTTCTACATCACCGAGCTACGTGACCTTGAATGGGCAGCGGCCCCCGAATTTCCATCCAGCATCCCCACTCGGCTCACATCTTGGAAGGAGACGGGCCTGTCATGGGTAGTCCGGGAGAGCTGACCGGACTCCAAACCTGCGTCCGGGACCTGGTGAACAAGAAGGTTAAGCTTGTCAACATAGTCCAGGTCATGCTCTTCCGCCGGATTCTTCCGTGTCAACGACGGGCCTTCACCTTGTGGGAGTTCGACCCGGCCCAGCACCAAACTCTGTCCCGACTTTTCGACACAAAGCACGAGGATGCTTGGAAGGTGCTATTCAAGAGCTCCGAGGTCTCCCCACCCGTCACCGAAGACCGCGGATTCCGCGCCAAGCGCCAAGCCACCGAAGTAAGCTCGCATTTAGTCTTTCTTAGGACACTTGATTTTCATGGTTTGATTTTATGCAGGATCTAAACTCCCGTTCCTTTGACAGGACTAGAAGAGGACATCCGGGCAGTTCGATTGCCCGGCCCCTTTGCCCGAAGGCCTAGCAGACGCGCGCTTGACGAAGCTGCTGGTTCCGGCACCTCACGTGGTGCCGGAGAAGAAGGCCAAGAAGAAGGCCACGGGGACCTGAAAGAGTTCCTGGCGCATGGTGGTGTCGGATTCGTCGCCCGACAACCCCGAAGCCCCCTTCGCCTCTGAGGACAAGGAGGAGGAGGAGGAAGAAGAAGCCTCTCCCCCTCCAGCGAGGGAAGGAAAGAAAAGGAAGGCCGCCCCAATTGGGGGGGCCGGAGGGTCCAAGAAGGGGAGGACCCTTCTTCCGGAATACACCTCCGATGCCGAAGACGGCGGGGAGGAATGGCCATCCAGGGTCAAAGCCCCTGGCAAAATCGTAAGTATCTGGATACCAGAATAACTTATGGCGCTCCTCTGATGTATGGCACCTTCTAACGCTGAATTCAATTATGCAGTCCGCCCCGGGCTCAGCCCGGCGATTCGTCGAGCGGCTCCCTGGACTCGTCGGATGTAAATAGCGCTTCACTTCCGACGGCCTCCTCCCCTCTCCCTACAGACGACGCTGAGGTGGAGTCCCAAAAGGGGCTAAACCAGGAGGAGGTGGTCCTGGAGGCACCACAAGGCGACCTCCCGGACTCCAGGCCCAAAGGGGGTAAAACCCCAGAGGGATCTAAGCCCGGCCCTGGGCCGGACACCGCTCCGGAACCAACAACGGTTTCAGAGACCGGCATGTGGCGCCTTCGTAAGAAAGGCACGCCTACGATGCCAGCGGCCTCCGTCTAACCGGAGACGCCAGACAACTTGCTGGAGGTGCTTAACGGCGCCTCCATCAACGAGGAGCATCGCACTGTTATGAGTGCGGTGATTCAGAAGGTTTAGTCCGCCAAGAGCGGACTGACAGAAGCCTATACCAGCGTGCTAACAGGCTTCAAGGTATGTAAAACATATAAAAATGTTACCTCATAGACAGTAGCCCCTGATGCTCAGTTCGGCGTTCGAAAAGAAAAGCCGAGCTGAGGATCTAAAAAGATATACGTAGGTGTCTAACATAAATGTGTCAATTTGGGAATGCAGGCTGCACTGCTGACCTCTGCCACACTGACTGCGGAGGTCAATACATTGAAGAAGAGCCTCGAGCGGTCCGAGAATGAGCTCGGCCGTGCCAAGAAGCATCTCGAGGACAAGGAGGGTACGTAATACCTTGTGTAAATGTATATATAAATACTTGGTTGCAAATAATAACATGACCAACATGAATGTTGCAGGGACCACGTCTGAGGTGGCGACCCTGAAGGAGGCGGTGTCCAAGGACGAAAACAATGCGGCCTTGGAGCGCACTGAGCGAGAGAAACAGGAGGCGCGGGTGGCGGAGGTGCGGCTTTAGCTCCAGGCTCTCGTGGAGAAACACGAGAGTTTGGAGCGTGACTCGAAGATTCAAGAGTCCGAGCTCGCCTTGGCTCTTGAGAGTGCCAAAACCGCTAAGGCCGAAGCCCAGAAGGCCCTCCAGGAGATCGAGGCGATAAAGAAGATAGCGGCGGGTAAGGCATTCTTTATGCAAAGCAAGCATATAAAAGTGAATTATCTGTTACTTACCCGAATCCGGAGCTCTCCAGGAGCGTTCGCCGATCTGCCCTGTAGTGTATCTGATGCTACCGCGTTCTACCGCGCCGAGGAGGGGAGCTCGACGGAAAAGGTGTTCTGGTCTCAATATGCTGAGGCCGGACATCCGGTGCCCCTGAGCGACCAGCTGAAGCAGCGGGTCGAGCTCCACAAGGTGGCCGAACAGGCCATGAAGGGCCTCATAGTTCGGCTGTGGCCAGGAGAAGCCATGCCTGGGAGCTACTTCGCTCTGGTGCGGCGGCTGGTAGACGCTTGTCCCTGGATTGAAGTCATCAAGCGCTCCATCTGTATTGAAGGTGTTCGTCGGGCCCTTGCCCGTGCTAAAGTGCACTGGGGGAAGATGGACGCCGAGAAGCTTGTGACGGACCCGCCACCGCTGGGCAAGGAGTATCGCAAGCCCGAGATGTATTATGAGGGTGTCCTGAAGGGTGCCCGCATTATGGCGGGTGAATGCTCCAAAGATGTAATTTTTGAGTAGACTCGCATCTGTTATTCTGTGCGCTGAAAACTTTGTTCATATGCGCTAAGCAACACTTGTTAATTTAAAATATTACCTTCTGTGCGGCCGTTTATTAAATCTGAGAGATGCAAGTCGTTGGCTTCTGCCCCCATGCCACGAGTGCTGGGGTGTTCGGGATAAACCTGAGCGCTCTTGTTCCCATTCTTGGGTCCATCTTGGGAGGCGCTCAGCACAACGAACAAGGCCATCGGGCTTATAGTGCTTTATCACTCTCACTTAGCCATAGAATTCTATAATTTTAAATTTCGGCGAAGCCCCTAGTATTCAGAAGACCGAGTTCGGGGCGCTATCCACGCCTGGGCCGGATAAATCCGGCTCCTCGCTCGAAGCGGCATAAGTCTTTAAGGACTCGAAAAACCTCGCGAACAGCGACCAGTCTCTCGCATTATCATGACGATCAGTTTTAGCTTTTTCTGCTGAGGTGTTAACCCAGCTCAACTGGGGCACAATCACAGTAGTTCTCCCAGCGCTACCTTAGCCAACATTGTGGAACATAAGGTACCAAAACATGGGAGCCGGGCAAACCCAACTATTGACCCAAGACATGATTCGGAGCCGATGCATATAGTGCTATAAGTTCGGGGTGCCGCACTCATGAGAGTGTTCGGTCTTCTCACACCGTGTTATGGGGTGCTGAAGCCCCTGGTGTATTGGCTGTACCAGAGTTTACGGTTACAAAATGTTATGACTGAACATATTTGTATAAAAATAGATGAATACAATAATGGATAAGAGCTATATATTGTTTATTAAAGGGGGGCTGCTATGAAAGCAGAACGATACAAGTAGTGCGGTAAGCAAGGGGTGGGATTATTTGACATATCCCCCTCCAGGGGCAAGCTGTCAGACCTTTAAGTAAAACGGGTATTTAGCTCGTTATAGAGACCACCTGGACATTTGACGTGGCTTGTGCTCTCCCTGGCTGTTGCATCGTGTGTTCGGCGCATGTATTGCCGGACAGGCCTTCTGGATAGTTGGGTCCTGAAATAAATAAATAAAAAAGAAACGATAGAATAGGGAGCCCCTAGTGCGGTTAAGCCGCATTCTGGGAGTGCCCTAGTTGTGCCCCTCCCCTTATGCCCATGGTATTTCCAAAGCGTAGTTATGTACGCGTGGTACCGCTATCGCCATCTGGCGAGGGCTGGGGTTGGGGCTGCACTGCTATGCTTGCTCGCAGTGTGCCAGCCGGTTTTTTTGTAGGTTACTTCGGGCGCACTTGACATTGTCCGGACGCTTAACACCCGGATTGGGGAATTGCCTTGATAGGCTACTTTGAACTTCCACCGCCAGTGCCGCCGTGTGCTCCTCCGTTCGGAGGGAGCATTCGGTGTTTCCATTTACCATGATGACTCTGCGAGGGCCTGGCATCTTGAGCTTGAGATATGCATAGTGCGGCACCGCATTGAATTTCGCAAATGCGGTTCGTCCGAGCAGGGCGTGATAGCCACTGCGGAATGGGACTATGTGAAGATTAACTCTTCGCTTTGGAAATTATCCGGGGATCCGAAGACCATTTTGAGTGTAATCGAGCCTGTACAGCTGGCTTCTACACCTGGTATGACTCCTTTAAAGGTTGTCTTTGTGGGTTTAATCCTTGAGGGATCTATACCCATTTTCTGCATTGTATCCTGATAAAGCAGGTTCAGGCTGCTGCCGCCGTCCATGAGGACTCTAGTGAGGTGAAATCCGTCAATGATTGGGTCTAGGACCAATACGGTGAATCCACCGTGACGGATGCTAGTGGGGTGGTCCCTTCGATCAAAAGTGATCGGGCAGGAGGACCATGGGTTGAACTTCAGGCAGACCGGCTCCAACGCATAGATGTCCTTGAGAGCACGCTTCCGCTCCCTTTTGGGGATATGGGTTGCGTATATCATGTTCACCGTCCGCACCTGCGGGGGGAAGCCCTTCTGTCCTCTGTTGTTCGGCAGCCGGGGCCCCTCCTCGTCATCGCTATGTAGCCCCTTGTCTCTGATTTCGGCACTTAACTTGCCTGCCTGCTTGAACACCCAACAATCCCTATTGGTGTGGTTGGCTGGTTGTTCGGGGGTGCCGTGTATCTGGCACGAGCGATCGAGTATCCGGTCTAAACTGGATGGCCCCGGAGGGTTTCTTTTGAATGGCTTCTTCCGCTGACCGGGTTTAGAGCCTCTGAATCCGACATTAACTGCTGTATCCTTAGTGTTGTCGCTGTTAATGCGGCGCTTGTGCTTGTTGCGACGTGACCTGCCCTTGTTGTCCTTGGTATCCGAATTGCCAGGGCTCTTGGTTATGTTATTGCTACGAGCTAGCCAGCTGTCTTCTCCCGCGCAAAAGCGGGTCCTGAGTGTTGTGAGGGCTGCCATAGATTTCGGCTTTTCCTGTCCTAGGTGCCAGGCAAGCCATTCGTCTCGGATGTTGTGCCTGAAGGCTGCAAGGGCCTCGGTGTCCGGACAGTCGACTATTTGATTTTTCTTGGTTAGGAACCGTGTCCAGAATTGTCTGGCCGACTCCTCTGGCTGCTGGATTATGTGGCTGAGGTCATCGGCGTCTGGTGGTCGCACATAAGTGCCCTGGAAGTTGTCAAGGAACATGGATTCCAGGTCCTCCCAGCAACTAATTGACTCTGCTGGCAGGCTGTTAAGCCAATGCCGAGCTGGTCCTTTAAGCTTGAGCAGGAGGTATTTGATGGCGTGTAGATCATCACCACGGGCCATGTGAATATGATAATCCTCGATCGATACCGCGGGATCTGTTGTGCCATCGTATGATTTGATGTTTACGGGTTTAAAACCCTCGGGGATTTGATGATCCATTACTTCGTCTGTGAAGCATAGTGGGTGTGCGGCGCCCCTATACTAGGCTATATCACGATGCAACTCGGATGAGCTTTGTCTTCTGTGTTCGGCCTGACCGTATTTATCTATCCGGCATGACGGTTATCATCACGTGACGTGGGGCGCCCACGCGATCCGTAGATCGATCTTGTTTGCCTTGCCTTATTCTCCAATATGTCTCGCAGGTCTGTTGCGTCTCCCCGCACTCTGGTATTTTTTGAGCGGTGCGGGGGTGCGGCTTGGGTCGAGGGCCGGAAGGCCTCTTTGTCGCGGCCACGGGGTGGCCGATCGGGCGCATCGTACGCTGGTGATGTAGGTTTAGTTGCTTCCTCCTCAAGTTGGGGTAGCAGCCTGCGCTTTGGGTAGCTCTTGGAGGGGCGTTCGAGTTTATACTCTTCAGCCGCCAGGACTTCGGTCCATCTGTTGGCTAGCAAGTCTTGGTCAGCTCTAAGCTGCTGCTGTTTTTTCTTGAGGCTTCTTGCCGTGGCCATAAGCCTGCGTTTGAAACGCTCTTGTTCGACGGGATCCTCTGGCACGACAAATTCGTCGTCGTCGAGGCTTGCCTCGTCTTCGGAGGGAGGCATATAATTGTCGTCCTCGACCTCCCTGTCCTCAGCTCTCTCATGAGGGCTGGCTCCTTCGTTCTCCTGTGCTGAATCCTGCTGGAGGGGGTTGTCTTCGGCACTGTCCGGCGTGTTGTTATCTCTGGTGCCGGACTCGCCGTTTTTGCTTTGGCGGGATTTAGAGCGGCGCGGCTGACGTCGGCGCTTGGGTTGCTTCTTGGAGGGGTCGTCCTTCGTTTTTTCATCGCCGTCCCCTGCTTTGGAGGTGTCCACCATGTATATGTCATATGACGAGGTGGCTTTCCAGTGCCCTATAGGTGCTGGTTCTTGATCGTGTCCTTCATCGACGTCCATGCCGTCGATGTCTTCGGAGTCGAAGTCGAGCATGTCGGTTAAATCGTCGACAGTGGCTATGAAGTGGGTGGTGGGTGGGTTTCAAATTTCTTTGTTATCCGCATCCCAGCCATGCTGGCCATAGTCTGGCCAGGGCTCTCCTGACAAAGAGAGAGACTTCAGTGAATTCAGGATATCGCCAAAGGGCGAGTGCTGAAAGACGTCCGTTGCGGTGAACTCCATGATCGGAGCCCAATCGGGTTCGATCGGAAGAGGTGTGGAAGGTTCGGAATTCAGAACGGACTCCGGCATCTTGGAGTCATAGGCCTCGCACAGGACTAGGTGGGTGTTCGGCTTTATTGCCGTAGAGATTGCGGCTCCTGGGGCGGCGTCCAGCCGTCCGGCCCCAACTGGCGCAGTCGGCTCCGAACTAATGGTCGGAGCGGGCGCCTGAGCGACGCTCTGGGTGTTGTCCGGTGGCAGAGCTAAATCATGCCCATCGTGACAGTGCGGCGTGCTCGGCCGTGGCTCGAACCCGTCGAATATCAAGTCCCCGCAGATGTCGGCTGTGTAGTTTAAACTTCCGAACCTGACCTGATGGCCAGGAGCGTAGCTTTTGATCTGCTCCAGATGGCCAAGCGAATTGGCCCGCAATGTGAAGCTACCGAATACGAAGATCTGTCCGGGGAGAAAAGTCTCACCCTGGACCGCGTCGTGGTTGATGATCGAAGAAGCCATCGGGCCTAAAGGTGACGACACAGAGGAACTCTCAATGAAAGCACCAATGTCGGTGTCAAAACCGGCGGATCTCGGGTAGGGGGTCCCGAACTGTGCGTCTAGGCGGATGGTAACAGGAGACAAGGGACACAGTGTTTTTACCCAGGTTTGAGCCCTCTCGATGGAGGTAAAACCCTACTCCTGCTTGATTAATATTGACGATATGGGTAGTACAAGAGTTGATCTACCACGAGATCAGAGAGGCTAAACCCTAGAAGCTAGCCTATGGTATGATTGTTGTTCGTCCTACGGACTAAAACTCTCCGGTTTATATAGACACCGGAGAGGGCTAGGGTTACATAGAGTCGGTTACAATGGGAGGAGATCTTCATATCAAATCGCCAAGCTTGCCTTCCACGCAAGGAAAGTCCTATCCGGACACGGGACGAAGTCTTCAATCTTGTATCTTCATAATCCGGGAGTCCGGCCAAAGGTCATAGTCCGGCTATCCGGACACCCCCTAATCCGGGACTCCCTCAGGGAGTTTCAACTCATTTGGAGTTGTGCAGAATAGGTAGCTTTACGTAGCTTTTTCAGGTCTAGATTTCTAGCTGCCAGAATTCTCCCCCTTGGTGCATACCTTGCATATTATGAGGGGAAATGCATTAGAATTACTCCAAAAAGCATTATTATACAATCGAACAACATAAATAATAGTAGGAAAACATGATGCAAAATGGACGTATCAACTCCCCCAAGCTTAGACCTCGCTTGTCCTCAATCGAAAACAAATCGAAAAACATGTCCACATGCTTAGAGAGAGAGAGAGAGGTGTCGATAAAAACAAAAATACGGACATAGCAGCATGTGACTTATTATAACAACAACAAACTTTAATATAAAACTTTTATTATAGAACTTTTATCATAGACTTCTCATGAACAAGTGACAATTCATCACAACATTGAAGTATAAAGCATAAACTCTATTGGAAACCAACAAACTATGTTCTCAGTCAACTTTGCAGCTACAATTCATCATCTTTTCAGGAAGGGTCACGTATCGGAGCCTTTAGGCAAGTACACATACTCAACCATCATTTAGTCTTCTATGATTGCTAACACTCATCGCGTACACATGAGCAAAACGTTTCAACCGGACACAAAGAAAGATAGGGGCTTATAGTTTCTGCTCCCAACACACTCACTTCAAGGGTGATGTCAACAATAATAATTTATGCCACCCATATTCAACTGGACATATGTGCCTAGATCTTTCCTTACCACATGATGCTTGCCAAAGGAGAAAAATAAAAGGAATAGAGAGAAAAACTTTGACTCTTGCATAAAAGTAAATACATGAAAGTAAACGATAGGCCCTTCGCGGAGGGAAGCAGAGGTTTCCATGCACTTTTTGTTTGTATGCTCAACCCCTTAGTGTAAGAGAACGTCACGTTATATTGCCCCTTTTGATGGCAACCTTTATTATGCAATCTGTCGCTTTTATTCTTCACTATCACAAGTTCGTACAATGCTCAATTTTCCCTTACACTAAATGATCTCACATTTTTAAGCAATTTTTATTGCCCTTTCTGCACCGATGACAACTTATTTGAAGGATCTTACTCAATCCATAGGTAGGTATGGTGGACTCTGAAACAAGATAGGGTTTAAGGGTTTTGGATGCAGAAGTAGTATCTCTACTTAGTGCAGAATTTTTGGCTAGCAAAGATATGGGCAAGCACCACATGTTGAAGGATGTATGACAATATGACTTCTATGTGAATATGAACAAACATAAATCATTAAGTTGTCTTTCTTGTCCAACATCAACAATTTTGGCATATAATATTTTGATGGGTGCTCATAATCACAAAAGATTTCCATGATAGTGTATTTATATGTGAATTTTCTCTTCCCTTATTAATTCTTTCATGTGTTGCATCATTGACCAATGCTATGTTTGTCAATCTACAATAAAATTTTCTACTTATACTTTTCCTTGTGTAATGTCATCACTTACCATAAGATTAGCATATGATCTTTTCTTTTTATTTCCTTTCTTTTTATTGCAACAAGAAAGTAAAGAAGGCAACATTCAAACTAAACTTTATTATATATCTCGCACATGATTACAAGGATTGATCACTAAGCAAACTCACAAAAAGAAAGGATGGAACTAATTTATTCATCTAATAGCAAAATATAACCATTGATCTAACTAAGAAAGTAAAAGCCAAAGATAGTGGGGATGATACCATATCGAGGCACCTCCCCCAAGCTTGGTGAAAGCCAAGGGGAGTGCCCATACCCAATACTCTATTTTATTTTGGTGGTGATGAAGAAGATGGTGGTGATGAAGTAGACGCTTTCTTGTTCTCGGGTTTCCACGGCAGAGGCTCACCATCATAGGAGGAGGAGTGAGTCTCCCGGATCTTGCAACTAGCAGCCAAACTCATACCTTTAAACCTTGCCTCATATTCAAAGACTTGGCTCTGAAGGTCGTGGATCTGGCTATGGAGGAAGTTGATTTGCTCATTGAGGGAGAATATGATGTCCTTTATGGGCTTGCCATCCACCTTGAGATCAAGGGTATAGTCCACGATCATGAGGTGATTGGCATTGAGTCCATGCTCCACAATCCCCTTGCACTTGAAGATGTCCTACTCCATGGCTCCAAGCCTGGCCTCCACGGATCCAGTCCCCCTGGGTCCTTGCACATCGCGGATGTGCAGCACCCCATCGCGCATCTGGAAAGCTTGAGGGTGTTGCATCACCTCCCGGAGATATGGGTTGATGATGTTGTCAAAGAACTTGTCCTTGGAGGAGCTTGAAGAGGCCATGGTGGATTTGATCTGACAGAAAACAACAAGTAAAGAAAACAAGAGATTTCTCCGCGATACAGAGGTTAACAGGTTTGGGCGGTATATATAGTTTTTTTATCTTGGGGAACAAGCAGAACAGAAGAAAAACGGAGATCGGGCACAACCCACCTAGGCGCGCCAGGCAAGGGTCACTTTCCTGGAAGTTTCTTATTTTCCTAATTTTCTAAATATTCCAAAACTGACAAAAAATATTTTTGCAGATATTTGGTGTCCGTTTACTTACCGTATCATGTACCTCCTTATTTTCACGACTCTGGAGTGTTTCTGAAGGACTCTTTTATGTGTTCTTCCGGTGTCAAAGTTTGGATAACATTGCTTTCAACATTAATGGGCGTACCTGAGATATAGTGTTTTATTCGTTGCCCATTAACAACCTTTGGGTTAGTCCCTTTAGCATTATTAATTTTGATAGCTCCGGATCGATAGACCTCCTCGATGACATAGGGTCCTTCCCATTTGGATAGGAGTTTTCCTGCAAAAAATCTGAAACGAGAGTTGTACAAAAGAACATATTCTCTGACTTTGAACTCGCGCTTTTGGATTCTTTTGTCATGCCATCTTTTAACTTTTTCTGTGAATAACTTAGCATTTTCATAAGCCTAGGTTCTCCATTCATTTAATGAGCTAATATCAAATAATCTCTTTTTCGCAACAAGTTAATCATAATTGAGTTCTTTTATTGCCCAAAATGCCTTGTGTTCTAACTCTAGAGGTAAATGACAAGCTTTTCCATAAACCATTTTATATGGAGACATACCCATAGGATTTTTGTAAGCTGTTCTATAGGCCCAAAGTACATCATCTAATTTCTTAGACCAATTATTTTGGGACCTATTAACAATCTTTTATAAGATCAGTTTTATTTCTCTATTGCTAAGTTCAACTTGACCACTAGACTGAGAATGATAAGGTGATGCAATTATATGATTAACATCATGTTTAGCAAGCATTTTATTGAGAGCACCATGAATAAAGTGTGAACCACCATCAGTCATTAAATATCTAGGGACCCCAAACCTTGGGAAAGTAACTTCCTTAAGCATTTTAATAGAGGTGTTGTGATCAGCGCTGCTGGTTGGAATAGCTTCTACCCACTTAGTAACATAATCAACAGCAACCAAAATATGTATATACCCATTAGAGGAAGGAAAAGGTCCCATAAAATCAACTCTAATGGTTCAACATCAAGTGAATGATTCATAGGCATTTCTTGATGCTTACCGATATTACCAATTCTTTGGCATTCATCACATGATGAGACGAACTTACGGGCATCCTTGAAGAGAGTAGGCCAATAAAAACCAGATTGCAATACCTTATGAGCGGTTCTGTCTCCCGCGTGATGTCCTCCATAAGCTCCGGAGTGACATTTCCATAGGATTTGTCCCTGTTCATGCTCAGGTACACAACGTCTAATAATACCATCTGCTCCTTCTTTATAAAGATGTGGGTCATCCCAAAAGTAATGTATTAAATCATAGAAGAATTTTTTTTCTTTTGTTGGTATGTGAAGCTAGGTGGTATGTATTTAACAACAATATAATTAGCATAGTCAGCATACCAAGGTGTACTATGAGAAACATTTATTGCAGCTAGTTGTTCATCAGGGAAGCTATCATTAATTGGTTATGGGTCATCAAGAATATTTTCAAGTCTAGACAAGTTATCAGCCACGGGGTTCTCTACCCCTTTCCTATCAGTAATATGCAAATCAAATTCTTGTAGCAGAAGAATCCACCTAATGGGTCTAGGTTTAGCATCTTTCTTTTCCATAAGATATTTTATAGCAGCATGATCGGTGTGAACAATTACTTTAGAATCAACAATGTAAGATCTGAACTTATCACAAGCAAACACCACTGCTAAGAATTCTTTTTCAGTAGTAGCACAGTTTCATTGAGCACTATCTAGAGTTTTACTAGCATAATGAATAACATTTAGTTTCTTATCAACTCTTTGTCCTAGAACAGCACCAACAACATAATCACTAGCATCACACATAATCTCAAAAGGCAAGTTCCAATCAGGTGGTTGAACAACAAGTGCAATAATTAATGCTTTCTTTAGTGTTTCAAAGGCTTCCATGCAATCATCATCAAACACAAAGGGAATATACTTTTGCGAAAGATTAGTAAGGGGCCTAGAAAGTTTAGAGAAGTCTTTGATAAACCTCCTATAGAAACCAGCATGACCAAGGAAACTACGAATACCTTTGATATCTTTAGGACATGGCATTTTCTCAATTGCATCAACCTTGGCTTTGTCCACCTCAATCCCTCTTTCAGAAATTTTGTGGCCCAAGACAATACCTTCATTAACCATAAAGTGGCACTTCTCCCAATTCAAGACAAGATTTGTTTGTTCACATCTCTGCAAGACTCGATCAAGATTGCTTAAACAATCATCAAAAGACTTCCCATAAACAGAAAAGTCATCCATGAAAACCTCAATAATCTTTTCACAAAAATCAGAGAATATAGCAGTCATACATCTTTTAAAGGTAGCACGTGCATTACATAAACCGAAAGGCATACATCTATAAGCAAATGTTCCAAAAGGACAAGTAAAAGTGGTCTTTTATTGATCAGATTGTAAAACATGTATTTGTGAAAAGCCAGAGTATCCATCAAGGAAGCAAAAATGTGTGTGCTTAGATAATCTTTCTAACATTTGATCGATAAAAGGCAAAGGGTAATGATCTTTTCTAGTAGCTTTATTTAATTTTCTATAATCAATTACCATTCAATGAACATGACTTATCCATCTACTATCAGCTATAGGATAGATTATACCTTCTTCCAGAAGTTTCAATATTTCTGTTCTTACCACTTCTTTCATTTTCGGATTTAACCGACATTAGTGATCAACAACGGGTTTAGCATCAGGTTACATATTAATCTTGTGCTGATATAGAGTGGGACTAATGCCCTTAAGATCATCAAGAGTATGTCCAATAGTAGCCCTGTGCTTCCTTAGAACTTTCAATAATCTTTCTTCTTCATGTTCTGAAAGATTAGCACTAATAATAACATGATATATCTTCTTTTCATCAAGATAAGCATATTTCAGAGTGTCTGGGAATTGTTTTAGTTCAAACACAGGATCACCTTTAGGTGGAGGAGGACCTCCTAGAGTTTCAATAGGAAAATTGTGTTTAAGCAGAGGTGGTTGTTGGAAAAAGGTTCTATCTATTTCATTTCTTTCGCGCATATGCAAATCATTTTCATGGTCTAGAAAATATTGTTCCAAAGGATCAGTAGGAGGCACAACAATAGATGTAAGACCAATAATTTCATCCTTACTAGGCAAATCTTTCTTACGAGGTTGTTTACTAAACTTGGAAAAATTAAACTCATGAGATTCATCCCCAAAGCTAACAACGACAGTTTGTTTCTCACAATCTATTTTAGCATTGATGGTGTTCAAGAAAGGTCTACCAAAAATAATGGGGCAAAAGTCATCTTGTGGGGTGCTAAGAACAAGAAAATCAGTAGGGTATTTTATTTCCCCACACAAGACTTCAACATCTTTAATAATCCCAATTGGTGATATAGTATCTCTATTAGCAAGTTTAATAGTAACATCTATGTCTTCTATTTCAGCAGGTGCTATTTCATCTTTAATTTCTTGATATAAGGAGAAAGGAATAACACTCACACTAGCACCTAGGTCACATAACCCATGATAACAGTGATCTCCTATCTTAACTGAGACAACAATCATGCCAACAACTGCTCTATGTTTATCTTTTCCTTCAGGTTGAAATTCTAGAAGCTTCACCACAGAAGTAAATAACATGCCCATCAATATTATCCACTAAGAGATCTTTAACCATAGAAATGCTAGGTTCAACTTTGATTTGTTCAGATGGTTTGGGCGTTCTAACATAACTTTCGTTAACCACAGTTGAAGCTTTAACGTGTTCCTTCATCCTAATAGGGAAAGGTGGTTTTTCAATATAAGCAGTGGGAACAACTGGATCAACATTGTAAATAATAGTTTCTTCCTTAGCTTTTACTGGTTCTTTAATTTCTTCTTTAATTGGTGGGTGATATTTAAACCACTTCTCCTTAGGGAGATCAACATGAGTAGCAAAATATTCACAAAAGGAAGCTACTATCTCAGAGTCAAGTCCATATTTAGTGCTAAACTTTCGAAAAGCATCGGTATTCATAAAAGATTTAACACAATCAAACTTAGGTTCAATACTTGACTCTTTACCTTCTTTGAGTTCCCAATATTCAGAGTTGCGTTTAATTCTTTCTAAAAGATCCCACCGGAATTCAATAACCTTCTTCATAAAAGAACCAGTACAAGAAATATCGAGCATGGATTGATCATTACGAGAAAGCCGAGCATAAAAATTCGGAATAATAATTTGTCTTGAGAGCTCATGATTGGGGCATGAATATAACATTGACTTAAGCCTCCCCCAAGCTAGAGTGATACTTTCTCCTTCACGAGTGATGATGCCATAGACCTAGGGTAGGGTCATAGGCCTGACCTATACGCCCCACCAAAGGTCACTACCCTAGAAGCAAAGACATTCAAAGAACAGCAGAGAGTATCAATTGAAGTCGTCGAGTGCAATCCACTCGACCAGTCATCTCACTCGGATACCCCTCCCTCCTAATTTCACTCGACCAAGATGAAGCCATTCGACTATATAGGAAACCACTCGACCTGCAGGAGACCATGAGTCACTCAGGACAGCAACGGTCAGGCGTCCACTCCGTAGTCTTAAAGGTCATTAAATACACTTTATAGCTGGCGTTATCCGTAACATCCTATCTTAATGTACATTGAACCCATGTAATGGAGGTAGGCTGGGGTCCTGGCGCACTCTATATAAGCCACCCCCTCATCTGGGACAAGGGTTCGCACCCCATGTAACACACACCCATATTCCAGTCGACCGCCTAAGGGCACCAAGACATAGGGCTTTTACCTCCTCAGAGAGGGGCCTGAACTCGTAAAATCATGTGTACAACCTCGCCGTAGCTAGGGCCTCGCCTCCATATACGTACCCCTATTCTTACTGTCAGACTTAGTACCATGACAGTTGGCGCCCAC
The DNA here is from genome assembly GCF_002162155.2 of Triticum dicoccoides. Classification (NCBI taxonomy): domain Eukaryota; kingdom Viridiplantae; phylum Streptophyta; class Magnoliopsida; order Poales; family Poaceae; genus Triticum; species Triticum dicoccoides. The sequence goes on from NC_041381.1 coordinate 394,376,839, forward strand.
TGTGGGGCAAAGCGTCTTAGCGACTTCCGGCGAGGTTGCATTTTCTCCGATCTTCATCAACATGGTTTCCGGCGGCGGTTTGATCATGGGCCGCGAGTTCCGACTCGGCACACTCATTTTCGTCGCCGACGACTCCACCTGGCTCAAGGAAGCCCCCCTCGATGTTGAGGCTCTCCCGATCCATGGTTCGTCGCACTTCCACACGAGTGCCTGCGGTGTCCTCCTTCGGCAGCCGTCGACCCCGTATCGGCCGGTCCTCACAGTGCCTTCTCACTCCACTGGGCGCCGCCGCAAGCGATCCGGTCGGTCGCGGCTCCAGTGGTGGGTGAAGCACGCGGTGGCTCATCAGACGGCCACCCTCTAAGTTGCGGCAATCGAGCCCGACGTTTTTCACTACGGTCCAGTCGACCTGTCGACTAACTTTGCAGACACATTTTCCGACAGCGGGAGAGAAAAGGGTCTTGATAACCCACAAGTATAGGGGATAATTGTAGCCTATTTCGATAAGTAAGAGTGTCGAACCCAACGAGGAGCTAAAGGTAGAACAAATATTCTCTCAAGTCCTATCTGCCACTGATACGACTCTACGCACGCTTAGTGTTCGCTTTACCTAGAACAAGTATGAAACTAGAAGTACTTTGTAGGTGTTGTTGGATAGGTTTGCAAGATAATAAAGAGCAAGTAAATATAAACTAGGGGCTGTTTAGATAAAGATGCAATAAAGTAAATATAGTGAGTGTGGAAAAGTGGTGGTAGGAGTTGTGAAATTTTTCCTAAGCAATTGACTACTTTACTAGCCCGATAGCAAGTTTTATGTGGGAGAGGCATAAGCTAACATACTTTCTCTTCTTGGGATCATATGCACTTATGATTGGAACTATAGCAAGCATCCACAACTACTAAAGATCATTAAGGTAAAACCCAACCATAGCATTAAAGCATCAAGTCCCTTTTATCCCATACGCCACAACCCCCTTACTCGGGTTTATGCTTCTGTCACTCAAGCAACCCACTATAAGCGAATCATGAACGTATTGCAACACCCTACAATGGGAATCCCTCACGCTTGCGCGACACGGAGGGCACAATAGGACAACAACATGACCACAAGCAAATTAAACAAATCATAGCAATTCATCAATCACCGGTAGGACAATGAAAATCTACTCAGACATCATAGGATGGCAACACATCATTGGATAATAATATGAAGCATAAAGCACGATGTTCAAGTAGAGGGTACAATGGCTTGCGGGAGAGTGGAGCGCTGAATATATATGGGGGAAGGTGATGGAGATGTTGGTGAAGATCATGATGATGATGATGGCCCCCGGCAGCGCTTCGGCGCCACCGGAAGCAAGGGGGAGAGAGCCCCCCTTCTTCTTCTTCTTCCTTGACCTCCTCCCTAGATGGGAGAAGGGTTTCCCCTCTGGTCCTTAGCTCCCATGGTGTGGGAGGAGCGAGAGCCCCTCCAAGATTGGATCTCTCTCTCTCTCTCTCTTTCTGCGCTCCCGAATTCTGCCCTGGCACCGTTTCTTTTATATCCAGAGATCCGTAACTCCGATTGGATTGAAACCTTCGCCCAAATATTTTTCCAAAAATTAGCTTTCTTGCGGCCAAAGAAGAGTATCAACCGCCTTACGATGGGCCCACGAGGGTCAGGGGCGCGCCCAATATAAGTGGGCGCACGGGCCACCCTCGTGGCCACCTCGGGCACCGTCTCGTGTTGATTTTACATCCCCAAAATCATAAATATTCCAAAAATAAGCTCCGTCGGTTTTTATCCCGTTTGGACTCCGTTTGATATTGGGTTTCTGCGAAACATAAAACATGCAACAGACAGGAACTGGCACTGGGCACTGGATCAATATGTTAGTCCCAAAAATAGTATAAAAAGTTGCCAAAAGTATATGAAAGTTGAATAATATTGGCATGGAATAATCAAAAATTATAGATACGACGGAGACGTATCAACATCCCCAAGCTTAATTCCTGCTCGTCCTCGAGTAGGTAAATGAAAAAAAAAGATAATTTTTGATGTGGAATGCTACCTAGCATAATATTGATCATATGTCTAATCATGGTATGAATATTAAGACACGAGTGATTCAAAGCAATATTCTATCATTTGACATAAAAACAATAATACTTCGAGCATACCAGCCAAGCAATTATGTCTTATCGAAATAACATAGCCAAAGAAAGCTTATCCCTACAAAATCATACAGTTTGGCCATGCTTCATTTTCATCAAACAATGTGCTCCCATCATGCACAACCCCGATGACGAGCCGAGCAATTGGTTCATACTTTTTAACGCACTTCAGCTTTTTCAGCTCTTACGCAATACATGAGCGCAAGCCATGGACATAGCACTATATGTGGTATATGGTGGTGGTTGTGAAGACAAAAAGGGAGAAGATAGTCTCACATCAACTAGGTGTATCAACGGGCTATGGAGATGCCCATTAATAGATATCAATGTGAGTGAGTAGGGATTGCCATGCACGGATGCACTAGAGTTATAAATATATGAAAGCTCAAACTGGAAACTAAGTGGGTGTGCATCCAACTTGCTTGCTCATGAAGAGCTCGGGCATTTGAGGAAGCCCATCATCGGAATATACAAGCCAAGTTCTATAATGAAAATTCCCACTAGTATATGAAAGTGATAACTCAAGAGACTCTCTATATGAAGAACATGGTGCTATTTGAAGCACAAGTGTGGTAAAAGGATAGTAACATTGCCCCTTCTCCCTTTTTCTGTCATTTTTTTATTTTCTCTTTTTTTGGTGGGCTTCTTTGGCCTCTTTTTTATTTGGGCTTCTTTGGCCTCTTTTATTTTTCGTAAAGTCCGGAGTCTCATCTCGACTTGTGGGGGAATCATAGTCTCCATCATCCTTTCCTCACTGGGGCAATGCTCTAATAATGATGATCATCACACTTTTATTTACCTACAACTCAATATTACAACTCGATATCTAGAACAAACATATGACTCTATATGAATGCCTCCGGCGGTGCCTCTAGCATAGCAATGACATCAAAAAACGGACAAGCCATGAAAACATCATGCTAGCTATCTTACGATCATGCAAAGCAATATGACAATGAATGCTCAAGTCATGTATATGATGATGATGGAAGTTGCATGGCAATATATCTCGGAATGGATATGGAGATGCCATGATAGGTAGGTATGGTGGCTGTTTTGAGGAAGATATAAGGAGGTTTATGTGTGATAGAGTGTATCATATCACGGGGTTTGGATGCACTGGCGAAGTTTGCACCAACTCTCGAGGTGAGAAAGGGCAATGCACGGTACCGAAGAGGCTAGCAATGATGGAAGGGTGAGAGTGCGTATAATCCATGGACCCACATTAGTCATAAAGAACTCATATACTTATTGCAAAAGTTTATTAGCCCTCGAAGCAAAGTACTACTACGCTTGCCCCTAGAGGGATAGATTGGTAGGAAAAGACCATCGCTCGTCCCCGACTGCCACTCATAAGGAAGACAATCAAAGAAACACCCCATGCTTCAATTTGTCACACAACTGTTACCATACATGCATGCTACGGGACTTGCAAACCTCAACACAAGTATTTCTCAATTTCACAATTAATCAACTAGCACAACTCTAATATCACCACCTTTATATCACAAAATTATTGCAAGGAATCAAACATATCATATTCAGCGATCTACAAGTTTATGTAGGATTTTATGACTAACCATGTGAATGACCAATTCCTGTCATCTCTCTAAATAGATATAAGTGAAGCAAGAGAATTTAATTCTTTCTACAAAATATATGCCCACACTCTAACAAATATAAGTGAAGCAAAAGAGCATTCTACAAATGGCGGTTTTCTATGTGAAGAGAAACAGGCAATCCAAACTTCAAATGATATAAGTGAAGCACATGAAGCATTCTATAAAGCCATACTCAAAAGATATAAGTGAAGTGCAATGAGCATTCTATAAATCAATCAAGGAGTATTTCATACCAGCATGGTGCATAAAATAAAAATGAAAACTAAATGCAAAAGACGCTCCAAGACTTGCACATATCGCATGAACGAAACGAATACGAAAACATACCGGTACTTGTTGAAGAAAGAGGGGATGCCTTCCGGGGCATCCCCAAGCTTAGACACTTGAGTTTCCTTGAATATTTACTTGGGGTTCCTTGGGCATCCCCAAGCTTGAGCTCTTGCCTCTCCTCCTTTTCCTCATATCGAGACCTTCTCGATTAAACACTTCATCCACACAAAACTTCAACACAAAACTCGGTAAGATCCATTAGTATAATAAAGCAAATCACTACTCTAAGTACTGTTGCAAACCAATTCATATTTTGTTTTTACATTGTGTCTACTGTAATATAGCTTTTCCATGGCTTGATCCACTGATAGAAATTGATAGTTTCATCAAAACAAGTAAACTATGCATCAAAAACAGAATCTGTCAAAAACAGAATAGTCTGTAGCAATCTGAACATTCACCATACTTATGGTACCCCACAAATTCTACAAAAATTAGGAAAAATAATAAATTTGTACAGCAAGACAGTTCAAAATAAATCAGAACCATTTGATGTTTCAGTAACAAATGTAAAATCGTGCACTACAGCCAATGTTTCTGTCCTGCACCATACAAACCAACAAGCATTGTAAACATCCTAAAGTCAAACCTTAGCACATTATTTTTATAATACAATGGAATTTTACAAGGGGATAATTATTTTTGTTGAAAATTTTCTGTAATCAAGATTCGCAAAGTTTCCGTGAGCATGAACAAAGTTCAAGGCTAGCTCCCACTTTAACAATGCTCGTCTTTCTCACTTTCGGTTTCCTTTTTGAATTTTTTTTGGGTTCCCCTCTTTATTTTTTTTGTTTTTAGACTATATAAAAGCACTAAACAGAAATAAATGACTCTCTAAAACTTCCAGGTTGTCTCCCTGGCAGCGCTTTCTTTAAAGCCATTAAGCTAGGCATATAGTGCTCAATTAATGAATCCACCCGGATCCCAAGGTATATCAAAGCCAATTTTAATTAACAATGATTTGTGATTTAGTAGTGAGCACAAAGTAACATATATCATGCAACAACAAAGTCTAACTCTCTTCCTATGCATCGGCATGTCATAAAAGAACAATTCATGCACACCAAGTAAAGGCCAATGCATAGTATAAACAGTTTCTTGCAATTTCATCGTACTGGAAACATAGAGAGGTGGGGGTATAGTTCCTCTCTCATAATAATTGCAAATAGGAGCAGCAAGCACATGCATATTATATCTATCAAAATCATCATGTGTAGTAGTAAAACGCAACACATCAATATAATCCTTAATAAGGGCAAACTTCTCCGATATAGTGTAGTTTGGAGAATTCAAAAACATAATAGTACTATCATGCATGGGTGCAATAGAAATGATTTCATGTTTAACATAAGGAACTATAACAAGTTCATCTCCATAATCATCATTCATATTGGCATCTTGGCCACAAGCATAACAAGCATCATCAAAAAGGGATATTTCAAGAGAATCAATGGGATCATAACAATCATCCTTCGGTAAGCACGAAGGGGAATTAAACAATGTATGAGTTGAAGAGTTACTCTCATTAGAAGGTGGGCACGGGTAGCTAATCTGCTCTTCCTCCTTTTGTTCTTCGCTCTCCTCGTCATCTTTTTCATCCAATGAGCTCACAGTTTCATCAATTTCTTCTTCCTGCAAAACATTAGTCTCTTCTTGGACAGCGGAGACTTTCTCAATAAATGCATCAAAATTGGAATTGTATTCATAATTCTCATAGCAATATTTAAGTATAGCAAAATTTTCAGGTCTATAAACTGAATCATCAAAATCGTCAAACTCTTTAAACACCGATTCAATCTCATAAGCACCCATAAAAGCAACAAATTCTTCTATTTGCTCCACATCATAGTAATCATATATACCATTAGCATAAGAAGCCAAGGTTTTATCATCATTAAATTTGCATGAAAAGGAAAGGTGTGGAGCCTTCATCCTAGAGCAACAAGTATAATCATATCTCAAGCATAGTTGCCTAGCATACCAATACAACATATAAATTTGATCCCATAATAGTTTCCCTTTTTGAGTCAAGCAATAATCCCTAAAGTATTCGCGTTGAACCAACGTGTCTCCCATAACATAATTGAATGGGGTTTTCTCAGGATTATCGAAGTAGTACATAATTTCTTTCACATAACGAGCATCGAGGGTTTTAGGAGGTTCCCCATCTCCATGAGTAGCAAGTACACCTAATTGTTTTTGGTATTTCGTGTTCCATATCCATAACTGAAGATCGAGAACAACTAAGAACAACAAATAAAAATTACTTAGTGATAAAGCAAACAAGCACACACGAGAATATTCACCCCACGCTATGACTCCCCAGCAACGGCGCCAGAAAAAAGGTCTTGATAACCCACAAGTATAGGGGATAATTGTAGCCTCTTTCGATAAGTAAGAGTGTCGAACCCAACGAGGAGCTAAAGGTAGACCAAATATTCTCTCAAGTCCTATCTGCCACTGATACGACTCTACGCACGCTTAGTGTTCGCTTTACCTAGAACAAGTATGAAACTAGAAGTACTTTTAGGTGTTGTTGGATCGGTTTGCAAGATAATAAAGAGCAAGTAAATATAAACTAGGGGCTGTTTAGGTAAAGATGCAATAAAGTAAATATAGCGAGTGTTGAAAAGTGGTGGTAGGAGTTGTAAAATTGTCCCTAAGCAATTAACTACTTTACTAGACCAATAGCAAGTTTTATGTGGGAGAGGCATAAGCTAACATACTTTCTCTTTTTGGATCATATGCACTTATGATTGGAACTCTAGCAAGCATTCGCAACTACTAAAGATCATTAAGGTAAAACCCAACCATAGCATTAAAGCATCAAGTCCCCTTTATCCCATATGCCACAACCCCCTTACTCGGGTTTATGCTTCTGTCACTCAAGCAACCCACTATAAGCGAATCATGAACGTATTGCAACACCCTACAACAGGAATCCCTCACGCTTGCGCGACACGGAGGGCACAATAGGACAGCAACATAACCACAAGCTGTAACACCCCGAGCCCGGTGCTTCAGATGCCTTCATTGTTTTCCGAGATTCGTTGTGCGATTTGTTTTGTTCATTGCATTCATCCTTGCATCATGTGCATTGCATCATGTCATCATGCCATCATGCCATTTAATTTTTAAAACTCAGCTAAATAAATTGCATGGATCTTCGGTCCATTTAAATCGAGGGAAGGGTGACTTCTCTTTATCACATACCCTCCTGATATTTAGGGAGCTATAATAAAATTATTCCATTTATTTGGAAATCACCAAAACACACTTGCAAAATGAATCCCATGCCTTTTCTGCTCCGAGTTGACCTAAAAACCTTGCCAATAATTATTTCGTCATTTTCCGGAGCTCCATCAAAAATACGAACATTTTTGGACCTTCCTTTTATCAAGTCCTAGTTCAAACCCATTTGAATTAAATTCAAATGAGTTTGAATTTAAATCTTTCAATCATGCCTCTTTTATTTTCCTGGATCGAGCTCATTTTTGCGAGTTCGGGAAAATAATCCCCATGCCCAGGTCCCTTCTCTAACCTTTTTCTTTCTTTCCTTTTCTTTCTTTATTTTTTTTCTCTCTTCTGTCATGTGTGTGAGGGAGAGAGAGATTCCAGCCCAGCCCAGCCGACCATTTGGGTCTCCTGTAGCTGTAGCCCAAGGCCCAGCCGCCCCCACCAATCCCTCCTAACCCTAGCCCGAACCCCCTGCCCGATCCCCCACTATCCCTCGTCTCCTCCCTCGCGCCGTCACCACGCACGAGAGGAGCGCCTCGCCCGATCCCTTCTGCCTCCTCCTCACTCGCCTCCCTGCCATAGCTGCGTCAAGCCGCCGTCCTCTCCTCGCCGGTGCGCCCCCCCTCCATTCCGGCGCCGGGAACGGAACCCCGCGCCCGGATCTCGCCTCCACCACCATGCGCCGCGCGCCCAACCTCCTTCCTCACCTTCCTCTGGTCCTCCTCCTCACCTCGTGCCCGGCGCCAGCCATGGCCGCCTCGCTGTTGCTCCCCGTGCTGCAAGGCCCGATCACCCCTTCCCCTCGTCGCCTCCATCCCTTTTCCCCCGTCGCCTCTGCGCGCGAGCGCCGCGTGCCCACGCCTCCCGATCGAGCTCGTCGCTCCCTCCTCCTCGTCCCTGCCGTCTTCGGTGCCGCGCTGGCGAGCGCCATCGCCGGAGCTGCTCCTTTTGCCGAGCGCCACCTCGCAGCCATCCCCGACGCGCCTTGCCCCCTCAGCCTCGCCAAGCTTGTCGAGCCTCGCCTTTGCTCGAGTCCGAGGGCCCCGCCTCCCGCGTCTCCTCCCGCCGCGCCGGCCTCTCCTTCCTTGCGTCGCTCCACTAGGCAGCCACCGTGCCAGGACCTCCTCGCCCACCTCCTCGTCGTGGCTCTGCCTCCACTAGCAGCCTCCTGCTGCCTGTCATCTCCATGGCCTTGAGCAGCCCAAGGCCCGGGCGTTCTATCCCTTTCACATAACTGTTGACCCGAGGAGACCACCGCCAAGTTCCATCAAGCCGACCGTGTACGTCTACCGTCACCGTGGGTTTTCATCAAGTTTGGCTACAGCACAAAGATATGTGCAACTACGCGGATTCGCCGAGTACGACTACTCATGGGACCCGTCAAGTTCATCTACGGGCATGTACGACTACACCTGGTGATGCGACAAGTACCCCGACAACGTGTACCTCGACGACCCGCCAAGAACCCTTCGGATCGCCAAGTTCATCTACGGAACGTGTACCACTACGCCCAAGTTCCACTACAAGATGTACCATCTACCGTTGCCCGAAGACCCGTGTACCACTACCGACGCCGTGTACGACTAATTCCCACTACGACCCGTGAATGACTACTTCCCTCGATGAACGCGAACCGTCCGGAAATGCTCGCTTCCAAGGTATAACCGCCGAGACGACCGACCGTGAACGAATGCATGTGTTGAATGAGATGCACTGTTTGCACCGTGTCCGAATTGTCACTCGTTTCCATGCCGCCGTCCCGTGGGAAACCGGAAGCCGGGATCACCCCACCATCTTGCATGACTCGCTCACACTCACTTCCTTTTGCACCGGTATCTCCGTGAGCTACCGGAACCGATAGGTTGCCGTGGCATCATTTTCGGATATGTTGCCGTGGCATCATTTTCGGATATGTTGCCGTGGCACCATTTTCGTTATCGTTGCCGTGGCACCCCTTTCGTTCCACCACGGTGACAAATACCTTGTTTCAACATGCTCATGTTAACGTTTTCTTAAAATTGCATAAACTTGCATATGTCATCCGCATCATGATAACAACAATTAAAATGGTTAAAATTCTTGTTGCATTAAACTACTATATGACATGGGGATTTTCCGGAATTGTTGTTTGTTGTTTCCGGCCTCACTTAAACTTGCCTAAATAGTTAGTTTATTTATGCTCCACCTCTTGCCATGTTTAATAACATTTAATATTGTTGAGTACCTAACCAAGAGAGAACTAAATAATTGATGTGGTGTTCCGTCAATATGCAACTCGTTGCATATTGAGCTCCACTTAAATTGTAGTGTTGTTTGCTTTACTTTGCCATGCCATCCTCATTAAACCGGACATGCATCATCCTTGGTTGTGCATCATGCCATGCTTATGTGATGGTTGTTTACCATATTGTTTGCTTCTTTCCAGTTTGCTTCTCTTAGCTTCGGTTTCGTTCCGGAGTTGTGAGGATTCGTTCGACTATGTTCGTTTGTCTTCTTCATGGACTCGTTCTTCTTCCTATCGGGATTTCAGGCAAGATGACCTTTACCCTCGATATCACTTCTATCTTTGCTTGCTAGTTGCTTCGTTCTATCGCTATGATGCGCTGCCTACCCCTTGTTTACCATGTCTCCCATATTGCCATGTCAGCCTCTAACCTTTTCACCCTTCCTAGCAAATCGTTGCTTGGCTATGTTACCGCTTTGCTCAGCCCTCTTATAGTGTTGCTAGTTGCAGGCGAAGTTGAAGATTGCTCCATGATGGACAAGATTATGATTGGGATATCACAATATCTCTTATTTAATTAATGCATCTATATACTTGGTAAAGGGTGGAAGACTCGGCCTTATGCCTGGTGTTTTGTTCCACTCTTGCCGCCCTAGTTTCCGTCATATCGGTATTATGTTCCCGGATTTTGCGTTCCTTACGCGGTTGGGTGATTTATGGGACCCCTTGACAGTTCGCTTTGAATAAAACTCCTCCAGCAAGGCCCAACCTTGGTTTTACCATTTGCCTACCTAAGCCTTTTTCCCTTGGGTTCTGCAGACTCAAGGGTCATCTTTATTTTACCCCCCCGGGCCAGTGCTCGTAGTGAGTGTTGGTCCAACCTGTCAACCGCCGGTGGCCACCAGGGGCAACTCTGGGCTGGCCTACCGGAAGTTTGGACAATCCGGTGTGCCCTGAGAACGAGATATGTGCAGCTCCTATCGGGATTTGTCGGCACATCCGGGCGGCTTTGCTGGTCTTGTTTTACCATTGTTGAAATGTCTTGTAAACCGGGATTCCGAGTCTGATCGGGTCTTCCTGGGAGAAGGTCTATTCCTTCGTTGATCGTGAGAGCTTGTCATGGGCTAAGTTGGGACACCCCTACAGGGTATAATCTTTCGAAAGCCATGCCTACGGTTATAGGCAGATGGGAATTTGTTAATGTCCGGTTGTAGATAACTTGACACCAGATATGAATTAAAACGCATCAACAGCGTGTGTAGCCATGATGATCTCTTTTCGGCGGAGTCCGGGAAGTGAACACGGTTTTGGTTTATGTTTGGCGTAAGTAGGAGTTCAGGATCACTTCTTGATCATTGCTAGCTTCACGACCGTTCCATTTGCTCTCTTCTCGCTCTTATTTGCGTATGTTAGCCACCATATATGCTTAGTGCTTGCTGCTACTCCACCTCATTACCACTTCCTACCCATAAGCTTAAATAGTCTTGATCTCGCGGGTTTTGAGATTGCTGAGTCCTCGTGACTCACCAGATACTATCACAACAGTTGCAGGTGTCGATGATACCAGTGCAGGTGGATGCAACCGAGCTCAGATGGGAGCTCAACGAAGATCTTAGTTGTTGCTATGTGTTGTTTCTTGTTGATCAGTAGTGGAGCCCAGTCGGGACGATCAGGGATCTAGCAGTTGGGTTATCTTCTTTTCTTTTGGCTTCGTCCGTAGTCAGACTATGTGTGTACTCTGAATGATGTATGAATTATATGTTCATTGTGTGAAGTGGCGATTGTAAGCCAACTATTTATCCCATTCTTGTTCATTACATGGGATTGTGTGAAGATGACCCTTCTTGCGACAAAACCACAATGCGGTTATGCCTCTAAGTCGTGCTTCGACACGTGGGAGATATAGCCGCATCGTGGGTGTTACACAAGCAAATTAAACCAATCATAGCAATTCATCAATCACCGGTAGGACAACGAAAATCTACTCAGACATCATAGGATGGCAACACATCATTGGATAATAATATGAAGCATAAAGCACCATGTTCAAGTAGAGGGTACAGCGGGTTGCGGGAGAGTGGAGCGCTGAATATAGATGGGGGAAGGTGATGGAGATGTTGGTGAAGATGGCGGAGGTGTTGGTGAAGATCGCGGTGATGATGATGGCCCTCGGTAGCGCTCCGGCGCCACCGAAAGCAAGGGGGAGATAGTCCCCCTTCTTCTTCTTCTTCCTTGACCTCCTCCCTAGATGGGAGAAGGGTTTCCCCTATGGTCGTTGGCTCCCATGGTGTGGGAGGGGCGAGAGCCCCTCCGGGATTGGATCTGTCTCTCTGTCTCTCTCTTTTTCCGCACTCCCGGATTCTGCCCTGACACCGTTTCTTTTATATCCGTAGATCCGTAACTCCGATTGGATTGAAACCTTAGCCCAGATGTTTTTCAAAAAATTAGCTTTCTTGCGGCCAAAGAAGAGCATCAACTGCCTTATGACGGGCCCACGAGGGTCAGGGGTGCGCCCAGTATAAGTGGGCGCGCGGGCCACCCTCGTGGCCACCTCGGGCACCGTCTCATGTTGATTTTACTTCCCAAAAATCATAAATATTCCAAAAATAAGCTCCATCCGTTTTTATCCCGTTTGGACTCTGTTTGATATTGGGTTTCTGTGAAACATAAAACATGCAACAGACAGGAACTGGCACTGGGCACTGGATCAATATGTTAGTCCCAAAAATAGTATAAAAAGTTGCCAAAAGTATATGAAAGTTGAATAATATTGGCATGGAACAATCAAAAATTATATATACGACAGAGACGTATCAGGGAGCTGTGACCTCACGGCAGAAGTCCTTATGGTCGACTCCCATCGCAGCCCACCTGGTTTCCGTCACAGCGACGGCAATGGTGGCGGCGATGGCCCGTCATTCGGCCACGAGGAGTATCATCCCCAACTTCTCAAGTCGCAGCAGAGGGAAGAGCTGCACCACTGCAACGTGGAGGCCCTCCAGACCCCCACCGTAGGGGAGACCGCCGGGCCTTGGAGGTAGTGTGCCTGGCCATGCTGGTTAAGCACACTCGTTTGGAGAATCTCCAACATTCTCTCAATGAGCGTGCCCGTCGATTAATCCCTGAGTCCAGTCGACATCCACGATAGTTGTTTCCACCAGAAACTCAGGTATTCTGCACTCTGATCCAGAATCTTGCAGCTGCTGTGCATATCGCAGAGTTTATTCAGCTGTTCTGTTCAGAAGTTGGAAGGGGTTTGGAACAGATCAGAGCGCTACTCCGAGCAGCAGGAGACCTTAACTCCGCCGTTTCTCAGTCGCGGAACAGGATCCACAGCAGATCGGTAAGGGCAGATACTGTTTAGTTGGCACACAGCCCTGGGTCGCCTTTGCGATGTGAAGATCATGATCACCACTGAGATCGGCACCTGGGAAGAGCTCATGGAGAGTATGACCGTGAGTATGCCGCGACAACCACCGTCGAGCGCCTTCACCCTTTCGAGGGATGGGTCGTTCGCGCCCCCGCGGTATGATGACAGGCGTCTGTATGGTAATGACCGCAAAGTTCCAGTCGACCCAAGAGAGCCTAGTTTCGATGCAAGGTCAGTCCTTGTTATGGGTTTAGTCGACTGGAACAAAGCATACAAAGAGGGGTTGGATAGAGACATGCCAGCGGAAGCAGGGTCCATGTTTCTGGCCCTGAGTGTTTCGAAAGAGCCATCAGGGCCGCTGAGATCCCTCACAACTTCAGATTGGCGACTGGCGTCAGTAAGTTCACAGGAGAATCAAAGCCCGACACTTGGCTTGAAGACTACCGAGTGGCTGTGCACATTGGTGGCGGCAGCGATGAGGTAGCCATGAAGCACCTCCCTCTGATGCTTGAAGGTTTGATACATCTCCAACGTATCTATAATTTATGAAGCATTCATGCTATTATATTATCTGTTTTGAATGATTACGGGCTTTATTATACACTTTTATATTACTTTTGGGACTAACCTATTAACTTGAGGCCCAGCCCATATTGCTGTTTTATTGCCTGTTTCAGTATTTCGAAGAAAAGGAATTCAAATGGAGTCCAAACGGAATGAAACCTTCGGGAGCGTGATTTTTGGAAAGGATATGATCCGGGAGAATTGGATTTCAAGCCAGGGAAGGTTCAAGGAAGCCAGGAGATAGGAGGGCGCGCCCACCCCCCTGGGCGCGACCCCTGTCTCCTGGGCCCCTCAAGGCTCCCCCGACCGACTTTTTTCGCCTATATAAGTCCACGTACCCTAAAAACATAAAAAAACGGAAGATAGATCGGGAGTTCCGCCACCGCAAGCCTCTGTAGCCACCAAAAACCTCTCGGGAGCCCGTTCCGGCACCCTGCCGGAGGGGGGGATCCCATCACCGGGTGGCCATCTTCATCATCCCGACGCTCTCCATGACAAGGAGAGAGTAGTTCACCCTCGGGGCTGAGGGTATGTACTAGTAGCTATGTGTTTGATCTCTCTCTCTCTTTCGTGTTCTCTCTATGGCACGATCTTGATGTATCGCGAGCTTTGCTATTATAGTTGGATCTTATGATGTTTCTCCCCCTCTACTCTCTTGTGACGAATTGAGTTTTCCCTTTGAAGTTATCTTATCGGATTGAGTCTTTAAGGATTTGAGAACACTTGATGTATGTCTTGCCATGCTTATCTGTGGTGACAATGGGATATTCACGTGATCCTCTTGATGTATGTTTTGGTGATCAACTTGCGGGTTCCGCCCATGAATCTATGCATAGGGGTTGGCACATGTTTTCGTCTTGACTCTCCGGTAGAAAATTTGGGGCACTCTTTGAAGTACTTTGTGTTGGTTGAATAGATGAATCTGAGATTGTGTGATGCATATCGTATAATCATGCCCACGGATACTTGAGGTGACAATGGAGTATCTAGGTGACATTAGGGTTTTGGTTGATTTGTGTCTTAAGGTGTTATTCTAGTATGAACTCTATGATAGATTGAACGGAAAGAATAGCTTCATGTTATTTTACTACGAACTCTTGAATAGATGGGACAGAAAGGATAACTTTGAGGTGGTTTCGTACCCTACCATAATCTCTTCGTTTGTTCTCGCTATTAGTGTCTTTGGAGTGACTCTTTGTTGCATGTTGAGGGATAGTTATTGTAAGTGCATCTAGTGCCACCCCTAGTTGGTTTTGGAGTATTGACGACAAAGTTGGTTGAGGGACTAATGCGTTTGTGAGAATTGCAGGATAACGCAGGTAGTGTCCCTCATTGATTCGGTTTACCTACTGGAGATGACCCCTAAAAATGTATGAATACATTGAAGACAATGGTGGTATGAGATGATATTCATATTGAAGACTATGACATGAGAAGACATTGCGTGAAGACTATGGAGCGCGAAGACTGTGTGGCTTCATTGTTTCCTTTTCTTCTTTGTTGAGTCATAGGAACCACCGTACTGTTAAGTGGGGGTCCAAGTGAACTAAGTCAGAGTGACTGAAGTGATGCTCAACCCAAATCCTATGTCTTCGAGCGAAGACAATGAGAGCAAATCTTATCCAGAGCTGGATGAGTCAGCTTTACTTGTAGCCCAAGTAAAGTTGCCGCGTGTGTTTGAAATCTGACCGTTGGAACACATGTCAGTTCCTTAGTGATCCAGGGTCATTTCGGACAAATCAGGTCGGGTTGCCTTGTGGCTATAAATAGCCCACCCCCTACACCATAAATTGGCTGGCTGCTCAGAGTTAGTTTACGCCTTTTGTCGTTTTGAGAGCAACCCACCTTGAAGCCTTTGAGAGAGAAATCCTTGCGAGGACAAAGCCCAAACACCCAGAGCCAAAGAGTGTTAGGCATCACTGAAGTCTTTCTGTCTGTGTGACATGAAGACTTATTACACTTGAGGACTGTGTAGCCTCCAGCCGGTTAGGCGTCACGTTCTGAGCATCCAAGAGTCATTGTGGATTGCCGGGTGAACGAAGTCTGTGAAGGTTCGGAAGTCTACCTTGAAGACTTACCAGAGTGATTGGGCGAGGACTAAGTGTCCTTAGCTCAAGGGGAATAAGGTGAAGACACGGTCTTCTGAGTTGAATCTCAGCCTCCCTAACCAGACGTACAGTTGTCACAGCAACTGGAACTGGTCCAACAAATCCTGTGTCTTCAACAAGTGACTGGTTCTATCTCTTCCCTCCTTTACTTTGAGTTTGTCTACGTGAAGTCATTGCTTATCTGTCTTATCTGGTTGACTTCATTGCTTGACTACTATTGTTGATTGGCTTCATACCATCTTCCATCCTGATCCTACTACCTAGCTGCTATTAGTCTTCGTACGTTAACACTATTGCATACTTGACTATGGCTTGCTTGTTGTAGTTTATCTTCCGCTGCATATCAATTAAGTCATTTCTATTGTTTGTCTTCGAAACTTCCACGTTTTGAAGACTTTGATAAAAATCGCCTATTCACCCCCCTCTAGTCGATAACTAGCACTTTCAATTGGTATCAGAGCAAGGTACTCACTTGTTTTGTGTGATTCGGTTTAACCACCTGGAGTTTAGCTATGTTGACTCCAGGGATAATCAAAGTCTCCGCTGCTTGCCCCGTGTTCGATGGAACAGAATATCCCTACTGGAAGAATAAGATGCGCATGCATCTTGAAGCCATTGATGTCGACCTCTGGTATGTCGTCAAGAATGGTGTTCCCAAAACAGGTGAAGGTGTCACCCCTACTGATGTCAAGAAGTTCATTCAACTGGACTCGACTGCAAAGAACATCATCTGTGGTCATCTGACCAAAGGACAGTATGGCCGTGTGAGTGCTCTGGAAATGTCAAAGCTAGTCTGGGACTGGCTATCCAAGGTCAATGAAGGCGTCTCTACACAGAGAGACCAGAGGATCAGTGTTCTTCGCAATCTCTTCAACCGCTTCAAGAGAAACGACAATGGAAATGTCCAGCTCACATTTGATCGCCTCACCGACATCACAAATGAGCTTCAGGCTCTCGGCGCCACTGAGATCACCAAGCATGAAATCGTCAAGACGCTGCTGAGATCCCTTGACAGCTCCTTTGATACCCTTGCCCTCATGATACAAGAACGTCCTGACTTCAAGACTCTCGATCCATCTGATATACTTGAGAGGCTCAACACACATGAGTTCCAGCTTTCTGAGAAAAGAGATATCTATGGCCCCAACTATGACCGAACTCGTGCTTTGAAGGCAAAAGTTGTTTCCTCATCTGAAGAAGAAGAATCTGACTGCGGTTCTGATGATCCTGAAGACATTGGAAGGGAGCTTGCTATGCTTGTGAAGAAGTTCCAGAAATTCACCAAGAAGAAGGGCTTCAGAAAGTCTTCACGATCCAGTTCAAGAAATGATGAAGCTTCCACTCAAGATAACAAGAAGAGAACATGTCACAAGTGTAAGAAGCCGGGGCACTACATCTCTGAGTGTCCTCAGTGGGACAACGAGAAGAAGAAGAAGAAGAAGAGCAAGGAATATGACTCTGATGACAAGAAGAAGAAGAAATCATCAAAGTCTTCTTCCAAGTCCACATCAAAGTCCTCATCTCATAAGAAGAGCTCATCTGCAAGGCTCGTGCCTTTGTTGGCAAGGAAATGGATTCAGAGGAGGAGTCTGCGTCTGAGGAGGCAGAGGTGGAATCTGAAGCTGAGTCCGACTCTGGCGTTGCAAGTCTGGCTCTAGCCACAACCTACGTTGCAAAGTCCATATTCAACACTGAAGACAATGACTCCCACACCAACGCTGATGATGACAAGGACGATCCTGCTCCCACCTACTGCTTCATGGCACGCGGTGCCAAGGTAAAATCGCGCGATGCTTACTTTCAAACATCAAGTGAAGATGACTCTGATTGTGAATCTAAACCCAGCTACAAAACACTTGCTAAAATTGCTACTGAACAACAAAGGGCTATGGAACATACTCAAAAACTATTAGACAAAAGCGATGACCTGTTGGACGTGGAAATGACACATTCACAGTCCTTAGTTGAAGACATAAAAAATCTTCATGCCAAGTATCAAGAACTTGAAAGTCTTCATGAGACGCTCTCAGCCACTTATGAAAAGCTGTCCTATGATTATCTTTAAAGGAAGCAAGAGCTTGAGAAATTGAAAGCGACTCATGAGGATCTTCAAAAAGAGAATGAGTCATTTCGCGCTCAGTAGATCAGTCCCGCTCAGGATGGATTTGAACCACCGTGCTTAAAATGCAGTGATCATGATAGCGCTGTATCTGTTGCTGAATGTTCCACTGCTGCTAATGTTGCTCTGTCTTCAACTACTGATGTGGTAACTAACCCCTCCTCTGAGGATACCACTACTATTGCTGATGAAAATGCTAGGTTGAAGACATTGCTTGAAACAGGGATGTATAAAAGTCTGAAAGGGCATCAGACACTTTGTGATGTCCTCAAAAAGTAGATTCTGAACCGAAACCCTAGGAAAGAGGGTGTTGGGTTCGAGAGGAAAATGAATGCTGATGGTTCCTACTGGAAGCCTGAGTAGTATCCCAAAACCACATGGGTTGCTGCAAAGGAACGTTCAGTGGATCCATCCACTTTATCTGGCTTTACCTGTGCTAATCCTATTATCATTGATGAATCCTTTGATGCAAACTATAAATTGTTCAAAAATCAGAATGGTGAAGTGTTTGCCAGGTATATTGGTACTAACTACAGGAATGGACCGCCAATGAAGAAGATCTGGGTTCCCAAAAGCTGTCTTGAGAATCTTCCTGTGAATGTTGTCATGACACCACCAGGGAAGAAGACAAACCCCAGACCAAAGGCGTCACATGGTCCAACGGCTTCATACGGAAACAGGACTCACCTGAGTCACCCTAACGCCAATGTTTTGCAGGGAAATCACACTCAAACTTATGAATATGAGCATGTGTCTTCAAACCGCTATGTTCATAATACTAAGAACTTTTCTGCTTATTCATATGAGTATCATTCATCTCCTGCAAGGCTATTTGCTAGGGCTCCAAAGCCGAAATTCTCAGATGCTGCACTTAGACTCATTGCTTCTAAGCCACCCCTGAAAATGTGGGTGGTGAAGAAGAATTAACTCTCTTTTGCAGAATATGGTCTCCAGCCAGCAATCAAAGGCGTCCGATACTATTGCTGGGGACCTAAAACACAAAGGGACACATGATAAAATGACTTACTATGAGCTTTAATCTCATGCTAAAACTGTGATAATCCATGTGCACATCAAATGCTTATGCTTCACAACATACCTTGTGAAGCCTATCCTCCTAACCGCACTGTAGGGTATGACACCTCGTGCTTCAGAATGGATTATGGATAGCGGATGCACTAATCATATGACTGGTGATCGAAGTCTTCTCATGGACTCAACCTTATGTCCATCCGACAGGAGCCAAATCACATTTGCTGACACTGGTAAAGGCAAGGTATTGGGTCTAGGTAGAGTTGCAATCTCAAAGGACCAACACATGGATAAAGTGATGCTTGTTGAATCCCTTGGATTCAACTTAATGTCTGTCTCAATGCTTTGTGACTTAAACATGATTGTGATATTTGGAAAATATCGTTGCCTTGTACTAATGGAATCTGACAAGTCTCTAGTCTTTGAAGGGTATAGGAAAGGTGATCTATACATGGTAGATTTCTCAGCAGGTCCACAACTTGCCGTATGTCTTCTTGCAAAAGCTTCAGAATGCTGGCTCTGGCATCGAAGGCTGGGGCATGCTGGCATGAGGAACTTGCACACACTTGTCAAGAAGAAGCATGTCATAGGCATCGAAGGTGTCAAGTTCAAGGAAGATCATTTGTGGTGCCTGCGAAGCTGGGAAGATGACGAGGCCAAGCACCCCTCAAAGACAATCATGACGACATCTCAACCCTTTGAGCTATTGCACATGGACTTATTTGGCCCTACTCACTACTCCACCCTCACAACAATGACGTGTCTCTATGGCTTTGTTATTGTTGATGACTACTCAAGATATACATGGGTACACATAATTCTCTACAAGACTGAAGTACAAGATGTCTTCAGACGATTCACCAATCGAGCAATGAACAATTATGGCGTCAAGATCAAGCATATCAGAAGTGATAACGACACTGAATTCAAGAACACCGGCCTTGATCTTTATCTGGATACAATGGGAATCACTCATGAATTTTCTGCTCCATATACACCTCAGCAAAATGGCATTGTTGAGCGCAAGAACAGAATCCTCATTGAGATGGCTCGAACAATGCTCGATGAGTACAAGACACCAAGAAAGTTCTGGCCTGAAGCTATTGATACAACTTGTCACATCATCAACCGTGTCTACATCCATAAGCTTCTGGGCAAAACATCCTATGAGCTCCTTACTGGCAAGAAGCCAAATGTCAGCTACTTCAGAGTCTTTGGTGCTAGGTGCTGGATCAAGGATCCCCATCACAAGTCAAAATTTGAACCCAAAGCTCACGAAGGCTTCATGCTTGGCTATGGAAAGGATTCGCACTCTTACAGAGTCTTCAACCTCTTCCACTATAAATTTTTTGAAACTGTGGACGTGCGATTTGATGAAACAAATGTCTCACAACGAGAACTCCTGCCAAGCACACTAGATGAAGCTCCTTCCAGTGAATCCATTAAGCTGATGGGAACTGGTGAAATCATGCCGTCTGAAGCACAGCCTGAAGAGGAACTTATCATTTCTGCACCAAACCAACCTGAAGACAATGCTCAGACCGAAGACAATCCTTCCAATGATGACAATGATCAGCATGAGCAAGGTCTTCGTCCAGTTCATCCTCGTGTTGCAAATGAAGTACAAATTGAGAAGATAATTGATAGCATCAACGCACCTGGTCCGCTTACTCGATCAAGAGCAACACAGTTAGCAAATTTCTGTGGGCATTTTTCATTTGTATCAATATCTGAACCCAAGAAAGTTGCTGAAGCCTTTATGGAACCTGAATGGATTCAAGCCATGCAAGAAGAACTTCAACAGTTCAAGCTGAATAATATTTGGGAACTGGTCAAGCGCCCTGACCTCGCAAGCATAACATTATTGGCACAAAATGGATATATCGGAACAAACAAGATGAGCATGGTCAAGTCGTCAGAAACAAAGCACGTCTTGTGGCACAAGGATATACTCAAGTTGAAGGAATTGACTTCGATGAAACATTTGCTCCTGTGGCTAGGCTTGAAGCTATTCGCATACTGCTAGCCTATGCTAATCACCACAACATCTTGATATATCAAATGGATGTGAAAAGTGCTTTCCTCAATGGCAAAATTGAAGAAGAAGTGTATGTTGCTCAACCACCTGGCTTTGAAGATCCAAAATATCCTGATATGGTGTACAAACTAAACAAAGCACTGTATGGCCTCAAACAAGCTCCTCACGCTTGGTATGATACAATCAAAGACTTCCTGAAGAGCAAAGGCTTCAAACCTGGATCCCTAGATCCCACACTCTTCACGAAGACATATGATGGTGAACTGTTTGTGTGCCAAATATATGTGGATGACATAATCTTCGGCTGCACCAACCAGAAGTACAGTGATGAGTTTGGATACATGATGCAAGAGCAACATCAGATGTCCATGATGGGTGAGCTGAAGTTCTTCCTTGGTCTTCAAATTTGTCAGCAAAGAAATGGCATCTTCATATCTCAAGAAAAATATCTCAAAGATTGCCTGAAGAAGTTCGTAATGCAAGATTGCAAAGGTTACACGACGCCAATGCCAGCCAAACATCATCTTGGTCCCGACGACAATGGTAAAGAGTTCGATCAAAAGGTATACCGCTCCATGATTGGTTCTTTACTTTACCTATGTGCATCTAGGCCAGATATTATGCTTAGTGTTTGCATGTTTGCTCGATTCCAAGCGGCACCAAAGGAATCGCATCACTTAGCTGTGAAGCGAATTCTTAGATATTTGGCTTACACCTCAACACTCGGATTATGGTATCCAAAGGGCTCAAGGTTTGATCCGGTTGGATTCTCGGATGCTGATTATGCTGGTGACAAGGTGGATCGCAAGTCTACATCAATCACATGTCATTTTCTTGGTCGATCACTTGTCTGTTGGTCTTCAAAGAAGCATAATTGTGTATCACTCTCAACTGCTGAATCTGAATACATTGCTGCTGGATCCTGTTGTGCTCAGCTTCTATGGATGAAGCAAACTCTCAAGGACTATGGCATCAACCTGAAACAAGTACCTCTCTTCTACGACAACGAAAGCGCCATCAAGATTGCCAACAATCCAGTTCAGCACTCGAAGACAAAGCATATTGAAATTCATGTCATGAAGAAAGATATTGACATCATTCACGTCAACACTGAAGAACAACTGACATATATCTTCACAAAGCCCTTGGATGAGAAAAGGTTTTGCAAGTTACGATGTGAGCTAAATATCTTGGAATCCTCTAATGTCCTGTGATCAGGCACACATCCTAACACTTATGCATGTTGATGACTTAGATGTGCAACACACGAAGTAAGGTATATCTTCAATCAATGAAGACTTACTTTCTGAGTGTGAATACATTAACATGGAATTTGACTTCAGAGCGCCACGATAATTGTGCATCGTGTCTGGGTCTAATACTTCCTATACGGTGGGTAACGCCACCACCAAATTTCTCTGTTTGAAGTGTTTCACTCATGGCGTTACTTTTGCAAAGACTTCTCATTTGGTTTGTCTTCAGCTTCAATTTATCTTCATGATTTTCTGCGCTATGGTGATTTGATTGCATATATATATACTAGTGTCCTATCCTCTATAGCATTCACTTATAGCTATGTCTTCAAGTTGAATCTTTTGAACTAAGTGAATGTGATCGGACCCTAACCTCTCTGTGCTTTCTATCTCAAACTCTATCTGTCCAAATCATATGCATTCTATCGAAACTGTCGAATGTCTTCTCTGCGTCCTAGTCAGCAGAAGGCAAAGAGACAAACATTAAATTTGTTTTAAATGACTTATCCTTATTATTGAAATCCGGAGAAGCTGGAGCAACTCTCTGACAAACTTGGCGGGCGTGGGAACGTGGGATAACTCTGAGTATGTTGCATGCTTGCCACGTGTCTCACGGATGTGAACAGACAGGGGCACCTGCGTAATTGCGCTGTGCCGCACACCTAGTTATAAATACGTGTCCCCTGCGGTCAAGAAAACCTTCTTCCACCTCTCCACCTCGTCAAAACCCTAGCGCCACCGCTAGCTCTCGACGCCGCCGCCGACGAAGCGCTTAGCTGCCGCGACTTCTCTGACGCCGTCCTCACGCCGGCCGCGAGCATCATCCACTCCGCCGCCACCGTAGGTGTCCTCCGTCGCCAAGTTAGGGCACGATGGACTGAACTGCTCGGTCTCCAAATTCTTCCCATCTAGCAGTTCTTCGTGTGGTAAATATAACTCTATTTTTACCAGCTTTTTGATCCTCAATGATTCATCCAATTTACCAAAATTGGTTTCTATCTATACAAAGTTAGATCTACTCTGTCTGCATCTCATACTGCCTAGTATATTCACTTAAGCTTCACATCTAGTTAGATTCCTCACTTGTACTTATTCACGGATTCGTACAAATCTGGAACCGACTTTCAACATATAAGTGAATGTCTTCGCAACATGAGGTCAATGTCTTCAAATTGATTTATCTTCAAAATCTTCTGAGAATGCATATGACCTCTTCCCCTTCCCTCACATCTCTAATGCTGTCACAGGTACATGTCCGTGGGAGAATCCCTAGGTTCTCATAGTCTGCATTCGTTTGCAGAATTCTTACAGCAACACATTGATTCTCCTGAAGCCAGTTCCTGTCTGACCAGCAAGCGAAAGCCTTTGAAGCCTTTGAACATATTGAAACCGTTCAGTTTGAAGTTCATGGCTACGGAGAAATCTGTTAGGAAGGGTGGAATACAACGTCGTGGGGGAACTTCAAAGGATCTGCCTGATGATCTTGCAGAAATCTACAAAACAGATCCTGAAGAGGATTACAATCAGCGCAAGACTCGAATCCAATGGATTCGACGCTATTGGGCTGAACAGTGGTACAAGTACAAGTTTGTGACCCAGGAGTACGCCGAGAAAAATGCTATCAAGAGCCCTTGGGGTGATATTCTCTATCGAGGCCTTCCCCCCAAGAACAAAGCTGAAGCCATTGCGCAAGAATTCTATCCTTGCATGGTCCGTGGACCACAGCCTGAAGAAGCCAACCCATCATCATTGCTCTGATGTCGTGACGACAATCTCTTCAAGCGCAACTTTCAGTATGCTAAGGCTTCAGCAAAGGAAAACAAGAAGTCATGGGGATTAGACTTCAATCCTGGCCCCTCTGCTCCCCGTGATGATGGCACACGTGAAGCTGAAGAGAATAGAATTGGCCCCTTTGCAAACCTTGATGGCCTCATCTCCTACATCTTGGTACAAGGTGCCAAAGTGGATCATTCTGACAATGATGCTGATTTTGATGAAGCCCCAGCTCCTACTCCAAGGCCGCAGAAGCCAAAGAAGATTAAGGCTTCATCATCAGCTGCTCCTCCAAAAGCTTCTCGTGTGAAGCCACTGGCCACTGCACCTCCTAAAGCCAGTGTGCAGTCTGAAGATCTTTTACGCATCTCCAAGAAGACGGAGAAGAAAAAGAAAATCGTCAAGAGTACTGATCAGGCTTTGACTCCTGCTGCTATTCTGCGTGAAGAGCCCATTGATCTGTCCAGCAATGACGATCTTGCAGATGATGCTCTTGAGCAACTGATCAAGAGCAAGGAAGAAGCAGAGATCTTCAACAACTTGCCTCTCTTTGACGTGGCAATCATCCATAACTTCATTAATGAATGGTTTGACACACCAAACCTCAGCTTTGATGATCTGCAACTTCCAATTGGCCTCAGCGTCGCCTTCAATGGCGCCATTGCTTCTGAGCTAGCTATTACTCAGCGCATCGTCGAACTGAAGCACAAGATTGACTATGAAAAGGCTCAGTTCAAGAAGCATGTGGCCACGCTCAATGTGCAAGATGTCAGAAACTTCAAGATCATGCTGCACGAGCTCAAAGAAGCCTTTCACAAGAAGCGTGAAGAAGCTCAAGGCTCTCATGAGCGCATGAAGAGTTTGGCTGATAAGTGTGTGCTTGCCTACAATGAGGCTGAGAAGCGCAAGTCACTTGGCCGTCCTGGCATTGACCCCAAGATGGCTGCAAAGAAAAAGAAGAAGCTTCCTGCTGACCAGCCTGCACCTTCAAGCCAAGAAGCCCCTCGCATTATCTTCCCAAGCAGCATGACTGGCTCGAAGCCAAAGGTCACCACAACCGCTTCAGAACAGAAGAAGACGAGGGCTGCCGAGGCTGAAGCCAAAAAGAGGAAGAATACTGAAGCCTCTGATGCCGCTCCCTCCAAGAAGAAGTGCAAGACCAAGAAGACTAGGGCTGCTCCCACAGAGCCCTTAGTTGTTGAACCCATTTCAATGGTTCGCCCTACGTCAGAACATCAAGAAAGAAGGATGATAGTTCATGAGCCTGCTTCCACAGAGGCTCATGAAGCTGAAGATATACCAGCAGCTGAACCCACCGCTGCTGAAGACATTGGTCATGATGACAATGTTGAAGATGATGAAGTTCTTCCTCAGATCGAACACAACGTGGTATCATCGCCTGTTCTTACGAACAACGAACTCATCAGCATTGGTCGTCCTCTGACGCCAATTGCTTAGGATGCATTGTGGGGTGATCACCCACAGCAACAAGACTCCCCAAGTACTCCCCAACAACAATAACAAGCTACACCACCCGTGCAAGAAGAAGATGAAGACTTTGAGGCCCAGCCAACTCCATCTCCAAAGGCGTTGCCAGCACTTCGCAGGCTTCGCAAAGGACAAAGGCCTCAAGTCCCTCTGTCGAGCGTTCCAGAAGGAGAAGTGCAACGCCAACCTGTTGCACGTCAAGTATTTTCTGAACCCACTCCAACTGTGAATGTCTCCATGTCTGAAGCCCAAGCTGCTGAAGACAATCCGGCTGCATCAGCCGATGAAGAACGTCAAGAAGAACGTGTCCATACTCCCCCATTCCTGAAGAAACTGTTCCTGATGTGAACGTACCAGTGCCCGACCCTCCTGTTCATCAAGAGGAGGTTGAAAATGTTGAAGCTGCCACCACCAATGACAATGAAGCCGATGACATTGTCATGGCTGACGCTAATGTGGAGCTTGAACCAACCAGTGTGCCTGAAGCTAATGAGGCCACTGCACCTGAAGCTAATGAGGCAACTGCTCCTGAAGCACCTATTGTGCAGCCTGAAGCCTCAGCTGTTGCCCCTGCTCCAGTTCCGCCACCAAGGCCCCATATAGTTGAGCAAGCATACAGCCATGGTCAGCTAACCACTGTTCGATGGCCCATTCTGGTACCTCCGCCTACTGCCTCTGGACCTCAATTTGATTATCATGTTGAGCATAGGCCTCAGGTCCAGAAGCCCAAGCCAAGATTGCCAAGGTTTCTAGGTACTGCAAACTCACCAGGGTCCTTTAATGCTAATGGCTTCAAAAGCCACAATACCTTCTTTGACAGCGCCAAGAACCCTTACTCAAAGCCAAGGATATCATCAGATCGGTTCTAGAGCTATCAGCAGAGAAGCTATTACTCCTGCGTTCTATATGATCAAGGGCGCATTTTCCCTCATATGCGCCTTGACAATGGAGCCATTGCTGGACTGCCGTGCTTAGAAGAAGCACTTGATTGCTTTCGTGATGCTGGTCTGCTCAACTTTGTGATAGACAAAGAACACTGGAATGAAGAGCTATTGCTTCAATTCTATGCTACTCTACACATTCGCGGCTACAACAGAGATATCAAGACATGGGTCCTCGAATGGATGACCGAAAACATTCATCATGAAGCCAAAGCTCTTGACATCATTGAGCTTACAGGGCTAGCCACTCCTGGCGAGCTATATGAGCCTGATTGTCAGCTACACCGCAATGCATTGGAGAGCATCTTCCATAAGCCAGAACCCAACATGAGCCAGATGTTGAGCATGATGAAGCCCTTGCCATCTGACGGTGAATATCCAACAGAGTTCTTTGTTGAAGATCTTGAGTATCTGCCACGCACAATATATCATATTATCAGGCGAACTCTATGGCCTATCAAAGGACATTCATCAGCGGCAAAGCTTGAAGGAGCTATGAAGACTTTGGTCTTCTACATTCTCAATGGCATCAGCTTCAATACTCAAGAATTCTTCATCAGGCAACTTGCTGCTTCTGGATCTGATCTATTTGGTTTGAAGTTTTATGCTCCATGGGTCATGCGCCTCATCAAGCGACACTCATCTGTCAACTATCAACCATCTGCTCGCAATCATCTGATCTTTTTACCTGAGGTTGATATGTCAGTTGAAGCCATATACTCTGACCCTGCCAAGAAGCCTCTTTGTCTTCAGAATGCCGAGCACCAAAGCTTCACTCAACCCATTGAAGGTGTTCAAGCAGCAACACGAATCTATCCATTGGCTGGAAATACTCGTCTGCCTCATTGAGCACCTACTGAAGCCACTGAAAGCACCATTGCCCAAAGGCCTCGGAAGCATTCTCGCGTTCTCAATGACCGAGAACTTCTTGTGGCCCTTCATCAGAAACATGATAAACATC
Organism: Triticum dicoccoides; assembly: GCF_002162155.2. Classification (NCBI taxonomy): domain Eukaryota; kingdom Viridiplantae; phylum Streptophyta; class Magnoliopsida; order Poales; family Poaceae; genus Triticum; species Triticum dicoccoides. Next base: position 394,404,053 of record NC_041381.1, read on the forward strand.
ACTTTTGGCTCAAAAGACAGATGCAAAGCCTCTTGGTGGATGTCAATCGCATTCGTAACCTTGCCACCAAGAATGCCTTTGTTTCTCATGAAACTTGCCGGCGATCATGGAAGAGCCTGACCCTGCTTAGTGCTGAAGCAAATCTTCAAGACGATGGCTTCAATGAAAGATTCTAGTTTGACTCCACTCCTCCATGGACTGCTGTCCTACGTTGCACTCCATCTCTTGAAGACTCTGAATATTCTTCCTCCACGGCAACTGTCAATGCCAGAGTGATCGATGACGAAGATGATGCTACTTCACCACCTCCTACTACTGCATGCATCGACACTGCACCAAGTTCGTCTGCACCGCCAACCAACGATGATAACCCTGCTGCTTCACCTACTCATGAGGACGAGTAGATGCTCTATGTCTTCAAACCTTTTTGGTCCTTACTGACAAAAGGGGGAGAAGCCTATGAGTTGACAGTCTTCAAGTGGGTTCATATGGGCAGTTGCATTATATTTTGCCTCATGCTTACAACTCTTGCTTTTTAAAACATTTGGTTCTTTGAGTTGTAACACCTAAACTTGATGGTCGTCTGCTACTTATTTGCTTTACTGTGATGCGATGATAAATTCCGCATGTGCGATGATAACATCCGCACTTAGATCATCCTGCAGACGTCCATTTTTCATTATGCATGTCATCCTATATGCTATATCATTTCATGCATGATGAATTATCTTCATAAGTTGAAGTGGATCTCCACAAGTACAACCTGCCATGTGCATTTGCATTCCAAAAGTAAAATTACTTATATGCACATCTTCAGGGGGAGCCCTTGCTACTTATGAAGACAATTTCCTATCCTTTACAATTTCACATACTTTATCCCCGTTGAAAACTTCAACCAGTTTGTCATCAATCACCAAAAAGGGGAAGATTGTAAGTGCATCTAGTGCCACCCCTAGTTGGTTTTGGAGTATTGACGACAAAGTTGGTTGAGGGACTAATGCGTTTGTGAGAATTGCAGGATAACGCAGGTAGTGTCCCTTATTGATTCAGTTTACCTACCAGAGATGACCCCTAAAAATGTATGAAGACATTGAAGACAATGGTGGTATGAGAAGATATTCATATTGAAGACTATGACATGAGAAGACATTGCGTGAAGACTATGGAGCGCGAAGACTGTGTGGCTTCGTTGTTTCCTTTTCTTCTTTGTTGAGTCATAGGAACCACCGTACTATTAAGTGGGGTCCAAGTGAACTAAGTCAGAGTGACTGAAGTGATGCTCAACCCAAATCCTATGTCTTTGAGCGAAGACAATGAGAGCAAATCTTATCCATAGCTGGATGAGTCAGCTTTGCTTGTAGCCCAAGTAAAGTTGCCGCGTGTGTTTGAAATCTGACCGTTGGAACACGTGTCAGTTCCTTAGTGACCCAGGGTCATTTCGGACAAATTAGGTCGGGTTGCCTTGTGGCTATAAATAGCCCACCCCCTACACCATAAATTGGCTGGCTGCTCATAGTTAGTTTACGACTTCTGTCGTTTTGAGAGCAACCCACCTCGAAGCCTTTCAGAGAGAAATCCTTGCGAGGACAAAGCCCAAACACCTAGAGCCAAAGAGTGTTAGGCATCACTGAAGTCTTTCTGTCTGTGTGACCTGAAGACTTATTACACTTGAGGACTGTGTATCCTCCAGCCGGTTAGGCGTCGCGTTCTGAGCATCCAAGAGTCATTGTGGATTGCCGGGTGAACGAAGTCTGTGAAGGTTCGTAAGTCTACCTTGAAGACTTACCTGAGTGATTGGGCGAGGACTAAGTGTCCTTAGCTCAAGGGGAATAAGGTGAAGACACGGTCTTCTGAGTTGAATCTCAGCCTCCCTAACCAGACATACAGTTGTCACAGCAACTGGAACTGGTCCAACAAATCCTGTGTCTTCAACAAGTGACTGGTTCTATCTCTTCCCTCCTTTACTTTGAGTTTGTCTGCGTGAAGTCATTGCTTATCTGTCTTATCTGGTTGACTTCATTGCTTGACTACTATTGTTGATTGGCTTCATACCATCTTCCCTCCCGATTCTACTACCTAGCTGCTATTAGTCTTCGTACGTTAACACTATTGCATACTTGACTATGGCTTGCTTGTTGTAGTTTATCTTCCGCTGCATATCAATTAGGTCATTTCTATTGTTTGTCTTCGAAACTTCCACGTTTTGAAGACTTTGATAAAAATCGCCTATTCACCCCCCTCTAGTCGATAACTAGCACTTTCAGTTATGTGATCCAATTATGTTATTATTGTTGAGAGAACTTGCACTAGTGAAAGTATGAACCTTAGGCCTTGTTTCCTACCATTTTAATACCATTTACGCTCACTTTTACCATTAGTTACCTTGCTGTTTTTATATTTTTTCAGATTACAAATACCCATATCGACCATCCATATTGCACTTGTATTACCATCTCTTCGCCGAACTAGTGCACCTATACAATTTACCATTGTATTGGGTGTGTTGGGGACACAAGAGACTTTTTGTTATTTGGTTGCAGGGTTGTTTGAGAGAGACCATCTTCATCCTACGCCTCCCACGGATTGATAAACCTTAGGTCATCCACTTGAGGGAAATTTGCTACTGTCCTACAAACCTCTGCACTTGGAGGCCCAACAACGTCTACAAGAAGAAGGTTGTGTAGTAGACATCAAGGTTCTGCCAGGGCCTGGCTGAATCAGCTGGCCCCTGGGAGCATTTTGAGTTGGGATGAGTTGGCCCGAGTGTTTACGAGAACATTTGAGGGCACCTGCAAGAGACACGATGGTCTGCCAGAATTGTAGCATTGCGTGCAGAAACCGAATGAAACCTTGAGAGATTATATCCAGAGATGGATCACTCTGCACCACACAGTGGAGAATGTTGCTGGAGTTGTGTCGAATATAGTGTACAAGATAGGTTACGGTTGGACTTGTAGTTGTATTGCGTTTAGATAGAATATGGAGTCGTGTCCTAGAAGGACACTTGTATCCTAGGCCTCTTATATATAGCGTGGGTAGACACACGATGTAACCTATGCCAACATAATAACACAGGAACACAGGGGAAGCCGGCGGCATGTGCCGGCGTCTAGGGCGACCGGGTGCGGTATTGTAGCAGTGTCATGGGGAGGAGCGCCCATAGTCAGGCCCCGGGGATGTAGCCATATCGGTGAACCTCATTAACAAATCTCGGTATCGTGCTCATGTGATTGCTTGGTCCTTGGATGATCGACGATATGCCTCAGATTTATTCTAACAAGTGGTATCATGAGCTAGGTGTCCGGAGGCTGCGGATTGTTGATCTAGAGGACGTATTGAGTTCGAGATGCAGCCGATTACGGTATGGTTCTCGGCAAGATTGAAGGAGCGATCGACAGAGTTCTTGGCGGGACTTGCAGCAGCATGTACGATGGCTGGCAAGACGTGCGGCGGTCGATCAGGTGGATCGGTTGGGCAAGCGTACATCCAGCGGCGACATAACACGAGCATCAGGATTCTCGGGCTCTTGGCGATATTGATTGGATCAGGCGCCGAACGAGGGTTGCGCGCAGTCACGGTTGGCAAGGAAGTCAACGCGTCGCGGTGGCATGCATGTGATGAGCTAGTCCAAGTGTGATGCTGGTGGACGAGGCCCACTTGAGGTACGTGTGCTGCTCATTTGTGATATTTGTTTTGAAAAAAAGAAGACCGAGTCCTCATGTGACACGGAAGGCAGGAGACAGATCAATCGGCAGGAAAAGATCCATCTTGATAGGCATCCATTGGAAGGCTTTGGCAGGAAGTGCAACGCTAGCAATGGGAGGTTGAGCCAAGACAGGGAGCCAAATTTCACGTGCAGACCAACTAGTTGGAATTATTAGTAGTACAAGGTGTTCATGTACTTTGGGCATCGCGTGGAAAGCTCAGATAATTTTTCATAGGGTCAGCCATACAAAGAACGACATCAACAGGTATCAGGTTTGAGGTGAAGAAGTTCAATGGAACTGAAAACCTTTGGTTATGGCAGACAAGGGTGATAGATTTGTTGGCACAATGGGTATGCTTGAAGGCGTTGCAGGAAGTCATGTCAGCTAAGATGTAATTGTCAGGTGATGGATGGAAATTTCGTGGAAGACGATTTGGGAGCCTTGAGCGTGTCATACAGTCGAACGAGTTCCGCTAGGTCTGACTGGGCAGTCTGATGGGATCGACGTAAGTCGGTTGGTACAGAAAACGGTGGTGGGATCGATGATGATGACATAGGAGTGTGATGCTGATTGTGACCGACTTGCGTGGAAACACGTGGCGCATGCCCAAGGGCTTGTGTGGCTTCGACAAGGCTATGGCGCGAGGGTTGATTCAACGTGATGTACACACGGAGCTTGATGTCGATGGGGCGCGAGGGTGGACTGATCATCTACCATGGAGTCATATTGAAGGTGGAGCTGGAGTGAGTGGCTATGGTGTAAGGATCCAGAGAATGGAGGCCTATTTCGGCGGGAAAAAGCGAGTGCCACATAGTTCAGACTGGAGCCCGGTGGTCTAATGGAAGCGCGAAAGTCGTGATCGGTCGGAGATGATCGGTGGTACTCTACAGTGGAGGTTGAGTGGTGTGGGTCCACGACCCTTGAGACTCAACCAGGACAACGGAGGCTCGACGCAAAAATAGCGGCGAGGCATGCAGTATGCACGGGACATGGAGACGGGCCAGGGCTCTGGTGGTCATACATGTGGTGAGGCGACTGCGAATTTGACTCGTGATGACTACAAGCAACGGTGAAGTTTCTTCATGTTTCAGACAGACGGTCAAGAAAGGAGCGGTGATGTTGAGTTCGTGTAACTCTTATGTGTGACACCCAATATGTGAGTTGTTCACTTTCACGCAGGTCAGTGATTGGTGTGTGATGGCGTTGGACTGATACTCTGGAAGTTGGGAGCGCAAACAAGAGTAATGTGGAACTTAATTTCGCTCGAGTGTTGAATGTGGTCAAGAAAAGAAGGAACTACAAGTTGCAGGTGGAGTCACATGGAGTCTTTGGAGTAGCAGCGATACTCATGGGATAAGCTCAAGTCCAATGTACATGGAAGTTTGACGCATGGACAAATCCAGGGTGGTGGAGTATATTCGCCAAGGTGGAGTTTGTTGGAGTTGTGTCGAATATAGTGTACAAGATAGGTTACAGTTGGACTTGTAGTTGTATTGTGTTTAGATAGAATATGGAGTCGTGTCCTAGTAGGACACTTGTATCCTAGGCCTCTTATATATAGCAGGGGTAGACACACGATACCTATGCCAACATAATAGCACAAGAATGCAGGGGAAGCCGGCGGCATGTGCCGGCGTCCAGGGTGACCGAGTGCGGTATTGTAGCAGTGTCATGGGGAGGAGCGCCCATAGTCAGGCCCCGGGGATGTAGCCATATCGGTGAACCTCGTTAACAAATCTCAGTGTCGTGCTCGTGTGATTGGTTGGTCCTTGGATGATCGACGATATGCCTCGGATTTATTCTAACAAATGTGTCAGATCACCTAGCAGTCTGTGCCTTTAAGGAAGGCGTTCGCTATAGAGAGCTCAATCTGAAGTTCGGTCGGATCGGAGATATGTCTCTGGCTCGGATGATGGAGATTGCCACCAAGTATGCTAACGGCAAAGAAGAAGACCGACTATGGAGTGGTAAGAACAGACCAGTCGCCTAGGACACCGGAGGAGGAAATTCCAGTCGAAAGCAGAAGCGAAAGGCTGAGGCAGCAGGCCCTACCGAGGCAGCAGTGTTGAATCAAGGAAAGTTCAAGGGGAAGCCCAAAGGTCCTTGGATCCCTAAGAAAGTGAAGGATCAAGCAGGAATTGATGTGATGGATTTGCCGTGTCATATTCACACCAAAAAGGATGAGGAGGGGGACCTGATTCTCCCCAAGCATACGACTCGATAATGTCGACTCCTAATCGAGAGCTTCCGAGAAAGCCAACCCAGCGAAAAGGACAAAGAGTCCGATAAGGAGGAAGACAAAGACAATGATGGTGGTTACCCCAATGTTAATGCCACCTTGGTGATTTTCGCTGATCTCGAGAGCAAAAGTCATTAACATGGTTGCTCCAGCAACACCAAAGTATTTGAAGTGGTCAAAACCCCCTATTACATTCGACCAGTCCAACCACCCGCCACACGTTGCTACCACTGGGCGGCAAGCGTTGGCGGTCGACCCAATCATTGGGGGCTGCTACCTCTTGATCATGCATTGGTTTTTCCCTTGAAGAAGAAAGGGTGATGCAACAAAGTAGCATAAGTATTTCCCTCAGTTTTTGAGAACCAAGGTATCAATCCAGTAGGAGGCTCCACGCAAGTCCCTCGTACCTACACAAACAAACAAGAACCTCGCAACCAACGCGATAAAAGGGTTGTCAATCCCTTCACGGCCACTTGCGAAAGTGAGATCTGATAGAGATAATATGATAAGATAAATATTTTTGGTATTTTTATGATATAGATTGAAAAGTAAAGAATGCAAAATAAAGTAAACTTATATGATGGAAAATAGACCCAGGGGCCATAGGTTTCAGTAGTGGATTCTCTCAAGATAGAAAAAGTATTATGGCGGGTGAACAAATTACTGTCGAGCAATTGATAGAAAAGTGCATAGTTATGAGATTATCTAGGCATGATCATGTATATAGGCATCACGTCCGCAAGAAGTAGATCGACTCCTACCTGCATCTACTACTATTACTCCACATATCGACCGCTATCCAACATGATCAAGAGTATTAAGTTCATAAGAACAGAGTAACACATTAAGCAAGATGACATGATGTAGAGGGATAAACTCAAGCAATATGATATAAACCCCATCTTTTTATCCTCGATGGCAACAATACAATACGTGCCTTGTTGCCCCTGCTGTCACTGGGATAGGACACTGCAAGATTGAACCCAAAGCTAAGCACTTCTCCCATTGCAAGAAAGATCAATCTAGTAGGCCAAACCAAACTGATAATTCGAAGAGACTTGCAAAGATAACCAATCATACATAAAAGAATTCAGAGGAGATTCAAATATTTCTCATAGATAAAATTGATCATAAACCACAATTCATCGGATCTCGACAAACACACCGCAAAAAGAGTTACATCGAATAGATCTCCAAGAAGATCAAGGAGAACTTTGTATTGAGATTCAAAGAGAGAGAAGAAGCCATCTAGCTAATAACTATGGACCCAAAGGTCTGTGCTAAACTACTCACAACTCATCGGAGATGCCTTGGTGATGAGTAGAAGCCCTCCGTGATCGATTCCCCCTCCGTCGGAGCGCCGGAAAAGGCTCCAAGATGGGATCTCATGGGTGCAGAAGGTTGCGGCGGTGGAAAAAAGTGTTTTGTGGTGCTCCCGGATGTTTTTGGGGTACGTAGATATATATAGGCGAAGGAAGTCGGTCAGGGGAGCCACGAGGGGGCCACGAGGTAGGGGGCGCCCCCCTGGGGTGCGCCTAGCACCCTCGTGGCCGCCTCGGCTGCTTCTTGACGTCCACTCCAAGTCTCCTGGATTGCGTTTGTTCCAAAAAGATCGCTCCCGAAGGTTTCATTCCGTTTGGACTCCGTTTGATATTCCTTTCCTTCGAAATACTGAAATAGGAAAAAATAGCAATTTGGGTTGGGCCTCCGGTTAGTAGGTTAGTCCCAAAAATGATATAAAAGTGTATAGTAAAGCCCATAAACATCCAAAACAGGTAATATAATAGCATGGAACAATCAAAAATTATAGATACGTTGGAGACGTATCAAGCATCCCCAAGCTTAATTCCTGCTCATCCTTGAGTAGGTAAATGATAAAAACATAATTTTTGATGTGGAATGCTACCTAGCATAATTCTCAATGTAATTTTCTTTATTGTGGCATGAATGTTCAGATCCAAATGATTCAAAATAATAGTTCATATTGACATAAGAATAGTAATACTTCAAGCATACTAACAAGTAATCATGTCTTATCTAAATAACATAGCCAAAGAAAGCTTATCCCTACAAAATCATATAGTTAGGCTATGCTTCATTTTCATCACACAAAGTAGTCCCATCATACACAACCCCGGTTTCAGCCAAGCAATTGGTTCATACTTTTTAACTCTCACGCAATACATGAGCGTAAGCCATGGATATAGCACTATGGGAAGAATAGAATATGATGATGGAGGTTGTGTGGAGAAGACAAAAAAGAGAAAGTCTCACATTGACGAGGCTAATCAATGGGCTATGGAGATGCCAATCAATTGATGTCAACATGAGGAGTTGGGATTGCCATGCAATGGATGCACTAGAGCTATAAATATATGAAAGCTCAATTAAATAAACTAAGTGGGTGTGCATCCAACTCGCTTGCTCACGAAGACCTAGGGCATTTTGAGGAAGTCCATCATTGGAATATATAAGCCAAGTTCTAAAATGAAAAATTCCCACTAGTATATGAAAGTGACAACACAAGAGACTCTCTATCATGAAGATCATGGTGCTACTTTGAAGCACAAGTGTGGAAAAAGGATAGTAACATTGTCCCTTTTCTCTTTTTCTCTCATTTTTTATTTTTTTTATTTTGGTGGGCTTCTTTGGCCTCTTTTTTTTATTTGGGCTTCTTTGGCCTCTTTTATTTTTCATAAAGTCCGCAGTCTCATCCCGACTTGTGAGGGAATCATAGTCTCCATCATCCTTTCCTCACTTGGGACAATGCTCTAATAATGAAGATCATCACACTTCTATTGATTTACAACTCAACAATTTCAACTCAATACTCAGAACAAAATATGACTCTATGTGAATGCCTCCGGCGGTGCACCGGGATATGCAATGAATCAAGAGTGACATGTATGAAAGAATTATAAGGGTGGCCTTGCCTCAAATATGATGTCAACTACATGATCATGCAAAAGCAATATGACAATGATGGAGCGTGTCATAAACGGAATGGTGGAAAGTTGCATGGCAATATATCTCGGAATGGCTATGGAAATGCCATAATAGGTAGGTATGGTGGCTGTTTTGGGAAGATATAAGGAGGTTTATGTGTGATAGAGCATATCGTATCACGGGGTTTGGATGCAATGGCGAAGTTTGCGCCAACTCTCAAGGTGAGAAAGGGCAATGCATGGTACCGTAGAGGCTAGCAATGATGGAAGGGTAAGAGTGCGTATAATCCATGGACTCACATTAGTCATAAAGAACTCATATACTTATTGCAAAAGTTTATTAGCCCTCGAAGCAAAGTAGTACTATGCATGCTCCTATGGGAAGGGTTGGTAGGAGTTAACCATCGCCCGATCCCGACCTCCACACATAAGGAAGGCAATCAAAAGAGGACCCCATGTAACAAATTTGTTACACAACTTTTACCATACCTGCATGCTACGGGACTTGCCAACTTTAAGACAAGTATTTCTCAATTTCATAATTACCCAACTAGCATGAATCTAACATTACCACCTTTATATCTCAAAACAATTATCAAGCATCAAATTGACCATAATGTTCAATGCACCCTATATGATAGTTTTTATTATACCCAACTTGGATGCTCATCATGTTAGGACAAATTTTATAACCAAAGCAAATACCATGCTGTTCTAAAAGACTCTCAAAATAATATAAGTGAAGCATGATATATCAATAATTTCTACAAAATAAAACCACCGCCGTGCTCTAAAAGATATAAATGAAGCACATAGAGCAAAACTGTCTAGCTCAAAAGATATAAGCACATAGAGTATTCTAATAAATTCCAATTCATATGTGCTCTCCCAAAAGGTGTGTACAGCAAGGATGATTGTGGTAAACTAAAAAGCAAAGACTCATATCATATAAGACGCTCCAAGCAAAACACATATCATGTGGTGAATAAAAATATAGCCCCAAGTAAAGTTACCAATAGATGAAGACAAAAGAGGGGATGCCTTCTGGGGCATCCCCAAGCTTAGGATTTTGGTTGTCCTTGAATATCTTGGGGTGCCATTGGCATCCCCAAGCTTAGGCTCTTGCCACTCCTTATTCCATAATCCATCAAATCTTTACCCAAAACTTGAAAACTTCACAACACAAAACTCAACAGGAAATCTCATGAGCTTCGTTAGTGCAAGAAAGAAAAACCACCACTTAAGGTACTGTAATGAACTCATTGTTTATTTATATTGGTGTTAAACCTACTGTATTCCAACTTCTCTATGGTTTATACCCCCTGAGGGAGTCCTGGATTAGGGGGTGTCCAGATGGCCGGACTCCCGGACTATGAAGATACAAGATTGAAGACTCCGTCCCGTGTCCGGATGGGACTTTCCTTGGCGTGGAAGGCAAGCTCGGCTATATGATATGAAGATCTCCTCCCATTGTAACCGACTCTGTGTAACCCTAGCCCTCTCCGGTGTCTATATAAACCGGAGAGTTTTAGTCCGTAGGACGAACAACAATCATACCATAGGCTAGCTTCTAGGGTTTAGCCTCTCTGATCTCGTGGTAGATCCACTCTTGTACTACCCATATCATCAATATTAATCAAGCAGGAGTAGGGTTTTACCTCCATCGAGAGGGCCCGAACCTGGGTAAAAACATCGTGTCCCTTGTCTCCTGTTACCATCCGCCTAAACGCATAGTTCGGGACCCCCTACCCGAGATCCGCCGGTTTTGACACCGACATTGGTGCTTTCATTGAGAGTTCCTCTATGTCGTCACCTTTAGGCCCGATGGATTCTTTGATCATCAACCACGACGAGGTCCAGGGTGAGACCTTTCTCCCCGGACAGATCTTCGTATTCGGCGGCTTCGCACTGTGGGCCAACTCGCTTGGCCATCTGGAGCAGATCGAAAGCCACGCCCCTAGCCATCAGGTCAGGTTTGGAAGCTTAAATTACACGGCCGACATCCGCGGGGACTTGATCTCTGACAGATTTGAGCCACGGATGAGCGTGCCGCACTGTCTCGATGGGCACGATGTGACTCTGCTGTCGAACAGCGCCCAGAGTGCCGCTCAGGTGTCCGCTCCAATCATTAGCTCGGAGCCGCCTGCGCTAGTCGGGGATGGACGGTTGGACGATCTCTACGGTGATAGAGCCGAATACCAGCCTAGTCCTTCGCAAGGCCCATGACTCCAAGGTGCCGGACTCCGCTCCGGACTCCGTATATTCTGGACCCCTTCCGATCGAACCCGATTGGGCTCCGATCATGGAGTTCACCGCTGCGGACATCTTTCAGCACTCGCCCTTTGACGATATCTTGGATTTACTAAAGTCTCTCTCTTTGTCAGGAGAGCCCTGGCCGGACTATGGTCAGCAGGGTTGGGATGAGGACGACGAAGAAATTCGAAACCCACCCACCACCCATTTTGTAGCCACTGTCGACGATCTAACCGACATGCTCGACTTCGACTCCGAAGACATCGACGGTATGGATGCCGATGAAGGAGACGACCAAGAACCAGCACCTATAGGGCACTGGAAAGCCACCTCATCATACAATGTATACATGGTGGACACACCTAACAAAAATAACAATGAGGATCAAAAGGGCGCAACCAGGGATCGCTCCCTCGAAAAACAATCAAAGCGGCGGCGTAAGTGCCACGCCAATCCCCACCTCGACAAAAACCCAGCCATAGAGCAGGGAGAATCAACGGAAGACAAACATGCCATCGAGCAACCGTCCAAACAGGACAGACAATCCGAACAATCCATTCTAGGGAAAGATAATAGTCCGGACGACCTCACGCCGGACAAATTGCCGGAACGTCAGAACCTGCACCAAAGGCTCGTTGCCACTGTACGTAGCCTGAAAAAGCAGAAGCGGAGGCTCAAAACAGCGGAAGATGCACTCAGGATCAGATGGGGCAAAGTACTCAATACCGCACACAAGTACGGCAATAGTCGTCACACAAAGAGCTATCCGAAGCGGAAACTACTACCGGAATTTGATGAAGAGGCCATAGAGCCCCCACAGTCAAGAAATAAAGAAGCCACATGGTCGGATAGATGACCCCACGATCGATCTCAAGCGACAAAGGGTGCCGCCCTCAATACGGCGCGCGACCCGTCCAAGAATTCGCATCAAAAAACTGGCCCAACCAGATCCACCTATGGGCCAAGAAAGCAAGCTCCAGTGAGCAATGCAATGCAAAAAATATCCGAACATCGCGGCACACCTAGCTACAGGGGCGCCGCACATCCCCTATGTTTTACCGATGAGGTGCTGGATCATGAATTTCCAGCGGGATTCAAGCCCGTGAACATAGAAGCATACGACGGAACAACAGACCCTGGAGTCTGGATCGAGGATTATATCCTCCACATACACATGGGCAGAGGAGATGACCTCCACGCCATAAAATACTTACCCCTTAAGCTTAAAGGGCCAGCCAGGCATTGGCTTAAAAGCCTTCCCGAAAACACCATGGGAGGTTGGGAAGCGCTCGAGGATGCTTTCCGGGCAAATTTTCAAGGGACCTATGTCCGACCTCCGGATGCAGATGATCTGAGTCATATAACTCAGCAGCCCGGAGAGTCAGCCCGGAAACTCTGGAACATATTCCTTACTAAAAAGAATCAGATAGTCGACTGTCCGGATGCCGAGGCCCTAGCAGCTTTCAAACATAGCGTCCGAGACGAATTGCTCGCCAGACACCTCGGCCAAGAAAAGCCAAAAACAATGGCCGCATTAACAAGCCTCATGACCAGCTTTTGCGCAGGAGAGGATAGCTGGTTGGCAAGAAGCAGTACCACGACCCGAGCACATCCAAGCTCAGAGATGGAAACGGGAAACCGCACCGTAACAAAGAACAACGCCGAATCAAGGATAACAGCCCGATGAGCACGGTAGTAAATGCCGGATTCAAAAGCTCTCGGCAAAATCAGAAAAAGCCGCCCCCAAAGACGACAGGGACGAGCTATCCAACCTCAACAAAATCTTGGACAAAATATGTCAAATCCACAGTACTCCCGGGAGACCTGCAAACCATACCCACATAGATTGTTGGGTCTTCAAGCAGTCCGGCAAACTCAACGCTGAACACAAGGGGCTCGACACACCAAGCGAGGATGACGACGCACCCCACAAGCAGAACACCGGAGAACAAAAGAAGTTCCGGCAAGAAGCCAAGACAGTAAATTCACTTCAGATAACAAAAGGGAAAAATAGAACAACGCTTACGAGGACACGCGCCATACGGCCAGCCCCAGAGGAGCACCGCCACTGGTTGTTACAACCAATCACCTTTGATCATCAGGATTACTCCAGAGGAGCCTGGAACGCAGGGTGGACTGCCTTGGTCTTGAATCCGATTATTGACGGACTCCAATTTACAAAAGTCCTTATGGACGGCGGCAATTACTTGAACCTGTTATATCAGGACACAATCCGCAAACTAGGGGTAAACCCAACTATAATCCGCCATGGAAACACTTCCGTTCAAGGAGTCACGCCGGGTCCAGATACCCAGATTATGGGTTCCCTTTCGTTAGAAGTCACGTTTGGCTCACCCGACAACTTCCGAAGCGAAAAGCTAACGTTCCACATCGCCCCATTTGTAAGTCGCTATCAAGCGCTACTGGGACGTGAAACTTTCGCCCACTTTAACGCAATACCGCATTATGCATCCCTTACACTTAAAATGCCCGGCCCACGAGGCATCATTTCATTACAGGGGAATATAAATTGACCCCCAAAGTACGGGCAAAGGTGCGGCCGCCTGGACAGCCGCCCACTAATCCAGCCCTACCATCCCGGACACGGCTCGATGAGTCCGGCGTAAATGTACCTATGCTTAATAGCCGCATAACCCTGTACAAGGGGCTCCGCGTGTTCACGCCAGGAGACAATACGGCTCAATTCTTGCTCCAACTATATTTTGTTTATTTTAATATAGATTTCTCACACACTTATTTTTTTGCTAAGTTCCTCTCTTTCGCAGACGAACATCGTGCTACGCCCGTCCAGGATACGGCACAACGGAGACACAGGCGTAGACATGCAGCAGGGACCCGTTTCAAGGATTCTTTTCAGATTAAGACCCTGTGTAAACCTTTTTTACTGTCTATTGTTGACAACATCCCCCGGTTTTCGCTATAACTGAGGAGGAGGCTGGCGTCTTGGCATGTGGCCACGCCAGAAATTTTTGCATGTACCTGGACACCAGGGGCTTTTTTTACCAAGGGCTCTATTTCGGCCCGTCTTCATAAAGACCGAATACCTTAGGGAGTGTTCGGCGTCGCGAGTTTGGCCTTATATGCATCAGCTCTGAATCATGTCTTTGGTCAAATGTTGGGTTTGCCCGGCTCCTATGTTTTGCTGCCTTACGTTCCGCTATATCGGCTAACGCGGCACCAGGAGAACTACTGCGATTGTGCCCTGGTTCGACCAGGCGAGCACCTCAGTAGAGAAAGCCAAAAACTAACTGTCATGATATAGCGAGAGACTGGTCAACCACTCAATGACTTTCGGAATCTTTAGGATTCCTCCGCATTAACGAAGGGCCGCTTCCCGGTCAGGCACACTCGCGCCTTTAATTCGGGTGAGCGCGGTGCCCCTAGGGGCTATTAAGTAGCCCCACTGTCAAACTCCTATGGCTAAGTGAAAGTGATAAAGCATTATAGTCTGGTTGCCTAGTTCGCCGTGCCACCACCTCCTTTATAGGACCAAGACGTTGGATTAAGTGTGAAAAGGCACCTTTTCGCGAACACCCCCGCATTCTATGCGTGGGGGCTGAAGCCAACGACTGCCATCTTTCAGGTTATATACACATATATACATTAAACGGCCGCACAGGAGGCATCATAATTCTTGCAAGCACAAGTATAAAAAGCCTTTATATTCCATCAAAATATTCGTTTTACAATAGTACACGCTATTCGAACACAACATCCTTCGAGCACCGCGACTCTATTAAATGAGCGCCATGAAGAACTTCCTCAAAGTAGTGCTTGGCAGGTACTCGGCTTTCGTTCGAATCCAGGGATGCAACAACACTGGCCTTCATATCCGCCCAGTATGTTTTGACACGGGCAAGAGCCATCTGTGCGCCCTCTATGCACGTTGACCGCTTCATTGCATCAGCATGCGACACTGAACCAAGGAACTGCTGCACCAAGCCAAAATAACTCTTCGGCTCCGGCTTCTCCGGCCACAGACGACTCGCAACATACCTCATGGCGAGCCTGGATAACCTGTTCAGCTCTGCCTAGGCGACCAAACGGTCGGATACCGAAAGTGGGCATTCTGGATTGTGGAACTGCGACCAAAAAAGCTCTTCCAATCCATGGTCACCTCGGCCGCGGAAGTATTCGGTCGCGTCCGCCGCACTAGCTGCCAAATCCAGATAAGTGTTTTCCGCACTCCATTGCTGGTCTAACGGAGCATACTTGGGGTCTCCGAGCTTCATCCGCAGCATATAGGGCTTTCCAGCCGCGATATCTCTGGCCTGACGCAGCTCCTCCTTCATAGCTCTCATTGCAGAGCGAGTATCCTGGGCCTCGGCAGTGATCTTTTCAAGGTCCTTCTGAGCCGCCCTATCTTCTTGTTCAAGAAATTTACAGTGGTCGGTAGCATCCTTCAATTTTATGTCCATATCGGCTATTACCTTCTTGCTCTGGCAGTGAGCAGCCTGTTCGGCTTTTAGCTCTTCAGCCGCTTTAACGGCAGCTGCATCACTTCTTCTTGCTTGCTCCTTGGCTCGGGCAAGTTCCGCCCGAAGGTTCTCCACGGCAGCAGCACCATCTATATTAAGCACATATCTTATAAGGCACGAGCATCGAGCTCCTATTACCAGGTGTCTTTGGAACATACCTTGTGCCTCGTCTAGCCGCTTATTTACAAGCGCGATGTCGGCATCTGCTATGTAAAGTTGCTGCTTTAGCTCGGCAGATTCATCAATCCGGCCAGCCACTGAACGCCTCGCCACCTTCATAGAAAAGGCGACATATTATACCTGGGGTTATGATCCTCTATGCGCCGTCACTCTTGATGACACACAGAGTCTCAGGGGCTACTATTTATACAGGGCGCATTTAATATGTGGCTCTACCAAAAGGTACACCTTTTTACATACCTCAAAGCCTGTTAGTAAACTCCTGACAGCCTCGTACAATCCGCTTTCCGCGGATGAAATCCTTCCAATCACCGTATTCATCAACATACGGTGTTCTTCTGAGATGGACGCCCTCCCAAGTAGATCCTTCAGCCCCTCCGACCGCACACCAGAGGGTGCCGGACTAGCCTGATGACCTTTTCCAGGGTCTGGACTTGGAAAAACCCTCCGAGACGACACCTCAGGGTCGCCTGCCTCGTGAGACGGTGCAACAAGGGGAGGCGTCTCGCTCTCTATCATCTCCGGACGAAGATCCCCTGAAGATGAGCTCTACTGAGAAGGGTTGAGATCCGAACTGCAAGGTAATGTTTTGGTTATCTTCCTCAGAAATAAAACAGGAGTGTCATTCATTATGAAACCCCTCCCTTCACTTACGTCTTGGGGGAGAGCGGGTCCCCTTTAGGGGGCGATTCGGCCGGGGTGTTCTCCGGTGCCGAACCCTCTGGCGAAGATTTCTTCCCCCGTCTTGAGGCCATCACCTCCGGGTCTTCAGAGGCAGTCCTTTTCTTTCCCTGGTCGGGGGAATTTTTGATTCTTCCCTTCCTAACAGCCTCCTTCGCGGAGGTGGTAGCTCCTTGGTTCCCCCCTTCGCCTTCTGCCAAAAGCACGACCTCCAGCATCCTGGTTAGCATGGGATTCGGCGTGGTCTCGGGCAGGGGGGCTGGACACCTGATAAGCTTTGCCTTCACTATCCACTCCTGTTCAAAGGACAACTCTGTTAAGGGTAATTTTGTGATGAAAATACGGATGGTGTGTCCAAATACGGGGCTACTTACCTTAGCATCCGGGCGATTGCAGCTCAGACCTGCATCCTCGGACAAATCCGGACACCTTGCTTGTGATCCGAAGAACAATTTGTACATCTCCACGGGTGTCGCGCCCATGAAATGTTGGAGGACTCGCGGTCCCTCCGAATTAAATTCCCACAGGCGGAGAGGGCGACGTTTGCAGGGTAGTGTGCGGCGAATCAGCATAACTTGCGCCACTACGGTCAAATTGATATCTCTTTCTAGAAGATCTCGAATGCGTTCCTGCAGCAAGGGCACGTCTTTGGGCGGCCCCCAGATAAGTCCTTCGTTAACCCATGACGCTAGCCGTGGTGGGGGACCCGAGCGAAAAGTAGGTGGAGCCACCCATGTGGTGCCCCTGGGGGCTGTGATGTAAAACCAGTCCCGTTGCCATAAGCCGAACTCCTCTTGAAAAGAGCCCTCGGGCCATGGAGCGTCGGCCATCTTGCTTATTATAGCTCCTCCGCACTCAGCGTGCTGCCCCTCGATCATCTTCGGTTCCACCTTGAAGGTTCTTAGCCACAATCCGAAGTGAGGAGTAATATGGAGGAAGGCCTCACACACGACAATGAATGATGAGATTTGGAGGATGGACTCCGGAGCTAAGTCATGGAACTCCATCCCGTAATAAAACATAAGCCCCCTCACGAAGGGATCAATCGGGAAGCCTAGCCCCCGAAGGAAGTGAGATGCGAACACGACGCTCTCACCGGGCTAGGGAGTGGGAATGGCCTGCCCTTGAGCAGGCAGCCTATGCGAGATTTCGCCGGTTAGATACCTGACATCTCTCAGCTTTCGCACATCTTCTTCCGTAACGGAGGAAGGCATCCACCGGACTTGAAGGTCGGAGCCAGACATTGTCGAAGGTCCGAAGCGCCTAAAACTAGAGCTTTGGGTGTTGGAACTCAAAGCGAGGGGCGGATTCGATTGGATTGAGAAGAAAGGAGTCGAGCCTTGGTCTCTTTATAAAGGAGTTGAATACCAAGAGCCCTCCCCGTAACCGTTTGGGACTCGCTTTCAATTAGGGAGTCATACCAAAGGCACGGTTGGGTTACCCACGCCCGTATTGATGAGAATCCCGGAATAAGGGGACACGATCTCTGCTTTGACAAGACGTGCCAAGGAAACCGCCTCGCTAAACGCGCTGAGGTGGAACAGTAAAACGATTCGAATAAAGGCCTGGCCGTGACGTGACGTCACGCTGCAGAATATGTCAGCAGATTAGATTTGTGCAAATATTATTCTCTCTACCGTGGCATGTGGAACTTATTTTGCAGAGCCGGACACTATCCTTGTGTTCAACATCTTCTATGAAGTATTCGGAGGAGGAACCCGTCTTGCAATGCCGAAGATAATTTGCGCGCCGGACTCGTCGTCATTGAAGCCTGGTTCAGGGGCTACTGAGGGAGTCCTGGATTAGGGGGTGTCCGGATGGCCGGACTATGACCTTGTCCGGACTCCCGAACTATGAAGATACAAGATTGAAGACTCCGTCCCGTGTCCGGATGGGACTTTCCTTGGCATGGAAGGCAAGCTTGGCAATACGATATGAAGATCTCCTCCCATTGTAACCGACTCTGTGTAACCCTAGCCCTCTCCGGTGTCTATATAAACCGGAGAGTTTTAGTCCGTAGGACGAACAACAATCATACCATAAGCTAGCT
The DNA here is from genome assembly GCF_002162155.2 of Triticum dicoccoides. NCBI lineage: Eukaryota > Viridiplantae > Streptophyta > Magnoliopsida > Poales > Poaceae > Triticum > Triticum dicoccoides. The sequence continues at coordinate 394,422,607 of NC_041381.1, forward strand.
TCTAGGGTTTAGCCTCTCTGATCTCGTGGTAGATCAACTCTTGTACTACCCATATCATCAATATTAATCAAGCAGGAGTAGGGTTTTACCTCCATCGAGAGGGCCCGAACCTAGGTAAAAACATCGCGTCCCTTGTCTCCTTTTACCATCCGCCTAGACGCACAGTTCGGGACCCCCTACCCGAGATCCGCCGGTTTTGACACCGACACCCCCCGATACTAGCCATAGATTCATCAAAATAAGCAAACAACACACGAAAAACAGAATTTGTCAAAAACAGAACAGTCTGTAGCAATATGTAACTTTCGAATACTTATGGAACTCTAAAAATCCTACCAAAATAGGAAGTCCTAGGCAATTTGTCTATTGATCTACTTCAAAAATAATCAACTCAAAAGCACATTTCTGTGATTTATTATAATTTTTCTCATAAGCACAAAAGTTTCTGTTTTTCAGCGAGATCAAATTAACTTTCACCCAAGATGATCCTATAGGTTCTACTTGGCACAAACACTAACTAAAACATAAAACCACACCTAAACAGAGGCTAGACGAATTATTTATTACTAAACATGAACAAAAAGCAATGAACAAAAATAAAATTGGGTTGCCTCCCAACAAGCGCTATCGTTTAACGCCCCTAGCTAGGCATAAAAGCGAGAATAGATCTAAGTATTGCCATCTTTAGTATTCAATTCATAAGTGGCTCTCATAATAGATTCATATGGTAATTTGATTTTATTTCTAGGGAAGTGTTCCATGCCTTTCCTTAATGGAAATTGGAATCTAATATTTCCTTCCTTCATATCAATAATTGCACCAATCGTTCTAAGGAAAGGTCTACCAAGAATAATAGGACATCAAAGATTGCAATCTATATCAAGAATGATAAAATCTATGGGCACATAATTCCTATTTGCAATAATAATAACATTGTTAATCCTTCCCATAGGTTTCTTAATAGTGGAATCCGCAAGGTGCAAGTTTAAAGAGCAATCATCAAATTCCCGAAAACCTAGCACATCACATAAAGTCTTTGGAATCGATGAAACACTAGCACCCAAATCACACAAAGCATAGCATTCATGATATTTAATTTTAATTTTAATAGTAGGTTCCCACTCATCATAAAGTTTTCTAGGGATAGAAACTTCTAGTTCAAGTTTCTCTTCATAAGATTGCATCAAAGCATCAACGATATGTTTAGTAAAAGCTTTATTTTGGCTATAAGCATGCGGAGAATTCAACACGGACTACAACAAGGAAATACAATCTATTAAAGAACAATTACCATAATTAAATTCATTGAAATATGAAATAGTGGGTTCATTGCTATGTAAAGTTTTGACATCTTCAATCCCACTTTTACCAATTTTAGCATCAAGATCTAAAAACCCTGAATCATTGGAACACCTTTTAACTAAAGTTGACTCATCTCTAGTCCCATCATTATCAAGATTCATATTTTAAAACAAAGTTTTAATAGGAGACACATCAATCACTTTTAGATCTTCATCATTATTCTCATGAAAACTAGAAGAACACGCTCTTAGAAAGCAATCTTTCTTAGCACGCATCCTAGCGGTTATTTATTTGCACTCATCAATGGAAATTCTCATGGCTTTGAGAGAATCATTGATATCATGCTTAGGAGGGATAGATCTAAGTTTCAAAGAATCAACATCAAGAGAAATTCTATCCACGTTCCTAGCCAATTCATCAACTTTAAGCAATTTTCTTCAAGCAAAACATTGAAATTCTTTTGAGAATTCATAAATTCTTTAACACTAATCTCAAAATCAGAGGGCAACTTATTAAAATTTCCATAAGAATTGTTGTAGGAATTACCATAATTATTAGAGGAATTACTAGGAAACGGCCTAGGATTAAAGTTTCCTCTATACGCGTTGTTGCCAAAATCATTCCTACCAACAAAATTCACATCCATAGATTCATTATTATTCTCAATCAAAGTATACAAAGGCATGTCATTAGGATGAATAGGATAACTCTTAGTAGCAAACAATTTCATCCTTTCAAAACATTAATTTCTTCTATCACATGAACTTTTTACTAGTAGATCTTTCGGTGTGCCATTGAGAATAATTAACCATAATATTATCTAGGAGTTTAGTAGCTTCTCCTAAAGTGATTTCCATAAAAATGCCTCCCGGCGGCCGAATCTAAAAGATTTCTAGAAGCAAAATTCAATCCGGCATAAAATTTTTGTATGATCATCCATAAATTCAAACCATGTGTAGGGCAATTACGTATCATTAATTTCATCCTCTCCCAAGATTGTGCAACATGCTCATGATCTAGTTGCTAAAAAATAATAATATCGTTTCTAAGAGAGATGGTCTTAGCGGGAGGAAAATACTTAGAGTTAAAAGCATCTTTGCACTTATTCCATGAATCAATACTATTTTGAGGCAAATAAGAAAATCAAGTTTTAGCACAATCTCTAAGCGAAAACGGAAATAACTTCAATTTAACAATATCATTATCCATGTCTTTTTTCTTTTGCATATCGCACAAATCAACAAAGTTTTTTAGATGAGTAGCGGCATCTTCACTAGGAAAGCCTGAGAATTGATCTTTCATAACAAGATTCAACAAAGCAGCATTGATTTCACAAGATTCAACATCATTAAGAGGATCAATAGGATTGCTAAGGAAATCCTTATTATTGGTATTGGAAAAATCACACAATTTAGTATTATCTTGAGCCATCGCGACAAGCAATCCAACACACAAGCACACAAGATACAAGCGAAAAAGAGGCGAATGAAAAAGAGAGGGTGAATAAAATGGCAAGGGTGAAGTGGGGGAGAGGAAAACGAGAGGCAAATGGCAAATAATGTAATGCGAGGGAGATGAGTTTATGATGGGTACTTGGTATGTCTTGACTTGAGTGAAGACCTTGATACGTCCACTTTGCATCCTGCTTTTATATTGATATTTATTGCATTATGGGATATTATTACACGTTATGTCATAATACTTATGGCTATTCTCTCTTATTTTACAAGGTTTATCATGAAGAGGGAGAATGCGGCAGCTGGGATTCTGGGCTGGAAAAGGAGCAAATATTGGAAACCTATTCTGCACAGCTCCAAAAGTCCTGAAACTCCACGAAAGTCATTTTTGAAATTAATAAGAAATATTGAGCGAAAGAAGTACCAGAGGGGGACCACACCCTGGCCACGAGGGTGGGGGCGCGCCCACCCCTATGGGGCGCGCCCCCTGCCTCGTGGGCCCCCTGGTGGCCCTCCGGTGCCCATCTTCTGCTATATGAAGTCTTCTACCCTGGAAAAAAATCACAAGCAAGCTTACAGGACGAAACTCCGCCGCCACGAGGCGGAACCTTGGCGGAACCAATCTAGGCCTCTGGTGGAGCTGTTCTGCCGGGAAAACTTCCCTCCGGGAGGGGGAAATCATCACCATCGTCATCACCAACGACCCTCTCATCGGGAGGGGGTCAATCTCCATCAACATCTTCACCAGAACCATCTCCTCTCAAACCCTAGTTCATCTATTGTATCCAATCTTTGTATCCAAACCTCAGATTGGTACCCGTGGGTTGCTAGTAGTGTTGATTACTCCTTGTAGTTGATGCTAGTTGGTTTATTTGGTGGAAGATCATATGTTCAGATCCTTAATGCATATTAATACCCCTCTGATTATGAACATGAATATGCTTTGTGAGTAGTTACGTTTGTTCCTGAGGACATGGGAGAAGTCTTGCTATTAGTAGTCATGTGAATTTGGTATTTGTTCGATATTTTGATGAGATGTATGTTGTCTCTCCTCTAGTGGTGTTATGTGAACGTCGACTACATGACACTTCACCATTATTTGGGCCTAGAGGAAGGCATTGGGAAGTAATAAGTAGATTATGGGTTGCTAGAGTGACAGAAGCTTAAACCCTAGTTTATAAGTTGCTTCGTAAGGGGTTGATTTGGATCCACTTGGTTCATGCTATGGTTAGGTTTACCTTAATACTTATTTTGTAGTTGAGGATGCTTGCAATAGGGGTTAATCATAAGTGGTATGCTTGTCGAAGAAAGGGCAGCACTCAAGCACCGGTCCACCCACATATCAAATTATCAAAGTAACGAACGTGAATCATATGAGCGTGATGAAAACTACCTTGACGATAATTCCCATGTGTCCTCGGGAGCGCTTTTCTCATTATAAGAACTTGTCCAGGCTTGTCCATTGCTACAAAAAGGATTGGGCCACCTTGCTGCACCTTATTTACTTTCATTGCTTGTTACCCATTACGAATTATCTTATCACAAAACTATCTGTTACCTACAATTTCAGTGCTTGCAGAGAATACCTTACTGAAAACCATTTGTCATTTCCTTCTGCTCCTCGTTGGATTCGACACTCTTACTTATCGAAAGGACTACGATAGATCCCCTATAGTTTTGGGTCATCAAGACTCTTTTCTGGCGCCATTGCCGGGGATTGAAGCGCCTTTGGTGAGTGGAACTTGGTAAGGAAACATTGGAATTTTCTGTCACTTGTTACTATGGAAACTTATCCTTTGAGGGGCTTGTTCGGGGTATCTTCACCCCGACCAGTAGAGCAAAGAGTCGATCCTCAACCTACTAAACCTACTAAAAATGTTCACTTCTAAATTTCCTGCGGGTATGATAAAGAAACTGCTAGCTAATCCCTTTGCAGGATATGGAACATTGCATCCCGATTTACACCTTATCTATGTGGATGAAGTTCCTGGATTAGTTAAGCTTGCAGGTACACCTGATGATGTTGTTAAGAGGAAGGTCTTCCCTTTATCTTTGAAGGGAGACGCATTGACATGGTATAGGCTATGTGATGATACGGGTGTTGGGGAACGTTGCAGAAAATTAAAAATTTTCCTACGGTTTCACCAAGATCCATCTATGAGTTCATCTAAGCAACAAGTCAAGGGAGTGAGTTTGCATCTACATACCACTTGTAGATCGAGTGCGGAAGCGTTCAAGGGGATGGTGATGATGGAGTCGTACTCGCCGTGATTCAGATCACCGATGACCAAGTGCTGAACGGACAGCACCTCCGCGTTCAACACACGTACGGTATGGACGAAGTCTCCTCCGTCTTGATCCAGCAAGGAGGAAGGAGAGGTTGAGGAAGACAGCTCCAACGGCAGCACGACGGCGTGGTGTTGTTGGTGCAACAGTACTCCGACAGGGCTTCGCCAAGCACGTACGGAGGAGGAGAGGTGTTGGGGAGGGGAGGGGCTGCGCCTTGGCTTGTGTGTGCAACCCTCCCCTCACCCCTCTATTTATAGGGGAAGGGGCAAGGGGGGCTGGCCCCTCTAGAGTGGA
>NC_041381.1:394428116-394435244 GCF_002162155.2 Triticum dicoccoides
GAGTGGATCTAGAGGGGGGGGGGGGCGGCGGCCAGGGAGGGGGGACTTGCCCCCCAAGCAAAGGGGGGCGCCCCCTCTAGGGTTCCCCCCCCCAACCCTAGGCGCATGGGCCCAAGGGGGGGGGGGCGCCCAGCCCTCCAGGGGCTGGCTCCTGCCCCACGCAGCCCATGTGGCCCCCCGGGAGGGGTGGCCCCTCCAGGTGGACCCCCGGAACCCTTTCGGTGGCCCCGGTACAATACCGATATGCCCCCGAAACCTTCCGGTGTCCGTATGACAGCTTCCCATATATAAATCTTTACCTCCGGACCATTACGGAACTCCTCGTGACGTCCGGGATCTCATCCGGGACTCCGAACAACATTCGGTATTCACATACAAGTCTTCCTAATAACCCTAGCGTCACCGAACCTTAAGTGTATAGACCCTACGGGTTCGGGAGACATGCAGACATGACCGAGACGGCTCTCAGGTCAATAACCAACAGCAGGATCTGGATACCCATGTTGGCTCCCACATGCTCCTCGATGATGTCATCGGATGAACCACGATGTCGAGGATTCAAGCAACCCCATATACTATTCCCTTTGTCAATCGGTACGTTACATGCCCGAGACTCGATCGTCGGTATCCAAATACCTCGTTCAGTCTTGTTACCGGCAAGTCACTTTACTCGTACCGTAATGCATGATCCCGTGACCAAGCACTTGGTCACTTTGAGCTCATTATGATGATGCATTACCGAGTGGGCCTAGAGATACCTCTCCGTCATACGGAGTGACAAATCCCAGTATCGATCCGTGTCAACCCAACAGACACTTTCGGAGATACCTGTAGTGTACCTTTATAGTCACCCAGTTACGTTGTGACGTTTGGTACACCCAAAGCACTCCTACGGTATCCGGGAGTTACACGATCTCATGGTCTAAGGAAGAGATACTTGACATTGAAAAACTCTAGCAAAACGAACTACACGATCTTGTGCTATGCTTAGGATTGGGTCTTGTCCATCACATCATTCTCCTAATGATGTGATCCCGTTGTCAATGACATCCAAATGTCCATAGTCAGGAAACCATGATTATTTGTTGACCAACGAGCTAGTCAACTAGAGGCTCACCAGGGACGTATTGTGGTCTATGTATTCACACATGTATTACGATTTCTGGATAATACAATTATAGCATGAATAAAAGACATTTATCATGAACAAGGAAATATAATAATAATGCTTTTATTATTGCCTCTAGGGCATATTTCCAACAGTCTCCCACTTGCACTAGAGTCAATAATCTAGTTACATTGTGATGAATCAAACACCCATAGAGTTCTGGTGTTGATCATGTTTTGCTCGCGAGAGAGGTTTAGTCAACGGATCTGCGACATTCAGATCCGTATGTACTTTGCAAATATCTATGTCTCCATCTTGAACATTTTCACAGATGGAGTTGAAACGACGCTTGATGTGCCTGGTCTTCTTGTGAAACCTGGGCTCCTTGGCAAGGGCAATAGCTCCAGTGTTGTCACAGAAGAGTTTGATCGGCCCCGACGCATTGGGTATGACTCCTAGGTCGGTGATGAACTCCTTCACCCAAATTGCTTCATGCGCTGTCTCCGAGGCTGCCATGTACTCCGCTTCACATGTAGATCCCACCACGACGCTCTGCTTGCAGCTGCACCAGCTTACTGCTCCACCATTCAACATATACACATATCCGGTTTGTGACTTAGAGTCATCCAGATCTGTGTCGAAGCTAGCATCGACGTAACCCTTTAGGACGAGCTCTTCATCACCTCCATAAACGAGAAACATGTCCTTCATCCTTTTCATGTACTTTAGGATATTCTTGACCGCTGTCCAGTGTTCCTTGCCGGGATTACTTTGGTACCTTCCTACCAAACTTACAGCAAGGTTTACATCAGGTCTGGCACACAACATGGCATACATAATAGATCCTATGGCTGAGGCATAGGGATGACGCTCATCTCTTCTTTATCTTTTGCCGTGGTCGGGCCTTGAGCCGAGCTCAATCTCACACCTTGCAATACAGGCAAGAACCCCTTCTTGGACTAATCCATTTTGAACTTCTTCAAAATCTTATCAAGGTATGTGCTTTGTGAAGGACCTATGAGGCGTCTCGATCTATCTCTATAGATCTTGATGCCTAATATATAAGCAGCTTCTCCAAGGTCCTTCATTGAAAAACACTTATTCAAGTAGGCCTTAATGTTGTCCAAGAATTCTATATCATTTCCCATCAAAAGTATGTCATCTACATATAATATGAGAAATGCTACAGAGCTCCCACTCACTTTCTTCTAAACGCAGGCTTCTCCATAAGTCTGCATAAACCCAAACGCTTTGATCATTTCATCAAAGCGAATGTTCCAACTCCGAGATGCTTGCACCATCCCATAAATGGATCGCTGGAGCTTGCATACTTTGTTAGCATTCTTAGGATCGACAAAACCCTCCGGCTACATCATATACAGTTCTTCCTTAAGATGCCCGTTAAGGAATGCTGTTTTGACGTCCATCTGCCATATTTCATAATCATAGTATGCGGCAATTGCGAACATGATTCGGATGGACTTAAGCTTCGCTACGGGAGAGAAAGTCTCATCGTAGTCAATCCCTTGAACTTGCCAATAACCCTTAGCGACAAGTCGAGCTTTATAGATGGTGACATTACCATCCGCGTCCGTCTTCTTCTTAAAGATCCATTTGTTTTCTATCGCTCGCCGATATCCGGGCAAGTCAGTCAAAGTCCATACTTTGTTTTCATACATGGATTCTATATCGGATTTCATGGCTTCTAGCCATTTGTTGGAATCTGGGCCCGCCATCGCTTCTTCATAGTTTGAAGGTTCACCGTTGTCTAACAACATGATTTCCAGGACAGGGTTGCCGTACCACTCTGGTGCGGAACGTGTCCTTGTGGACCTACGAAGTTCAGTAGCAACTTGATCCGAAGTACCTTGATCATCATCATTATTTTCCTCTTCAGTTGGTGTAGGCATCATAGGAACATTTTCCTGAGCTGCACTACTTTCCCGTTCAAGAGGTAGTACTTCATCGAGTTCTACTTTCCTCCCACTTACTTCTTTCGAGAGAAACTCTTTTTCCAGAAAGGATCCGTTCTTGGCAACAAAGATCTTTCCCTCGGATCTTAAGTAGAAGGTATACCCAATGGTTTCTTTAGGGTATCCTATGAAGACGCATTTTTCCGACTTGGGTTCGAGCTTTTCAGGTTGAAGTTTCTTGACATAAGCATCGCATCCCCAAACTTTTAGAAACAACAGCTTAGGTTTCTTCCCAAACCATAATTCATACGGTGTCGTCTCAACGGATTTATATGGTGCCCTATTTAAAGTGAATGTAGCTGTCTCTAGAGCGTATCCCCAAAATGATAGCGGTAAATCGGTAAGAGACATCATAGATCGCACCATATCCAATAGAGTGCGATTATGACGTTCGGACACACCGTTTCGCTGAGGTGTTCCAGGTGGCGTGAGTTGTGAAACGATTCCACATTTTCTTAAGTGTGTACCAAATTCGTGACTTAAATATTCTCCTCCACGATCCGATCGTAAGAATTTTATCTTTCGGTCACGTTGATTCTCTACCTCATTCTGAAATTCCTTGAACTTTTCAAAAGTCTCAGACTTGTGTTTCATTAAGTAGACATACCCATATCTACTCAAGTCATCAGTGAGAGTGAGAACATAACGATATCCTCCGCGAGCCTCAACGCTCATTGGACCGCACACATCGGTATGTATGATTTCCAACAAGTTGGTCGCTCGCTCCATTGTTCCGGAGAATGGAGTTTGGGTCATCTTGCCCATGAGGCATGGTTCGCATGTGTCAAATGATTCATAATCGAGAGACTCCAAAAGTCCATTAGCATGGAGCTTCTTCATGCGCTTGACACCAATGTGACCAAGGCGGAAGTGCCACAAGTATGTGGGACTATCGTTATCAACTTTACATCTTTTGGTATTCACTCTATGTATATGTGTAACACTACGTTCGAGATCCATTAAGAATAAACCATTGACCATCGGGGCATGACCATAAAACATATCTCTCATATAAATAGAACAACCATTATTCTCGGATTTAAATGAGTAGCCATCTCGTATTAAACGAGATCCAGATACAATGTTCATGCTCAAACTTGGCACCAAATAACAATTATTAAGGTTCAAAACTAATCCCATAGGTAAATGTAGAGGTAGCGTGCCGACGGCGATCACATCGACCCTGGAACCATTCCCGACGCGCATCGTCACCTCGTCCTTCGCCAGTCTCCGCTTATTCCGCAGCTCCTGCTGTGAGTTACAAATATGAGCAACGGCACCGGTATCAAATACCCAGGAGTTACTATGAGTACTGGTAAGGTACACACCAATTATATGTATATCAAATATACCTTTGGTGTTGCCGGCCTTCTTATCCGCTAAGTATTTGGGGCAGTTCCGCTTCCAGTGACCCTTCCCCTTGCAATAAAAGCACTCAGTCTCAGGCTTGGGTCCATTCTTTGACTTCTTCCCGGCAACTGGCTTACCGGGTGCGGCAACATCTTTCCCGTCCTTCTTGAAGTTCTTCTTACCCTTGCCCTTCTTGAACTTAGTGGTCTTATTGACCATCAACACTTGATGTTCTTTCTTGATTTCAACCTCTGCTGACTTCAGCATTGAAAATACTTCAGGAATGGTCTTCACCATCCCCTGCATATTGTAGTTCAGCACAAAGCTCTTGTAGCTTGGTGGGAGCGACTGAAGGATTCTGTCAATGACCGCCTCATCCGGGAGGTTAATGTCCAGCTGGGACAGGCGGTTGTGCAACCCAGACATTTTGAGTATGTGCTCACTGACAGAACTATTTTCCTCCATCTTACAACTATAGAACTTGTCGGAGACTTCATATCTCTCGACCCGGGCATGAGCTTGGAAAACTAGTTTCAGCTCCTCGAACATCTCATATGCTCCGTGTTGCTCAAAACGCTTTTGGAGCCCCGGTTCTAAGCTGTAAAGCATGCCGCACTGAACGAGGGAGTAATCATTAGCACGAGACTGCCAAGCATTCATAATGTCTTGGTTCTCTGGGACGGGAGCGTCACCTAGCGGTCCTTCTAGGACATATTGTTTCCTGGCAGCTATGAGGATGATCCTCAGGTTCCGGACCCAGTCCGTATAGTTGCTGCCATCATCTTTCAGCTTGGTTTTCTCTAGGAACGCGTTGAAGTTCATGTTGACATGAGCGTTGGCCATTTGATCTACAAGACATATTTTGCAAAGGTTTAAGACTAAGTTCATGATAATTAAGTTCATCTAATCAAATTAATATAATGAACTCCCACTCAGATTAGACATCCCTCTAGTCATCTAAGTGTTACACGATCCGAGTCGACTAGGCCGTGTCCGATCATCACGTGAGACGGACTAGTCATCGTCGGTGAACACTCTCATGTTGATCGTATCTTCCATACGACTCGTGTTCGACCTTTCGGTCTCCGAGTTCCGAGGCCATGTCTGTACATGCTAGGCTCGTCAAGTTAACCCTAAGTGTTTTGCATGTGTAAAACTGTCTTACACCTGTTGTATGTGAACGTAAGGATCTATCACACCCGATCATCACGTGGTCCTTCGAAACGACGAACTTTAGCAACGGTGCATAGTTAGGGGAGAACACTTCTTGAAATTTTGTAAGGGATCATCTTATTTACTACCGTCGTTCTAAGTAAACAAGATGTATAAGCATAATAAACATCACATGCAATTATATAATAGTGACATGATATGGCCAATATCATATAGCTCCTTCGATCTCCATCTTCGGGGCTCCATGATCATCTTCGTCACCGTCATGACACCATGATCTCCATCATCATGATCTCCATCATCGGATCTTCATGAAGTTGTCACGCCAACGACTACTTCTACTTCTATGGCTAACGCGTTTAGCAACAAAGTAAAGTAATTTACATGGCGTTCTTCAATGACACGCAGGTCATACAAAAATAAAGACAACTCCTATGGCTCCTGCCGGTTGTCATACTCATCGACATGCAAGTCGTGATTCCTATTACAAGAACATGATCTCATACATCACAATATATCATTCATCATTCATCACAACTTCTGGCCATATCACATCACATGATAATTGCTGCAAAAACAAGTTAGACGTCCTCTAATTGTTGTTGCATCTTTTACATGGCTGCAATTGGGTTCTAGCAAGAACGTTTTCTTACCTAAGAATAACCACAACGTGATCTTGTCAACTTCTATTTACCCTTCATAAGGACCCTTTTCATCGAATCCGGTTCAACTAAAGTGGGAGAGACAGACACCCGCCAGCCACCTTATGCAACTAGTGCATGTTAGTCGGTGGAACCGGTCTCACGTAAGCGTACGTGTAAAGTTGGTGTGGGCCCCTTCATCCCACAATACCGCTGAAGCAAGATAAGACTAGTAGCGGCAAGCAAGTTGACAAGATCTACGCCCACAACAAAATTGTGTTCTACTCGTGCAATAGAGAACTACGCATAGACCTAGCTCTGATACCACTGTTGGGGAACGTTGCAGAAAATTAAAATTTTTCCTACGGTTTCACCAAGATCCATCTATGATTTCATCTAAGAAACGAGTCAAGGGAGTGAGTTTGCATCTACATACCACTTGTAGATCGAGTGCGGAAGCGTTCAAGGGGATGGTGATGATGGAGTCGTACTCGCCGTGATTCAGATCACCGATGACCAAGTGCTGAACGGACAGCACCTCCGCGTTCAACACACGTACGGTACGGACGACGTCTCCTCCGTCTTGATCCAGCAAGGAGGAAGGAGAGGTTGAGGAAGACAGCTCCAACGGCAGCACGACGGCGTGGTGTTGTTGGTGCAGCAGTACTCCGACAGGGCTTCGCCAAGCACGTACGGAGGAGGAGAGGTGTTGGGGAGGGGAGGGGCTGCGCCTTGGCTTATGTGTGCAGCCCTCCCCTCACCCCTCTATTTATAGGGGAAGGGTCAAGGGGGCCGGCCCCTCTAGATGGAATCTAGAGGGGGGGGCGGCGGCCAGGGAGGGGGACTTGCCCCCCAAGCAAAGGGGGGCGCCCCCTCTAGGGTT
>NC_041381.1:394435562-394466910 GCF_002162155.2 Triticum dicoccoides
CCCATGCAGCCCATGTGGCCCCCCGGGAGGGGTGGCCCCTCCCGGTGGACCCCCGGAACCCTTCCGGTGGCCCCGGTACAATACCGATATGCCCCCGAAACCTTCCGGTGTCCGTATGACAGCTTCCCATATATAGATCTTTACCTCCGGACCATTCCGGAACTCCCCGTGATGTCCGGGATCTCATCCGGGACTCCGAACAACATTCGGTATTCACATACAAGTCTTCCTAATAACCCTAGCGTCACCGAACCTTAAGTGTGTAGACCCTACGGGTTCGGGAGACATGCAGACATGACCGAGACGGCTCTCAGGTCAATAACCAACAGCGGGATCTGGATACCCATGTTGGCTCCTACATGCTCCTCGATGATGTCATTGGATGAACCACGATGTCGAGGATTCAAGCAACCCCGTATACTATTCCCTTTGTCAATCGGTACGTTACATGCCCAAGACTCGATCGTCGGTATCCCAATACCTCATTCAGTCTCGTTACCGGCAAGTCACTTTACTCGTACCGTAATGCATGATCCCATGACCAAGCACTTGGTCACTTTGAGCTCATTATGATGATGCATTACCGAGTGGGCCCAGAGATACCTCTCCGTCATACGGAGTGACAAATCCTAGTCTCGATCCATGTCAACCCAACAGACACTTTCGGAGATACCTGTAGTGTACCTTTATAGTCACCCAGTTACGTTGTGACGTTTGGTACACCCAAAGCACTCCTACGGTATCCGGGAGTTACACGATCTCATGGTCTAAGGAAGAGATACTTGACATTGAAAAACTCTAGCAAAACGAACTACACGATCTTGTGCTATGCTTAGGATTGGGTCTTGTCCATCACATCATTCTCCTAATGATGTGATCCCGTTGTCAATGACATCCAAATGTCCATAGTCAGGAAACCATGACTATCTGTTGACCAACGAGCTAGTCAACTAGAGGCTCACCAGGGACGTATTGTGGTCTATGTATTCACACATGTATTACAATTTCCGGATAATACAATTATAGCATGAATAAAAGACAATTATCATGAACAAGGAAATATAATAATAATGCTTCTATTATTGCCTCTAGGGCATATTTCCAACAATGGGATCTTGGGACTATAAACGATTGAAATTGGAATTTCACCAGAAGTTTTATCCTATGCATCTTGTTCATCGTGACCATAATTATATAAAAAAATTTGGCCTCACGAAGGAGAAAGCATCGCTCAAGCTTGGGGGAGGCTTAAGTCAATGTTATATTCATGCCCTAATCATGAGCTCTCAAGAGAAATGGTTATTCAAAATTTTTATGCTCGACTTTCTCTCAATGATCGCACCATGCTCGATACTTCCTGTGCTGGTTCCTATATGCTGAAGACTATTGAATTCAAGTGGGACTTATTGGAAAGAATTAAATGCAACTCTAAAGATTGGGGTTCCGACGATGGTAAGGAGTCAGGTATGACACCTAAGTTTGATTGTGTTAAGTCTTTTATGGATACCGATGCTTTTCGTGGATTTAGCACTAAATATGGACTTGACTCTGAGATAGTAGCTTCTTTCTATGAATCATTTGCTACTCACATTGATCTCCCTAAGGAGAAGTCTTTTAAATATAATCCTCTCACTGAAGTAAAAGTAGTTGCACCTATTACAGTTGAAGAAAAGATTATCACTTATAATGATCCTATTGTTCCTACTACTTATGTTGAGAAACCACCTTTCCCTGTTAGGATAAAGGATCATGCTAAAGGTTCAACTGTTGTTTGTAAGAGTAATACTAGAACATATACACCTCCTGAGCAAATTAAAGTTGAACCTAGTATTGCTATGGTTAAAGATCTCTTGGCTGATAATATAGATGGGCATGTTATTTACTTCTGCGAGGAAGCTGCTAATATTGCTAGACCCGATGTTAAGATACATAGACCTGTTGTAGGCATGCCTGTTATTTCTGTTAAAATAGGAGATCATTATTATCATGGCTTATGTGATATGGGTGCTAGTGCTAGTGGAATACCTATTTCCTTATATCAAGAAATTATGCATGATATTGCACCCGCTGAAATAGAAGATATTGATGTTACTATTAAGCTTGCAAATAGAGATACTATTTCACCAATTGGGATTGTTAGAGATGTTGAAGTTTTGTGTGGGAAGGTTAAATATCCTGCTGATTTACTTGTTCTTGGTTCCCGACAAGATAGCGTTTGTCCCATTATATTTGGTAGACCCTTCTTGAATACTGTTAATGCTAGGATAGATTGCGAAAAGGATGTTGTTACTATTGGTCTAGGGGATACATCACATGAGTTTAATTTTGCTAAATTTCATAGATAACCCCATGATAAAGAATTGCCTAGTAAGGATGAAATTATTGGTCTTGCTTCTATTGTCGTGCCTCCTACTGATCCGTTAGAACAATATTTTCTAGACCATGAAAATGATATGTTTATGAATGAAAGAAGGGAAATAGATGAAGTATTCTTTAAATAGGGTCCTATTTTGAAACACAACTTATCTGTTGAAATCCTAGGGGATCCTCCTCCACCCAAGGGTGATCCAGTGTTTGAGCATAAACCATTACCTGATACTCTTAAATATGCTTATCTTGATGAAAAGAAGATATATCCTGTTATTATTAGTGCTAACCTTTTAAAACAGGAAGAGGAAAGATTATTGAAAACTCTGAAGAAGCACCATTCTGCTATTGGATATACCCTGGATGGTCTTAAGGGCATTAGTCCCACTCTATGCCAACACAAAATTAAATTGGACGAAGGCGCCAAACCAGTTATTGATCATCAATGACGGTCAAATCCTAATATGAAAGAAGTGGTAAGAAAGGAAATACTAAAGCTCCTTGAGGCAGGTATAATTTATCCCGTTGCTGATAGTGAGTGGGTAAGTCTTGTCCATTGTGTCCCTAAGAAGGGAGATATTACTGTAGTCACTAATGATAAAGATGAATTGATCCCGCAAAGAATTATTACATGTTATAGGATGGTAATTGATTTTCGTAAATTAAATAAAGCTACGAAGAAAGATCATTACCCTTTACCTTTTATTGATCAAATGCTAGAAAGATTATCCAAACATACACATTTCTGCTTTCTAGATGGTTATTCTGGTTTCTCTCAAATACCAGTGTCAGCGGACGATCAAGTAAAGACTACTTTTACTTGCCCTTTCAGTACTTTTGCTTATAGACGTATGCCTTTTGGTTTATGTAATGCACCTACTACCTTTCAAAGATGCATGATGGCTATATTCTCTGACTTTTGTGAAAAGATTTGTGAGGTATTCATGGATGATTTCTCCGTTTATGGATCCTCTTTTGATGACTGCTTGAGCAACCTTGATCGAGTTTTGCAGAGATGCGAAGACACTAGTCTCGTCTTGAATTGGGAAAAGTGCCACTTTATGGTTAATGAAGGCATTGTCTTGGGGCATAAGATTTTTGAAAGAGGTATTGAAGTTGATAAAGCTAAAGTTGATGCTATTGAAAAGATGCCGTGCCCCAAGGACATTAAAGGTTTACGAAGTTTCGTTGGTCATGCCGGTTTTTATAGGAGGTTCATTAAGGACTTTTCTAAAATCTCTAGGCCTCTGACTAATTTATTGCAAAAATATATTCCTTTTGTCTTCGATGATGATTGTGTAGAAGCATTTGAAATACGTAAGAAAGCTTTGACTTCTGCACCTATTGTTCAGCCACCTGATTGGAATTTACCCTTTGAAATTATGTGTGATTCTAGTGATTATGCTGTAGGGGCTGTTCTAGGACAAAGAGTTGATAAGATATTAAATGTTATTCAATATGCTAGTAAAACTCTAGACACTGCTCAAATAAATTATGCTACTACTGAAAAAGAATTCTTAGCAGTTGTATTTGCATGTGATAAGTTCAGACCTTACATTGTTGATTCTAAAGTAACTATTCACACTGATCATGCTGCTATTAAATATCTTATGGAAAAGAAAGATGCTAAACCTAGACTTATTAGATGGGTTCTCTTGCTACAAGAATTTGATTTGCATATTGTTGATAGAAAGGGAGCTGAGAACCCCGTTGCAGACAACTTGTCTAGGTTAGAGAATGTTCTTGATGACCCATTACCTATTGATGATAGCTTTCCTGATGAACAATTAACTGCCATAAATGCTTCATGTACTGCTCCATGGTATGCTGATTATGCTAATTATATTGTTGCTTAATTTATACCACCTAATTTCACATACCAACAAAAGAAAAAGTTCTTTTACGATTTAAGACATTACTTCTGGGATGACCCACACCTTTATAAAGGAGTAGATGGTGTTATTAGACGTTGTGTACCCGAGCATGAACAGGAACATATCCTACGCAAGTGTCACTCCGACGCATATGGAGGACCCCACGCTGGAGATAGAACTGCACATAAGGTATTGCAATCCAGTTTTTATTGGCCTACTCTCTTCAAAGATGCCCGTAAGTTTGTCTTGTCTTGTAATGAATGTCAAAGAATTGGTAATATTAGTAGACGTCAAGAAATGCCTATGAATTATTCTCCTGTTATCGAACCATTTGATGTTTGGGGATTTGATTAGATGGGACCTTTTCCTGCCTCTAATGGATATACACATATTTTAGTTGCTGTTGCTTACATTACTAAGTGGGTAGAAGCTATTCCAACTAGTAGTGCTGATCATAACACCTCTATTAAGATGCTTAAAGAAGTTATTTTTCCGAGGTTTGGAGTCCCTAGATACTTAATGACTGATGGTGGTTCACATTTTATTCATGGTGCTTTTCGTAAAATGCTTGCTAAGTATGATGTTAATCATAGAATTGCATCTCCATATCACCCACAGTCTAGTGGTCAAGTAGAATTGAGTAATAGAGAGCTCAAATTAATTTTGCAAAAGACTGTTAATAGATCTAGAAAGAATTGGGCCAAGAAACTTGATGAAGCATTATGGGCCTATAGAACTGCTTATAAAAGTCCTATGGGTATGTCTCCATATAAAATGGTTTATGTAAAAGCATGTCACTTACCTCTCAAACTTGAACATAAGGCATATTGGGCCATTAAAGAGCTCAACTATGATTTCAAACTTGCCGGTGAGAAGAGGTTATTTGATATTAGCTCACTTGATGAATGGAGGACCCAAGCCTATGAGAATGCCAAGCTGTTTAAAGAAAAAGTTAAAAGATGGCATGAAAGAAGGATACAGAAGCGTGAGTTTAACGTAGGTGATTATGTTTTGCTTTTCAACTCTCGTTTAAGATTTTTTGCAGGAAAGCTTCTCTCTAAATGGGAAGGACCTTACGTTATGAAGGAGGTCTATCATTCCGGTGCCATAAAAATCAACAACTTCGAAGGCACAAATCCGAAGGTGGTGAACAGCCAAACAATCAAACATTATATCTCAGGTAACCCCATAAATGTTGAAACTAATATTGTTGAAACCGTAACCCCGGAGGAATACATAAGGAACACTTTCCGTAATGTTTCAGACTCCGAAAAGGAATAGGTATGTGGTACGGTAAGTAAACCAACTCCAAAACAGTTCTAACATCAATTTTTCTCCGTTTTGGAATATTTAAGAAAATAGAAAAATAAGAAGTAGTCCGGGAAGGACATGAGGCGTCCACGAGGGTACTTCCTGCCTCGTGGGCACCTCGTGTGCTCTCCGGACTCAGTTTTTGTGCACGATACTTCTTTTGGTCGGTAAAAATTCATTATATAATCTCCCGAAGGTTTCGACCACCGTATCACGCAAAAATCTTCTGTCTTTGTTTCGAGCTGTTTTTCTGACAGATCTAGAGCATCATGACGTTACCCTCCTCCAACAATGAAGACAAGGATGCTTGGCTTTTGAAGATAGAGATGAAAAGAGAAGAACCTGAGGATATCAACAAGGATGAAGGGATCAAAAGGGCGATGGAGGATCAAGCTCTGACGGCAAAAGAACAAAACATCCCTCAACCTCTTCCTAACCTCTTTACCCCAACTGAGATTGAAGCTTTCAAGATGATTGAGTTAGCTCGCATACAAAACAAGTATCTCACATAGGAAAATCTTTTGTTGAAGGATCATATCGTCGCACTTAAGGGCATTATACACAAATTGGAAGAGCTTCTATGCTCGATGTGCGACTATCCATCATCATCAGCACCTTCTTCACCACCTTCGAGGACATAAACACATGGGTATGGGCACTCCCCTTGGCAACCGTCAAGCTTGGGGGAGTTGCCCCGGTATCGTATCACCATCACACTCCTATCTTTACCGTTTTATTTTAGTTCGATCCTTTTGATAATATCTTGATCTAGTAGAATAAAGTTTTGGTATGAATTAGTTTTGAGTTTTGCTTTGTGACCCCTCTTTGTAATCAAGTCTGTGATCTATATATAATAAATATTAGTGTTAAGTCAAGGGCATTGCTATCTTGCCATGATCTTAAGAAAATACAAAGAATAAAAAGAAATAAAAGAGTTCATATTGATCTTGTGGATAGTAATGACTTCACATATAAAGAATATGAGGCATAAAAGTTGTTGAGAGTTGGCAAACATAGTTTTGGTCATCGTTGCAATTAATAGGAAGTAATAAAGAAAGAGAGGTTCTCACATATAAATATACTATCTTGGACATCTTTTATGATTGTGAGCACTCATTAAAGTATGACATGCTAAAGAGTTGATGTTGGACAAGGAAGACAAGGTAATCAGTTATGTTTTCTCACATCTTAGTTAAAGTGTATTGTCATGGATCGTCCAACATGTTGAGCTTGCCTCTCCCCCTCATGCTAGCCAAATTCCTTACACCAAGTAGAGATACTACTTGTGCTTCCAAATATCCTTAAACCCAGTTTTTCCATGAGAGTCCACCATACCTACCTATGGATTTAGTAAGATCCTTCAAGTAAGTTGTCATGTTGCAAGCAATAAAAATTGCTCTCTAAATATGTATGACTTATTAGTGTAGAGAAAATAAGCTTTATACGATCGTGTGATATGGAAGTACTAAAAGCGACGGACTGCATAATAAAGGTTCATATCACAAGTGGCAATATAAAGTGACATTCTTTTGCACTAAGATTTTGTGCATCCAACCAAAAAGCACATGACAACCTCTACTTCCCTCTGCGAAGGGCCTATCTTTTACTTTAAGTCTTATACCTTATGCAAGAGTCAAGGTGATCTTCACCTTTCCCTTTTTCATTTTATCCTTTGGCAAGCACCTCGTGTTGGAAAGATCCTGATATATATATCCAACTGGATCTAAGTTAGCATGAACTGTTATTGTTGACATTACCCTTGAGGTAAAACATTGGGAGGCAACACTATAGGCCCCTATCTTTCTTTGTGTCCGATTAAAACTCCAGAACCATAAGTATTGCGTGCGTGTTAGCAATTGTAGAAGACTAAATGATAGTTGAGTATGTGGACTTGCTGAAAAGCTCTATTCTCGTTATGATAAATTGCAATTGCTTCAATGACTGAGATTATAGTTTGTTAGTTCTCAATGAAGTTTCTGTACCATACTTGACATTGTGAATAGATTGTTACTTGAGCATAAGAAATCATATGACAAAATCTATATATGTTGTTGTTATAAGAATGATCCCGATGCCCTCATGTCCGCATATTATTTTTATCGGCACCTCTATCTCTAAACATGTGGACATATTTTTCAATATCGGCTTCCGCTTGAGGACAAGCGAGGTCTAAGATTGGGGGAGTTGATACGTCCATTCGCATCATGCTTTTATATTGATATTTATTGCATTATGGGCTGTTATTACACATTATGTCACAATACATATGGATATTCTCTCTTATTTTACAAGGTTTATCATGAAGAGGTAGAATGTTCGTAGCTGGGATTCTGGGCTGGAAAAGGAGCAAATATTGGAAACCTATTCTGCATAGCTCCAAAAGTCCTGAAACTCCACAAAAGTCATTTTTGGAATTAATAAGAATTATTGAGCGAAAGAAGTACCAGAGGGGGCCCACACCCTGGCCACGAGGGTGGGGTGGGGGGGGGTGGGCGCCCACCCCTACTAGGCGCGCCCCCTGCCTCGTGGGCCCCCTGGTGGCCCTCTGGTGCCCATCTTCTGCTATATGAAGTCTTCTACCCTGGAAAAAATCATAAGCAAGCTTACGGGACGAAACTCCGCCGCCACGAGGCGGAACCTTGGCGGAACCAATCTAGGGCTCCGGCGGAGCTGTTCTGCCAGGGAAACTTCCCTCCGGGAGGGGGAAATCATCACCATCGTCATCACCAACGATCCTCTCATCAGGAGGGGGTCAATATCCATCAACATCTTCACCAGCACCATCTCCTCTCAAACCCTAGTTCATATCTTGTATCCATTGTTGGGTTTCGTAGTAATTTCAAAAATTTTCCTACGCGCACACAGGATCATGTGATGCATAGCAACGAGAGGAGAGTGTTGTCTACGTACCCAACGCAGACCGACTGCGGAAGCGATGACACGACGTAGAGGAAGTAGTCGTACGTCTTCACGATCCAACCGATCAAGCACCGAAACTACGGCACCTCCGAGTTCGAGCACACGTTCAGCTCGATGACGATCCCCGGACTCCGATCCAGCAAAGTGTCGGGGAAGAGTTTCGTCAGCACGACGGCGTGGTGACGATCTTGATGAACTACAGCAGCAGGGCTTCGCCTAAACTCCGCTACAGTATTATCGAGGAATATGGTGGCAGGGGGCACCGCACACGGCTAAGGAATCGATCACGTGGATCAACTTGTGTCAACTTGTGTGTTTAGAGGTGCCCCTGCCTCCGTATATAAAGGAGGAGAGGAGGGGAGGCTGGCCGGCCAAGGGGGGGAGGCGCAGGAGAGTCCTACTCCCACTGGGAGTAGGATTCCCCCTCCAATCCTATTCCAACTAGGATTCCCAAGGGGGAAAGAGGGAGAGGGGTGGCCGGCCACCTCTCCTAGTCCTAATAGGACTAGGGGAAGGGGGGAGGCGCGCAGCCCCCTTGGGCTGCCCCTTTCTCCTTTCCACTAAGGCTCATGATGGCCCATATGGCTCCCGGGGGGTTCCGGTAACCTCCCGGTAACCCGGTAAAATCCCGATTTCACCCGGAACACTTCCGATGTCCAAACATAGACTTCCAATATATCAATCTTTATGTCTCGACCATTTCGAGACTCCTCGTCATGTCCGTGATCACATCCGGAACTCCGAACAACCTTCGGTACATCAAAATGCATAAACTCATAATATAACTGTCATCGTAACCTTAAGCGTGCGGACCCTACGGGTTCGAGAACAATGTAGACATGACCGAGACACGTCTCTGGTCAATAACCAATAGCGGGACCTGGATGCCCATATTGGCTCCTACATATTCTACGAAGATCTTTATCGGTCAGACCGCATAACAACATACGTTGTTCCCTTTGTCATCGGTATGTTACTTGCCCGAGATTCGATCGTCGGTATCCAATACCTAGTTCAATCTCGTTGCCGGCAAGTCTCTTTACTTGTTCCGTAATACATCATTTCACAACTAACATATTAGTTGTAATGCTTGCAAGGCTTATGTGATGTGTATTACCGAGAGGGCCCAGAGATACCTCTCCGACAATCGGAGTGACAAATCCTAATCTCGAAATACGCCAACCCAACATCGACCATTGGAGACACCTGTAGTACTCCTTTATAATCACCCAGTTACGTTGTGACGTTTGGTAGTACCCAAAGTGTTCCTCCGGTAAACGGGAGTTGCATAATCTCATAGTCATAGGAACATGTATAAGTCATGAAGAAAGCAATAGCAACATACTAAATGATCGGGTGCTAAGCTAATGGAATGGGTCATGTCAATCATATCATTCTACTAATGATGTGACCTCGTTAATCAAATAACAACTCATTGTTCATGGTTAGGAAACATAACCATCTTTGATTAACGAGCTAGTCAAGTAGAGGCATACTAGTGACACTCTGTTTGTCTATGTATTCACACATGTATTATGTTTCCGGTAAATACAATTCTAGCATGAATAATAAACATTAATCATGATTATAAGGAAATAAATAATAACTTTATTATTGCCTCTAGGGCATATTTCCTTCAGTCTCCCACTTGCACTAGAGTCAATAATCTAGATTACACTGTAATGAATCTAACACCCATGGAGCTTTGGTGCTGATCATGTTTTGCTCGTGGAAGAGGCTTAGTCAACGGGTCTGCAACATTCAGATCCGTATGTATCTTGCAAATCTCTATGTCTCCCACCTGGACTAGATCCCGGATGGAGTTGAAGCGTCTCTTGATGTGTTTGGTCCTTTTGTGAAATCTGGATTCCTTTGCCAAGGCAATTGCACCAGTATTGTCACAAAAGATTTTCATTGGACCCGATGCACTAGGTATGACACCTAGATCGGATATGAACTCCTTCATCTAGACTCCTTCATTTGCTGCTTCCGAAGCAGCTATGTATTCCGCTTCACATGTAGATCCCGCTACGACGCTTTGTTTAGAACTGCACCAACTGACGGCTCCACCGTTTAATGTAAACACGTATCCGGTTTGCGATTTAGAATCGTCCGGATCAGTGTCAAAGCTTGCATCAACGTAACCTTTTACGATGAGCTCTTTGTCACTTCCATATACGAGAAACATATCCTTAGTCCTTTTCAGGTATTTCAGGATGTTCTTGACCGCTGTCCAGTGATCCATTCCTGGATTACTTTGGTACCTCCCTGCTAAACTTATAGCAAGGCACACATCAGGTCTGGTACACAGCATTGCATACATGATAGAGCCTATGGCTGATGCATAGGGAACATCTTTCATATTCTCTCTATCTTCTGCAGTGGTCGGGCATTGAGTCTTACTCAATTTCACACCTTGTAACACAGGCAAGAACCCTTTCTTCGCTTGATCCATTTTGAACTTCTTCAAAATTTTGTCAAGGTATGTGCTTTGTGAAAGTCCAATTAAGCGTCTTGATCTATCTCTATAGATCTTAATGCCTAATATGTAAGCAGCTTCACCGAGGTCTTTCATTGAAAAACTTTTATTCAAGTATCCCTTTATGCTATCCAGAAATTCTATATCATTTCCAATCAGTAATATGTCATCCACATATAATATCAGAAATGCTACAGAGCTCCCACTCACTTTCTTGTAAATACAGGCTTCTCTGAAAGTCTGTATAAAACCAAATGCTTTGATCACACTATCAAAACGTTTATTCCAACTCCGAGAGGCTTGCACCAGTCCTATAAATGGATCGCTGGAGCTTGCACACTTTGTTAGCTCCCTTTGGATCGACAAAACCTTCTGGTTGTATCATATACAACTCTTCTTCCAGAAATCCATTCAGGAATGCAGTTTTGACATCCATTTGCCAAATTTCATAATCATAAAATGCGGCAATTGCTAACATGATTCGGACGGACTTAAGCATTGCTACGGGTGAGAAGGTCTCATCGTAGTCAATTCCTTGAACTTGCCAAAAACCTTTTGCGACAAGTCGAGCTTTGTAGATAGTAACATTACCATCAGCGTCAGTCTTCTTCTTAAAAATCCATTTATTCTCAATTGCTTGCCGATCATCGGGCAAGTCAACCAAAGTCCATACTTTGTTCTCATACATGGATCCCATCTCAGATTTCATGGCTTCAAGCCACTTTACGGAATCTGGGCTCACCATCGCTTCTTCATAGTTCGTAGGTTCATCATGATCTAGTAGCATGACCTCCAGAACAGGATTACCGTACCACTCTGGTGCGGATCTTACTCTGGTTGATCTACGCGGTTCAGTAGTATCTTGATCTGAAGTTTCATGATCATTATCATTGGCTTCCTCACTAACTGGTGTAGGTGTCACTGAAATAGTTTTCTGTGATGAACTACTTTCCAGTAAGGGAGCAGGTACAGTTACCTCGTCAAGTTCTACTTTCCTCCCACTCACTTCTTTCGAGAGAAACTCCTTCTCTAGAAATGATCCATTCTTAGCAACGAATGTTTTGCCTTCGGATCTATGATAGAAGGTGTACCCAACAGTTTCCTTTGGGTATCCTATGAAGACACATTTCTCCGATTTGGGTTCGAGCTTATCAGGTTGAAGCTTTTTCACATAAGCATCGCAGCCCCAAACTTTAAGAAACGACAACTTTGGTTTCTTGCCAAACCACAGTTCATAAGGCGTTGTCTCAACGGATTTTGATGGTGCCCTATTTAACGTGAATGCGGCCGTCTCTAAAGCATATCCCCAAAATGATAGCGGTAAATCAGTAAGAGACATCATAGATCGCACCATATCTAGTAAAGTACGATTACGACGTTCGGACACACCATTACGCTGTGGTGTTCCGGGTGGCGTGAGTTGCGAAACTATTCCACAGTTTTTCAAATGTACACCAAACTCGTAACTCAAATATTCTCCTCCACGATCAGATCGTAGGAACTTTATTTTCTTGTTACGATGATTTTCAACTTCACTCTGAAATTCTTTGAACTTTTCAAATGTTTCAGACTTATGTTTCATTAGGTAAATATACCCATATCTGCTTAAATCATCTGTGAAGGTGAGAAAATAACGATATCCGCCACGAGCCTCAATATTCATCGGGCCACATACATCGGTATGTATGATTTCCAACAAATCTGCTGCTCTCTCCATAGTACCGGAGAACGGTGTTTTAGTCATCTTGCCCATGAGGCACGGTTCGCAAGTACCAAGTGATTCATAATCAAGTGGTTCCAAAAGTCCATCGGTATGGAGTTTCTT
Source organism: Triticum dicoccoides (assembly GCF_002162155.2). NCBI lineage: Eukaryota > Viridiplantae > Streptophyta > Magnoliopsida > Poales > Poaceae > Triticum > Triticum dicoccoides. The sequence continues at coordinate 394,448,338 of NC_041381.1, forward strand.
CATGCGTTTTATACCGATATGACCTAAACGACAGTGCCACAAATAAGTTGCACTTTCATTATCAACTCTGCATCTTTTGGCTTCAACATTATGAATATGTGTATTACTACTATCGAGATTCAATAAAAATAGACCACTCTTCAAGGGTGCATGACCATAAAAGATATTACTCATATAAATAGAACAACCATTATTCTCTGATTTAAATGAATAACCGTCTCGCATTAAACAAGATCCAGATATAATGTTCATGCTCAACGCTGGCACCAAATAACAATTACTTAGGTCTAATATTAATCCTGAAGGTAGATGTAGAGGTAGCGTGCCGACTGCGATCACATCGACTTTGGAACCGTTTCCCACGCGCATCGTCACCTCGTCCTTTGCCAGTGCCCGCTTATTCTGTAGTCCCTGTTTCGAGTTGCAAATATTAGCAACAGAACCAGTATCAAATACCCAGGTGCTACTGCGAGCTCTAGTAAGGTACACATCAATAACATGTATATCACATATACCTTTGTTCACCTTGCCATCCTTCTTATCCGCCAAATACTTGGGGCAGTTCCGCTTCCAGTGACCAGTCTGCTTGCAGTAGAAGCACTCAGTTTCAGGCTTAGGTCCAGACTTGGGTTTCTTCTCTTGAGCAGCAACTGGCTTGCTGTTCTTCTTGAAGTTCCCTTTCTTCTTTCCTTTGCCCTTTTTCTTGAAACTAGTGGTTTTGTTAACCATCAACACTTGATGCTCCTTTTTGATTTCTACCTCCGCAGCTTTCAGCATTGCGAAGAGCTCGGGAATAGTCTTGTTCATCCCTTGCATATTACAGTTCATTACGAAGCTCTTGTAGCGTGGTGGCAGTGATTGGAGAATTCTGTCGATGACGCAATCATCCGGAAGATTAACTCCCAATTGAATCAAGTGATTATTATACCCAGACATTTTGAGTATATGCTCACTGACAGAACTGTTCTCCTCCATCTTGCAGCTATAGAACTTATTGGAGACTTCATATCTCTCAATCCGGGCATTTGCTTGAAATATTAACTTCAACTCCTGGAACATCTCATATGATCCATGACGTTCAAAACGTCATCGAAGTCCCGATTCTAAGCCGTAAAGCATGGCACATTGAACTATCGAGTAGTCATCAGCTTTGCTCTGCCAGACGTTCATAACATCTGGCGTTGCTCCAGCAGCAGGCCTGGCACCCAGCGGTCCTTCCAGGACGTAATTCTTCTGTGCAGCAATGAGGATAATCCTCAAGTTACGGACCCAGTCCGTGTAATTGCTACCATCATCTTTCAACTTTGCTTTCTCAAGGAACGCATTAAAATTCAACGGAACAACAGCACGAGCCATCTATCTACAATCAACATAAACAAGCAAGATACTATCAGGTATTAAGTTCATGATAATATTTAAGTTCAATTAATCATATTATTTAAGAACTCCCACTTAGATAGACATCCCTCTAATCCTCTAAGTGATTACGTGATCCAAATCAACTAAACCATAACCGATCATCACGTGAGATGGAGTAGTTTTCAATGGTGAACATCGTTATGTTGATCATATCTACTATATGATTCACGCTCGACCTTTCGGTCTCCGTGTTCTGAGGCCATATCTGCATATGCTAGGCTCGTCAAGTTTAACCTGAGTATTCTGCGTGTGCAAAAACTGGCTTGCACCCGTTGTAGATGGACGTAGAGCTTATCACACCCGATCATCACGTGGTGTCTGGGCACGACGAACTTTGGCAACGGTGCATACTCAGGGAGAACACTTCTTGATAATTTAATGAGAGATCATCTGATAATGCTACCGTCAATCAAAGCAAGATAAGATGCATAAAAAGATAAACATCACATGCAATCAATATAAGTGATATGATATCGCCATCATCATCTCGTGCTTGTGATCTCCATCTCCGAAGCACCGTCATGATCACCATCGTCACCGGCGCGACACCTTGATCTCCATCGTAGCATCATTGTCGTCTCGCCAATCTTATGCTTTCACGACTATCACTACCGTTTAGTAATAAAGTTAAGCATTACATCGCGATTGCATTGCATACAATAAAGCGACAATCATATGGCTCCTGCCAGTTGCCGATAACTTGGTTACAAAACATGATCATCTCATACAATAAAATTCAGCATCATGCCTTGACCATATCACATCACAACATGCCCTGCAAAAACAAGTTAGACGTCCTCTACTTTGTTGTTGCATGTTTTACGTGGCTGCTACGGGCTTAAGTAAGAACCAATCTCACCTACGCATCAAAACCACAACGATAGTTTGTCAAATAGACTCCGTTTTAACCTTCGCAAGGACCGGGTGTAGCCATACTTGGTTCAACTAAAGTTGGAGAGACAGTCGCCCGCAAGCCATCTCTGTGCAAAGCACGTCGAGGGAACCGGTCTCGCGTAAGCGTACGCGTAAGGTTGGTCTGGGTCGTCTCGTCCAACAATACCGCCGAACCAAAATATGACATGCTGGTAGGCAGTATGACTTGTATCGTCCACAACTCACTTGTGTTCTACTTGTGCATATAACATCAACATCAATAACCAGGCTCGGATGCCACTGTTGGGTTTCGTAGTAATTTCAAAAATTTTCCTACGCGCACACAGGATCATGTGATGCATAGCAACGAGAGGAGAGTGTTGTCTACGTACCCAACGCAGACCGACTGCGGAAGCGATGACAAGACATAGAGGAAGTAGTCGTACGTCTTCACGATCCAACCGATCAAGCACCGAAACTACGGCACCTCCGAGTTCGAGCACACGTTCAGCTCGATGACGATCCCCGGACTCCGATCCAGCAAAGTGTCGGGGAAGAGTTTCATCAGCACGATGGCGTGGTGACGATCTTGATGAACTACAGCAGCAGGGCTTCGCCTAAACTCCGCTACAGTATTATCGAGGAATATGGTGGCAGGGGGCACCGCACACGGCTAAGGAATCGATCACGTGGATCAACTTGTGTCAACTTGTGTGTTTAGAGGTGCCCCTGCCTCCGTATATAAAGGAGGAGAGGAGGGGAGGCTGGCCGGCTAAGGGGGGGAGGCGCAGGAGAGTCCTACTCCCACTGGGAGTAGGATTCCCCCTCCAATCCTATTCCAACTAGGATTCCCAAGGGGGAAAGAGGGAGAGGGGTGGCCGGCCACCTCTCCTAGTCCTAATAGGACTAGGGGAAGGGGGGAGGCGCGCAGCCCCCTTGGGCTGCCCCTTTCTCCTTTCCACTAAGGCTCATGATGGCCCATATGGCTCCCGGGGGGTTCCGGTAACCTCCCGGTAACCCGGTAAAATCCCGATTTCACCCGGAACACTTCCGATGTCCAAACATAGACTTCCAATATATCAATCTTTATGTCTCGACCATTTCGAGACTCCTCGTCATGTCCGTGATCACATCCGGGACTCCGAACAACCTTCGGTACATCAAAATGCATAAACTCATAATATAACTGTCATCGTAACCTTAAGCGTGCGGACCCTACGGGTTCGAGAACAATGTAGACATGACCGAGACACGTCTCTGGTCAATAACCAATAGCGGGACCTGGATGCCCATATTGGCTCCTACATATTCTACGAAGATCTTTATCGGTCAGACCGCATAACAACATACGTTGTTCCCTTTGTCATCGGTATGTTACTTGCCCGAGATTCGATCGTCGGTATCCAATACCTAGTTCAATCTCGTTGCCGGCAAGTCTCTTTACTCGTTCCGTAATACATCATTTCACAACTAACATATTAGTTGTAATGCTTGCAAGGCTTATGTGATGTGTATTACCAAGAGGGCCCAGAGATACCTCTCCGACAATCAGAGTGACAAATCCTAATCTCGAAATACGCCAACCCAACATCGACCATTGGAGACACCTGTAGTACTCCTTTATAATCACCCAGTTACGTTGTGACGTTTGGTAGTACCCAAAGTGTTCCTCCGGTAAACGGGAGTTGCATAATCTCATAGTCATAGGAACATGTATAAGTCATGAAGAAAGCAATAGCAACATACTAAACGATCGGGTGCTAAGCTAATGGAATGGGTCATGTCAATCAGATCATTCTACTAATGATGTGACCTCGTTAATCAAATAACAACTCATTGTTCATGGTTAGGAAACATAACCATCTTTGATTAACGAGCTAGTTAAGTAGAGGCATACTAGTGACACTCTGTTTGTCTATGTATTCACACATGTATTATGTTTCCGGTAAATACAATTCTAGCATGAATAATAAACATTTATCATGATTATAAGGAAATAAATAATAACTTTATTATTGCCTCTAGGGCATATTTCCTTCATCCATACCTCAGATTGGTACCTATGGGTTGCTAGTAGTGTTGATTACTCCTTGTAGTTGATGCTAGTTGGTTTATTTGGTGGAAGATCATATGTTCGGATCCTTAATGCATATCAATACCCCTCTAATTATGAACATGAATATGCTTTGTGAGTAGTTACGTTTGTTCCTGAGGACATGGGAGAAGTCTTGCTATTAGTAGTCATGTGAATTTGGTATTCGTTCGATATTTTGATGAGATGTATGTTGTCTCTCCTCTAGTGGTGTTATGTGAACGTCGACTACATGACACTTCACCATTATTTGGGCCTAGAGGAAGGCATTGGGAAGTAATAAGTAGATGATGGGTTGCTAGAGTGATAGAAGCTTAAACCCTAGTTTATAAATTGCTTCATAAGGGGTTGATTTGGATCCACTTGTTTCATGCTATGGTTAGGTTTACCTTAATACTTCTTTTGTAGTTGCGGAGGATTGCAATAGGGGTTAATCATAAGTGGGATGCTTGTCCAATAAAGGGCAGTACCTAAGCACCGGTCCACCCGCACATCAAATTATCAAAGTAACGAACGCGAATCATATGAGCGTGATGAAAACTAGCTTGACGATAATTCCCATGTGTCCTCAGGAGCGCTTTTATCATTATAAGAACTTGTCCAGGCTTGTCCTTTGCTACAAAAAGGATTGGGCCACCTTGCTGCACCTTATTTACTTTCATTGCTTGTTACCCATTACGAATTATCTTATCACAAAACTATCTGTTACCTACAATTTCAGTGCTTGCAGAGAATACCTTACTGAAAACCGCTTGTCATTTCCTTATGTTGCTCATTGGGTTCGACACTCTTACTTATCGAAAGGACTACGATAGATCCCCTATACTTGTGGGTCATTAGACCTCCCCGACAATGGCACAAGAAATCCTTCTTGCTACCTCTTGAGCATGCGTTGGTTTTTCCCTTGAAGAGGGAAGGGTGATGCAGCAAAGTAGCGTAAGTATTTCCCTCAAATTTTGAGATCCAAGGTATCTATCCAGTAGGAGGCTCCACGCAAGTCCCTTGTACCTACACAACCAAACAAGAACCTCGCAACCAACGCAATAAAGGGGTTGTCAATCCCTTCACGGCCACTTGTGAAAGTGAGATCTGATAGAGATACTATGATAAAATAAATATTTTTGGTATTTTTATGATATAGATTTAAAAGAAAAGAATGCAAAATAAAGTAGATAAGAAACTTATATGATGGAAAACAGACCCAGGGGCCATATGTTTCACTAGTGGCTTCTCTCAAGATAGCAAAAGTATTACGGTGGGTGAACAAATTACTGTCGAGCAATTGATAGAAAAGTGCATAGTGATAACCCGCAAGTATATGGGATCAATGTAGTCTATTTCAATAAGTAAGAGTGTCGAACCCAACGAGGAGCTAAAGGTAGAACAAATATTCTTTCAAGTCCTATCTGCCACTGATACGACTCTACGCCTTAGTGTTCGCTTTACCTAGGACAAGTATGAAACTAGAAGTACTTTGTAGGTGTTGTTGGATAGGTTTGCAAGATAATAAAGAACACATAAATAAAAGCTAGGGGCTGTTTAGATAAAGAAGCAATAAAGTAAATATAGCGAGTGTGGAAAAGTGGTGGTAGGAGTTGTGAAATTGTCCCTAAGCAATTGACTATGTTCCTAGACAGACAATCACTATTGCAATTCTATTTGAGGGAGAGGCATAAGCTAACATACTTTCTCTTCTTGGATCATAAGCACTTATGATTGGAACTCTAGCCAGCATCCGCAACTACTAAAGATCATTAAGGTAAAACCCAACCATAGCATTAAAGTATCAAGTCCCCTTTATCCCATACGCAAACAACCTACTTACTCGGGTCTGTGCTTCTGTCACTCACGCCACCCACCATAAGCAAATCATGAACATATTGCAAACCCTACAGCGGGAATCCCTCGCGCTTGCGCGAAGCGGAGAGCACCATAGGACAGCACCAATAATAAAACATGCAACTCAAACCAATCATAGCAATTCATCAATCACCGATAGGACAACGAAACTCTACTCAGACATCATAGGATGGCAACACATCATTGGATAATAATATGAAGCATAAAGCACCATGTTCAAGTAGAGAGTACAACGGGTTGCGGGAGAGTGGACCGCTGAATATAGATGGAGTAAGGTGATGGAGATGTTAGTGAAGATGATGGAGGTGTGGGTGTAGATCGCGGTGATGATGATGGCCCTCAGCGGCGTTCTGGTGCCACAGGAAGCAAGGGGAGAGAGCCCACTTCTTCTTATTCTTCCTTGTCCGTCTCCCTAGACGGGAGAAGGGTCTACCCTCTGGTCCTTGGCTCCCATGGCGTGGGAGGGGCGAGAGCTCCTCCGAGATTGGATCTATCTCTGTGTCTCTCTCTGTTTCTGCGTTCTCAGATTCTGCCCTTCACCGTTTCTTTTATATCCGGAGATCCGTAACTCCGATGGGGGTGAATCTTTCGCCCAGATCTTTCTCATAAAATTATCTTTATTGCTGCAAAAGAAGAGCGTCAACCGCCTTACAGAGGGGCCAGGAGAGTCCAGGGTGTGCCTGCCTCCCTAGGGCGTGCCCCCTATCTCCTGGCCCCCTCGGGCACCGTCTCACGTTGATTTTACTTCACAAAAATCATAAATATTCCAAAATAATTCTCCATCCGTTTTTATCCCATTTGGACTCCATTTGATATGGGGTTTCTGCGAAACATAAAACTTGCAATAGACAGGAACTGGCACTGGGCACTGGATCAATATGTTAGTCCCAAAAATAGTATAAAAAGTTGCCAAAAGTATATGAATGTTGAATAATATTGGCATGGAACAATCAAAAATAATAGATACAACGGAGACGTATCAGCATCCCCAAGCTTAATTCCTGATCGTCCTCGAGTAGGTAAATGATAAAAAAGATAACTTTTGATGCGGAATGCTACCTAGCATAATCTTGATCATATGTCTAATCATGGCATGAATATCAAGACACGAGTGATTGAAAGCAATAGTCTATCGTTTGACATAAAAACAATAATACTTCGAGCGTACTAATAAAGCAATCATGTCTTTTCAAAACAACATGGCGAAGAAAGCTTATCCCTACAAAATCATATAGTTTGGCCATGCTTCATTTTCATCACACAAAATGCTCCCATCATGCACAACCCCGATGACAAGCCGAGCAATTGGTTCATACTTTTTAACACGCTTCAGCTTTGTCAACCCTCACGCAATACATGAGCGCAAGCCATGGATATAGCACTATAGGTGGAATAGAATATGATGGTGGGGTTTATGTGGAGAAGACAAAAAGGGAGAAAGTCTCACATCGACGCGACTAATCAACGGGCTATGGAGATGCCCATCAATTGATGTTAATGCGAGGAGTGGGGATTGCCATGCAACGGATGCACTAAGAGCTATAAGTGTATGAAAGCTCAAACTAAAACTAAGTGGGTGTGCATCCAACTTGCTTGCTCATGAAGATCTAGGGCATTTGAGGAAGCCCATCGTTGGAATATACAAGCCAAGTTCTATAATGAAAAATTCCCACTAGTATATGAAAGTGACAATATAGGAGACTCTCTATATGAAGAACATGGTGCTACTCTGAAGCACAAGTGTGGTAAAAGGATAGTAACATTGCCCCTTTTTTCTTTTTTTATTTTGCGGGCTTCTTTGGCCCCCTTTTTTAATTTAGGCTTCTTTGGCCTATCTTTTTTATGGGGCAATGCTCTAAAATGATGTTCATCACACTTTTATTTACTTACAACTCAATATTACAACTCGATACTAGAACAAAGATATGACTCTATATGAATGCCTCCGGTGGTGTACCGGGATGTTCAATGATCTAGCATAGCAATGACATCAAAAAACTGACAAGCCATGAAAACATCATGCTAGCTATCCTACGATCATGCAAAGCAATATGACAATGAATGCTCAAGTCATGTATATGATGATGATGGAAGTTGCATGGCAATATATCTCGGAATGGCTATGGAAATGCCATGATAGGTAGGTATGGTGGCTGTTTTGAGGAAGGTATAATGAGGCTTATGTGTGATAGAGCATATCGTATCACAGGGTTTGGATGCACCGACGAAGTTTGCACCAACTCTCGAGGTGAGAAAGGGCAATGCACGGTACCGAAGAGGCTAGCAATGATGGAATGGTAAAAGTGTGTATAATCCATGGACTCACATTAGTCATAAAGAACTCATATACTTATTGCAAAAGTTTATTAACCCTCGAAGCAAAGTACTACTAGGCATTCCCCTAGGGGGATAGATTGGTAGGAAAAGACCATCGCTCGTCCCCGACCGCCACTCATAAGGAAGACAATCAAAGAAACACCCCATGCTTCAAATTTGTCACCCAACGGTTACCATACGTGCATGCTAAGGGACTTGCAAACCTCAACACAAGTGTCTCTACAATCCACAACCACCCACTAGCATGACTCTAATATCACCATCATTATATCGCAAAAATATTGCAAGGAATCAAACATATCATATTCAACGATCTACAAGTTTATGTAGGATTTTATGACTAACCATGTGAATGACCAATTCTTGTCATCTCTCTAAATAGATATAAATGAAGCAAGAGAGTTTAATGCTTTCTACAAAATATGCCCACGCTCTAACAAATATAAATGAAGCAAAAGAGCATTGTACAAATGGCGGTTTTCTATGTGAAGAGAAACAGGCAATCCAAACTTCAAACGATATACGTGAAGCACATGAAGCATTCTATAAAGCCATACTCAAAAGATTTAAATGAAGTGCAATGAAAATTATATAAATCAACCAAGGACTATCTCATACCATCATGGTGCATAAAATAAAAGTGAAAACTAAATGCAAAAGACGCTCCAAGACTTGCACATATCGCATGAACGAAACGAATCCGAAAACATACCGATACTTGTTGAAGAAAGAGGGGATGCCTTCCAGGGCATCCCCAAGCTTAGACGCTTGAGTCTCCTTGAATATTTACTTTGGGTGCCTTGGGAATCCCCAAGCTTGAGCTCTTGCCTCTCTTCCTTTTCCTCATATCGAGACCTCCTCGTTTAGACACTTCATCCACACAAAACTTCAACAGAAAACTCGGTAAGATCCGTTAGTATAATAAAGCAAATCACTACTCTAAGAACTGTAGAAAACCAATTCATATTTTATTTTTGCAATGTATATACTGTAATATAACTTTTTCATGGCTTTATCCACTGATATAAATTGATAGATTCATCAAAACAAGCAAACTATGCATCAAAAACAGAATTTGTCAAAAACAGAACGGTCTGTAGCAATATGAACATTCACCATACTTCTGGTGCTCCAAAAATTCTACTAAAATTAGGAAAAATAAAAAAGTTGTACAGAAAGACATTTCAAAAAGAATCAGAACCGTTTGACGTTCCAGTTTAAAATGTAAAATTGCTCACTACAGAAAAAGTTTCTGTCCTGCACCGTACAAACCAACAAGCATTGTAAACATCCTAAAGGCAAACCTTGGCACATTATTTTTATAATACAATGGAATTGTACAAGGGGATAATTATTTTTGTTGAAAAGTTTTTGTAATCAAGATTCACAAAGTTTCCGTGAGCATGAACAAAGTTCAAGGCTAGCTGACCTAGCTCCCACTTCAACAATGCTTGTCTTTCTCACTTTCACTTTCCTTTTTGAAAAGTTTTTGGTTCCCTTCTTTATTTTTTTTTGTTTTTAAACTATATAAAAGCACTCAACAGAAATAAATGACTTTCTAAAACTTCCGGGTTGTCTCCTTGGCAGCGCTTTCTTTAAAGCCATTAAGCTAGGCATATAGTGCCGAAGTAATGGATCCACCCGGATCCCAAGGTATATCAAACCCAATTTTAATTAACAATGATTTATAATTTAGTAGTGAGCACAAAGTAACATATATCATGCAACAACAAAGTCTAACTCTCTTGCTATGCATCGGCATGTCATGAAAGAACAATTCATGCACACATAGTAAAGGCCAATGCATAGTATAAGCAGTTTCTTGCAATTTTATCATATTGGAAACATAGAGAGGTGGGGATATAGTTCCTCTCTCATAATAATTTCAAGTAGGAGCAGCAAGCACATGCATATTATATCTATCAAAATCATCATGTGTAGTAGTAAAACACAACCCATCAATATAATCCTTAATAAGCACAAACTTCTCCGATATAGTGTAGTAAGGAGAATCCAAAAAGATAATAGGACTATCATGCGTGGGTGCAATAGCAACAATTTCATGTTTAACATAAGGAACTATAGCAAGTTCATCTCCATAAGCATAATTCATATTGGCATCTTGGCCACAAGCATCATCAAAAAGGGATATTTCAAGAAAATTAAAGGGATCATAGCAATCATCATAGCAATCATCCTTCGGTAAGCATGAAGGGGAATTAAACAATGTATGAGTTGAAGAGTTACTCTCATTAAAAGGTGGGAACGGGTAGCTAATCCGCACTTCCTCATTTTGTTCTTCGCTCTCCTCATCATCTTTTTCATCCAATGAGCTCACAGTTTCATCAATTTCTTCTTCCATAGCTTCCTGCAAAATATTAGTCTCTTCTTGGACAGTGGAGAATTTCTCAATATATAGTCTAACATAGGCATTAGAAGCATAATTATCATAACAATATTTAAGTATGGCAAAATTTTCAGATTTGTAGAGAGTAGCATCATACTTTTCAATCAAAGAAGCAATTTCATAAGCACCCTTAAAAGTAACAAATTCTTCAATTTGTTGAACATCATAGTAATTATAAACACCCTTAGCATACGAAGATACGATTCCATTATCAATAACCTCACATTGGTAGGGAAGGTGTTTCTTAGGGTTTTCAGAACAACAAGTAACATCATATAATTCACATAAAGTCCAAGCATAACATTGCAAACGATGAATTTGATCCAGTAAAAGTTTCCGCTTTTCAGATATACGGTGTCGCACATAATAAGCATGCTCATCTAAAGATTTGCCCTCAACTAAGCTAGTTGGGGTTTCAGCACGAGCACAAAGGGATCGAAGATGATCCAAGTAAAAAGGTTCAGGAGTGTGATAGATTTTGAGTGGTTCTTCAACCATTGGTTCAGTAGGTACAACTTTGGTTTTTTGCGTTTCCTACCCTTAACTAAAGATAGAAAACAACTAAGAATAACAAATAAAAATTACTTAGTGATAAAGCAAACAAGCACACACGAGAATAATCACCCCACGCTATGATTCCCCGGCAAAGGCGCCAGAAAAAGGTCTTGATAACCTGCAAGTATACGGGATCAATGTAGCCTCTTTCGATAAGTAAGAGTGTCGAACCCAACGAGGAGCTAAAGGTAGAACAAATATTATCTTAAGTCCTATCTGCCACTGATACGACTCTACGCCATGCTTAGTGTGCCCTTTACCTAGAACAAGTATGAAACTAGAAGTACTTTGTAGGTGTTGTTGGATAGGTTTCCAAGATAATAAAGAACATGTAAATAAAAGCTAGGGGCTTTTTAGATAAAGAAGCAATAAAGTAAATATAGCGAGTGTGGAAAAGTGGTGGTAGGAGTTGTGAAATTGTCCCTAAGAAATTGACTACGTTATTAGACCGATAATCACTATTGCAATTCTATTTGAGGGAGAGGCATAAGCTAACATACTTTCTCTTCTTGGATCATATGCACTTATGATTGGAACTCTAGCAAGCATCCGCAACTACTAAAGATCATTAAGGTAAAACCCAACCATAGCATTAAAGTATCAAGTCCCCTTTATCCCATACGCAAACAACCTACTTACTCGGGTTTGTGCTTCTGTCACTCACGCCACCCACCATAAGCAAATCATGAACATATTGCAAACCCTACAACAGGAATCCCTCACGCTTGCACGATGCGGAGAGCACCATAGGAAATCACCAATAATAAAACATGCAACTCAAACCAATCATAGCAATTCATCAATCACCGATAGGACAACGAAAATCTACTCAGACATCATAGGATGGCAACACATCATTGGATAATAATATGAAGCATAAAGCACCATGTTCAAGTAGAGGGTACAGCGGGTTGCGGGAGAGTGGACCGCTGAATATAGATGGGGGAAGGTGATGGATATGTTGGTGAAGATGATGGAGGTGTTGGTGTAGATCGCGGTGATGATGATAGCCCTCAGCGGCGTTCCGGCGCCACCGGAAGCAAGGGGGAGAGAGCCCCCCTTCTTCTTATTGTTCCTTGACCTTCTCCCTAGACGGGAGAAGGGTTTCCCCTCTGGTACTTGGCTCCCATGGCGTGGGAGGGGCGAAAGCCCCACCAAGATTGGATCTATCTCTCTGTCTCTCTCTGTTTCTGCGTTCTCAGATTCTGCCCCTTCACCATTTCTTTTATATCCGGAGATCCGTAACTCCGATTGGGGTGAATCTTTCGCCCAGATCTTTCTCATAAAATTAGATTTCTTGCGGCAAAAGAAGAGCATCAACCTCCTTACGGGGCCCCAAGAAGAGTCCATGGCGCACCCCCTATCTCCTACCCCCCTCGGGCACCCGTCTCGCGTTGATTTTACTTCCCAAAAATCATAAATATTCCAAAATAATTCTCCATCCGTTTTTATCCTGTTTGGACTCCGTTTGATATGGGGTTTCTACGAAACATAAAACATGCAACAGACATGAACTGGCACTGGGCACTGGATCAATAGGTTAGTCCCAAAAATAGTATAAAAACTTGCCAAAAGTATATGAAAGTTGAATAATATTGGCATGGAACAATAAAGAATTATAGATACGACGGAGATGTATCACATAATTATGAGATTATCTAGGCATGATCATGTATATAGGCATCACATCCACAAGAAGTAGATCAATTCCTGCCTGCATCTACTACTATTACTCCACACATCGACCGCTGTCCAGCATGCATCCAGAGTATTAAGTTCATAAGAACAGAGTAACACATTAAGCAAGATGACATGATGTAGAGGGATAAACTCAAGCAATATGATATAAATCCCATCTTTTTATCCTTGATGGAAACAATACAATACGTGCCTTGCTACCCCTCCTATCACTAGGAAAGGGCACTGCAAGATTGAACCCAAAGCTAACCACTTCTCCCATTGCAAGCAAGATCAATGTAGTAGGCCAAACCAAACTGATAATTCGAAGAGACTTGCAAAGATAAACAATCATACATAAAATAATTCAGAGGAGATTCAAATATTTATCATAGATAAACTTGATCATAAACCCGCAATTTATTGGATCTCGACAATCACACCGCAAAAAGAGTTACACCAAATAGATCTCTAAGAAGATCAAGGAGAACTTTGTATTGAGATTTAAAGAGAGAGAAGTAGCCATCTAGCTAATAACTGTTGACCCGAAGGTCTGTGGTAGATTAGTCACAACTCATTGGAGAGGCCTTGGTGATGATGTAGAAGCCCTCCGTGATCGATTCCCCCTCCAGCGGAGTACCGGAAAAGGCTCCAAGATGGGATCTCACGGGTAGAGAAGGTTGCGGCAGTGGAAAAAGTGTTTTGTGGTGCTCCTGGATGTTTTCAGGGTACGTAGATATATATAGGCGAAGGAAGTCGGTCAGGGGAGCCACGAGGGGGCCGCGAGGCAGGGGGGTGCCCCCCCAGGGTGCGCCTAGCACCCTCGTGGCCATATCGGCTACTTCTTGATGTCCACTCCAAGTCTCCTGGATTGTGTTTGTTCCAAAAAGATTGCTCCCAAAGGTTTCATTCTGTTTTGACTCCGTTTGATATTCCTTTCCTTCGAAATACTAAAATAGGCAAAAACAACAACAATTTGGGCTGGGCCTCCGGTTTGTAGGTTATTCCCAAAAATGATAGAAAAGTGTATAGTAAAGCCCATAAACATCCAAAACGGGTAATATAATAACATGGAACAATCAAAAATTATAGATACGTTAGAGACGTATCAGGGGCACCTGACTGACCAAGGTTTTGATGGATCGTGGCAGTGGTCTGAATATCCTATACGCTGAGGCCCTCAAAGAGATGGGCATTTTGATGTCCAAGCTCAGCGAGAGCAACATGCGATTACACAGAGTCATCCCAGGAAAGAAAGCCGACTCACTCGGTCATATCACTCTTGACGTGGTTTTCGGTGATGAGAAGAATTACCGCAAGGAAAAGTTGATGTTTGAGGTAGTGGATTTCGAAAGTGCCTATCATGCCATTCTGGGCAGACCTGCCTATGCTAACTTCATGGCTCGACCGTGTTATGTGTACCTCAAGATGAAGATGCCTGGCCCCAAAGGTGTGATAACGGTAGCCGGTAACCGGCAAAGAGCAAAAGATTGTCTTCAGGATGGTGCGAAGATAGCAGATGAGCAGATGGTAGTAGTGGAGTTTCAAGAATACCAGAAGACTGCAGATCCGAGTGATTTGCTGCATGCCAAGAGGCCTGCCTCGGAGTCCGCATTTCAGTCGGCCGGCGAGACCAAGCCAGTCCACATTCACCCGACCGACCCCAATGCCGCTCCGACCCATATCTCAACGACACTCGACAACAAATAGGAAGAAGCGCTCATCCAGTTCCTCTATGAGAACTGGGACATCTTTGCATGGAAGCCATGTGACATGCCATGTGTACCCAGGGGACTGGCTGAGCACCATTTGCGAGTCGACGCAAAAGGAAAACCCGTTAAGGAGCATCTCCGTCGGCCTGAGACGGAGAAAATAAAGGCGATTGGCGAGGAGGTGGCTCGTCTTCTAGCTGTCGAGTTCATCCACGAGATATACCACTCCGAGTGGCTCGCCAATGTCGTTATGGTCCGCAAGAAAGATAAATCACTTCGAATGTGTATTGACTTCAAGCACATCAATCGGGCCTGCCCGAAAGATCATTTTCCTCTGCTCTGCATTGACCAGATAGTCGACTCAACTGCGGGATGTGAGCGTCTGTCCTTTCTGGATGGTTATTCCAGGTACCATCAAATCCGACTGTATGGACCTGATGAGATAAAGACAACTTTCATCACCTCGTTCGGGTGTTTTTGCTATGTTACTATGCCCTTTGGCCTCAAGAATGCTGGTGCTACATTCATGCGCATGATTCAGAAGTGCCTGTTCACTCAAATCAGTCGGAATGTGGAAGCATACATGGATGACATAGTGGTTAAGTCACGCAAAGGTTCCGACCTGCTGACTGATCTCGCTCAAACCTTTGCCAATTTAAGAAGGTATGATATCAAGCTCAGTCCATCAAAATGCACATTCGGAGTCCCCGGGAGAAAGTTACTCAGTTTTCTCGTTTCCGAACGAGGGATCGACACGAATCCAGAGAAGATTGGCACAATCCTCCGAATGAAGCGCCCAATGCGTGTGCATGATGTTCAGAAGCTTACTCGTTGTTTGGCTGCATTGAGCCGATCATCTCATGCGTCGGTGAAATGGCACTGCCTCTTTACCGACTGATGAAGAAGTCTGACAGGTTCGAGTGGAATGACGAAGCTGAAGCAGCCTTTGAAGAGTTCAAAGCCCTACTTTCCACCCAGCCGGTGCTTGCTGCTCCAGTCAGCAAGGAGCCTTTACTGCTTTACATTGCAGCCACGGGACAGGTTATTAGCACAGTGCTCACGGTCGAGCAGGCAGAAGAAGGCAAAGACTTCAAAGTTCAGCACCCTGTGTATTACATTTCAGAAGTCTTGACCCCGTCCAAGCAGCGATACCCTCATTATCAGAAGCTTGTTTATGGGATTTACCTGAGCACAAAGAAGGTTGCACACTATTTCTCTGACCACTCAGTTTCACTCGTCAGCGATGCTCCATTGTCAGAAATTCTGAATAATAGAGATGCAACTGGCCGAGTGGCAAAATGGGCGATTGAACTCCTTCCTTTAGATATCAAGTTTGAGGCAAAGAAGGCCATCAAGTCTCAAGCAATTGCAGATTTCCTCGCAGTGTGGATAGAACAATAGCAACCGACTTAGATTCAGTCGGAACATTGGACCATGTTCTTTGATGGATCCAAGATGTTGAATGGCTCTGGTGCAGGAGTGGTTTTAGTGTCCCCACGAGGAGACAAGCTCAGTTATGTCCTCCAAATTCACTTTGATTCTTCAAACAATGAGGCTGAGTATGAGGCACTATTGTATGGGTTGCGTATGGCCATTTCACTCAGCGTCCGACACTTGATGGTCTATGGTGACTCAGACTTAGTGGTTAATCAAGTAATGAAGGAATGGGATGTCAGGAGTCCCGCAATGACCGGTTATTGCAATGCAGTGAGAAAGCTAGAGAAGAAGTTTGAGGGGTTAGAGCTCCACCACATACCACAAATCAAGAATCAAGCTGCTGATGATCTGGCGAAGATAAGTTCCACTCGGAAGCCTATCCCCAGCAATATGTTCTTGGAGCATCTCCACACCCTGTCAGCACAAGAAGATCCCTTCAAGGAAGAGCCCCCACAACCAATAAGTTAAACCGACCTGACTGAGATTGAGGTTCCAACTGTGGTCGACTTAATCATGGAGGTCTTGGTGATCACGCCCGATTGGACAGTACCGTACATCACGTACATTCTCGGGCAGGAGCTCCCAGAGGATGATGATGAGGCTCGCCAGATAGTCTGTCAATCGAAAGCTTTCATCGTGATAAAAGGACAACTTTACAGAGAAAGTGTCACAGGAGTGGCTCAACGCTGCATCACCCCGGAAGAAGGTCGAATGATCCTGAATGATATCCACTTGGGGACCTATGGTCACCACGCGTCCTCTCGGACCATCGTGGACAAAGCATACCAAGCAGGATTCTATTGGCCTCGGGCAAATGAGATGGCAAAATATATAGTCGACAAGTGCGCAGGTTGCCAGTTCTACTCCAACATGTCCCACAAGCCTGCGTCTGCCTTGAAGACTATTCCACTCATCTGGCCATTTGCAGTCTGGGGGTTGGATATGGTTGGACCCTTCAATACTGGCAGAAGTGGTTTCACTCATTTGCTTGTAGCAGTTGACAAGTTCACTAAGTGGATCGAAGCCAAGCCCATCAAAAACCTTGACTCAAGCACTGCTGTCAGTTTCATCAAGTAGTTGATATTTAGATATGGAGTTCCTCACAGCATTATAACATATAATGACTCCAATTTTGATTCTGATGAGTTCAAGGCGTTTTGTGCGTCCCAAGGCAATCGGGTTGACTATGCGTCTGTTGCACACCCGTAGTCGAATGGGAAAGCAAAAAGGGCGAATTGTTTGATCCTTCAAGGATTAAAACCCCGACTGATGCACGACCTCAAGCACGCTGCTGGAGCTTGGGTGACTGAGTTACCATCCGTCCTATGGGGGCTGAGAACGACGCCGAACCGGTCGACTAACCGAACCCCTTTCTTCCAGGTGTACGGCGCCGAGGCTGTGCTTCCGAGTGACTTGCTGCACAATCCCCCCGGGTGGAACTCTTCTCAGAAGCTGAAGCGGAGCAGGAACGCGAAGACGCAGTTCATCTCCTGGAAGAGGAATGCGAGATGGCTTTGATTCGGTCGACCATCTATCAGCAAGATCTACGTCGATTCCATGCCCATAATGTCAGAGGTCGAGCATTCCAGGAAGGGGACCTTGTGCTCCGAGTGGATCAGAAACGTGGATCAGAAACGGCCTCACAAGCTTGCTCCGGCCTGGGAAGGTCCCTTCATCATCATCAAGGTGCTTCACAATGGAGCGTACCACATCTACAACGTAGCCAAGAATATGGACGAGCCACGCGCATGGGACGCAGAGCTGCTTCATCCTTTCTATACCTAAAATCAATCGACCTGACGAGTTGTAATAAGAGTACTTCAATTTGCTTACCAAAGACAAGATTTTTACAGTATCTTAATGATTGATTTCCTGTAATCATTTGTGTCCGAATCCCCCAGTGGGTGGCTTAGCCGCGAACCTGATTCTCCTAAGTTAAAAACATTCCAAGTGGAGAGCAATCCTCCCACTCAGAGGCTTAGCCGCGAACCTGATTCGCCTAAGTAAAACAAATTCCGAGTGGAGAGCAATCCTCCCACTCGGGGGCTTAGCTGCGACCCCGTACTCGCCTAAGTTGAAAACATTCCGAGTGGAGAGCAATCCTCCCACTCGGGGGCTTAGCTATGACCCCATACTCACCTAAGTTAAAAAGATTCCGAGTGGAGAGCAATCCTCCCACTCGGGGGCTTAGCTGCGACCCCGTA